>NC_137773.1:106158606-106620993 GCF_963455305.1 Plecotus auritus
ATATGCCCATAATTTCAATGCCATGCAGGTGCATTTTTTAATTAGATAGAACTGTATTGTTTTCAAGGCCAGCAGCGAGATAACCACTAAGTGCACATAGGACTGGCTCTTTAATAAAAAGGGAGTTCTGCTTATAGCCTTGCTTAGAATTTGAAATTCATTTTCTCTAAGCCCACGGGTGAATAAAGTGTGACTCCAAACTCTCCAAGCATTGTTTGATTAGTCCGGTTCTCTGTAACAGTATGTGCTCAATAACTAAGGGGTGGTCGGGAAGTATTTGGCTTGAAATGCTCAGGACCCCCAGAGGTGACAGGGTTGCTGCTCAGTCATCCTCTTGTGGGGATGGTTCTGGGTGAGCAGAAATGGGTTTGCCATTACAGGAGTCTGTGACATTCAGGGATGTGGCTGTGTCCTTCAGCCGGGATGAGTGGCTGTGCCTGGACTCTGCACAGAGAACCTTGTACGGGAGGTGATGTTGGAGAACTTCAACATCCTGGTCTCTCTGGGTAAGGACCTTGTTGGGAGCGACCTCAGTTGACAAAGTCCTGAGAGGGCAGGTTTCACAAAGTGGCCTGCCTGTTCCCAAGGTTAGTCATGCATCCTGCCCCCTTTTAGGCTTAGAGACCCTTTAGCACAATAGTTTAGTAATCACACATTCTGCCCTCTAGAGCTTAGTTAATCTTCAAGCACAGTTGATTTATAAGCGTAATTATCCTTAAGCAAGAAGCATAGCTAGACTATCTCATGGAAAGGAACTTAGGTGGCGCCGGAGGTGTATGTGCAGGTATAGCCATTGAATCTTAGCCAAGATAAGGAGCTTTGTGTAAAGGTCAGTAGGAAACCTGAAACAAAGGGGTATAATTATGTTTACCACATAATAGGAATGATGTATTGTATGGAATGTAACTGACCCTGTATAAATGTATGGTGAGAAATAAACTCGGGACTGTAAGCGGGAAGTGCTACAGTCCCTCCCGATCACCATTCTGTTTTCTGTCTGTCTTTCTCATCCTTCTCCCCCACTTGCAGGTACTGTTTCGACTGATGCCGGCAGGCTCCGGCATTTTCTTGGCGCCCGAACAGGAGACCTGATATAGGGGGAAACGGAGAAGGGACACTGCAATTTAAGAAGAAGGTGCACCGAGTAAGGTAAGTGGAGCAGTGAGTTTATAGTCGGGAGAGATAAATTATGGGACAAAGTAATAGTAAAGAGTTGTTTTGTACATGTGCTTAAAAATATGCTTCGCGCTCGGGAACTAGGGTAGGGCATAAACCGACTTGAGCGCTTTCTGGCTTTTGTGGTAGAAGTTTGTCCTTGGTTTCCAGAAGAAGGGACTGTGAATCTTGAGACTTGGATTAGGGTTGGAAAAAGAATACAAGATTATTAATCTGCTCATGGCCCGAGAAGGTGCCTGTGGATACATTTTCTTTGTGGAATCTTATTCGGGATTGTCTTGACCCCCGCCATGAAGAGAAAAGGTGGAATGAGGGAATGAGGCAAAGAAGTCCATCATGTCCTAGTCTAGAGAGGCTGTCTTTAAAAGACAAGAACCTTTCTTGCCCCAGCCTAGAAAAGTTATCCCTTCCTGAGGGGCTTAATAAATCTCCTGAGCCTTCAGCACCACTAGAATGGCCGCTGTCTGAAAACCCTCACTTAAAATCAGAGAATGAAGAGCAGGAAGTGCTGCTAGCACAGAAAGAGGAAAACCCGTATGAGGACGAGCCTTGGGATCTTCTTCCTCCCGAGGAAGAACAGGCTCTAGAAGATGCAGCCGCTCATTATCATGATAATGATAACGGTTGGCTCTTCTTTCAGAGGGTGTTGGCAACAGTAACTGAACCAGCCCCCAGTCGTATGGAGAAAATGGAGGAGGAATTAGCTGAGATAAAAAGGGAATTAACACGGCTAAACTGTTCAGAGAAATTGGGAGAAGAGGTAGAAATGAAAGAGGGACTTAGAGGAATTAAGGAAGAACTGTTACGACTGGCCTCCAAGCTAAAGAATTGTGAGCTAATGTCACCACCTGAGGAAAAAAACAATTAAGCTGCATAGTAGATGTTCTACGCCTTCCTCTGGCAGAGGAACGCCTCAGGAGCCCTCCATCCTAAAAGTAGAAAAACTGGATGAAGGGGAACCGTGCCCAATACGGGTCCCTCCGTCAGAAAATAAAGAGCTATCCTGGGGACCTAGCAAGCTAGGTTTAAATTCCCCTCTGCAGCAGACGTTACAGAGGGCAGCAGAAAAGGATGAGGACACAGGAGGATTTCATACGGCATTTCCCATACTGGAACGGCCAGATGATCAGGGACAAATGCAGAGATATCACTCTCCCATTCCATTTAAACAACTAAAAGAACTTAAAGTAGCTTGTTCCCAGTATGGGCCAACAGCACCTTTTACTGAGGCGCTGCTGGACACTTTAGCTACGGATGCTCTGCCTCCTAATGATTGGAAGAACATGGCAAGAGCTTGCTTGGGAGGAGGAGATTATCTGTTGTGGAAATCAGAATTTATAGAACAGTGTCAAGCTACAGCAGAAATAAACAGAGGCCAAAATATTCCTTTTACTTTTGAGATGCTAGCAGGAGAAGGACCTTATGGAGGACTGAACAACCAACTTCAGTATCCTCCTGGGGCTTATGCTCAGGTCAATACAGCTGCCACTAAGGCATGGAGAAAATTGCCTTCTACAGGAAGGCAAACAGAAGATTTATCTAAAATCAGGCAAGGACCTGATGAGCCTTTTCAGGATTTTGTATCCCGCCTGCTGCAAACAGCAGGACGGCTCATTGGTGATGGAGAATCAGGAATGTTACTGGTAAAACAACTGGCATTTGAGAATGCTAACACGGCCTGCCAGGCTGCGATAAGACCTTTTAGGAAAAAAGGTTAATGAGACAATGGAACTTATGGGAGCCTTACAACCAGGACTTCCCTCACCTTCTGCCATTCCAGCAGGTACTTACAAAATAATTCTTGATCTTAAGGACTGTTTTTATACTATTCCCCTAGCACCTCAAGATTGTAAAAGATTTGCTTTTAGTATACCATCCACTAATTTTCAGGAAACTATGAGGAGATATCATTGGCTAGTTCTCCCTCAAGGGATGGCCAATAGTCCCATGTTATGTCAAAAGTTTGTTGCTCAAGCTCTTATTAGTACTAGAAAGAAATTTCCTCAAGTTTATATTATACATTATATGGATGATATTCTGTTAGCTTATCAGAATGAAGGCATATTGCTAGCTGCATATGCTCAACTACAAGAAGGGCTTAAAGAAAAGGGACTGGTCATTGCCCCTGAGAAAGTACAGAGACAGTCTCCTTTCTCTTACTTAGGATATACTTTATATCAGAATTGTATTACCCCTCAGAAAATACAGCTAAGAAAGGATGGGTTAAAAACACTTAATGATTTTCAGAAACTGCTAGGAGACATTAATTGGCTAAGACCTTATCTTAAAATCACCACAGGACAACTTGAGCCTCTTTTTGAAGTCCTCAAGGGAGATTCTAATCCTAACTCTCCCAGAGAGCTATCAGAAGAAGCCAGACAGGCTTTACAGATAGTAGAAACAGCTATTGGTCAACAGCAGGTTTCATATTTAGACTATTCTCAGCCATGGGGAGCTTACATTCTTGCTACTCAACACACCCCCACGGCAGTATTATGGCAGGAAGGTCCTTTATTATGGATTCACCTGCCTGTATCGCCTGCAAAAGTACTTACACCTTACTATGATCAAGTAGCTACTCTTATCCACATGGTAAGGACTGAAGCTTGCAAATTAATTGGACGTGAGCCGCCTTATATCTGTCTTCCTTACTCTAAACAACAAGTAGATTGGTTGTTACAACATAGTGACAACTGGGGAGCGGCTATGGCTAATTACCCTGGTCAAACAGATAATCATTACCCTCACAATAAACTTTTGCAGTTTACAAGCCAGCATGCTTTTGTATTTCCCAAAATAGTACAAAAAGAACCTATTACAGAGGCTTTGTTAATTTTTACTGATGGTTCATCTAATGGTAATGCAGCCTACAGTATTCAGGGTAAAGTAAGAACTTTTCAAACTACCTATACATCTGCGCAGGTAGTAGAACTGTGTGCCATCTTAGCAGTATTACAATGTGTTCCAAATCAAGCATTTAACCTGTATTCAGACAGTCAGTATGTAGTAAAAGCAATGGAAGTAATTGAAACTGTTCCCTTTATTGGGACAACTAATTCCGTAGTACAAAGTATGTTTAGGGACATACAGCGCGCCCTACAGCAGCGCATCCAGCCATGTTTCTTTGGTCATCTCAGAGCTCATACTGGACTGCCTGGACCATTATCAAAAGGGAATGAACAGGTAGACATTGCAACTAGAATAATATTATATACCCAAGAACAATTGGCTGAGCAATCTCACGCGCTGCATCATCAAAATAGTAATAGTCTCAGGCAGCAATTTAAAATTACCAGGGAAGCTGCCAGACAAATAGTAAAACAATGTACAAATTGTCCTACTACTCAATCAGTGCCTCATTATGGGGTTAACCCAAGGGGACTAAAAGCTAATCATTTGTGGCAAATGGATGTGACTCATATCTCCAGTTTTGGGCAGGTAAAGTATGTACATGTCACTGTAGATACTTTTTCTGGCTTTATTATGGCTACAGCTCAGACTGGTGAAGCAAGTAAGCACTGTATAGCCCACTGTTTAAAGTGTTTTGCAGTTATGGGACAGCCAAAATGTATTAAAACTGACAATGGCACAGGCTATACTGGAAAAAGTTTTCAACAGTTTTGCCAGAAGCTAAATATTACCCATAAAACAGGAATTCCATACAATCCCCAAGGACAGGGGATAGTAGAAAGAGCTCATAGCACTCTAAAGATACAATTACAAAAAATAAAAAGGGGGGAGTTATATCCCCTGACACCACAGAACTTATTACATCATACTCTATTTATTCTTAATTTTTTAATTTTGGATGTGCATGGGCGATCAGCTGCACAGCGTTTCTGGAATACAGGAACTGCATCCACCTATGCTCAGGTCAGGTGGAAGGACCCTTTAACCGGACAATGGCATGGACCAGACCCCGTGCTCATTTGGGGACGAGGGCATGTTTGTGTTTTTCCCCAGGATGCCGAAAGTGCAAGGTGGCTTCCGGAGAGGCTTGTGCGCTTCGCAGGAGATGGGCGAGCTGGTCAAGGGAGTTCGACAACTGACTCTCCAAGAGCAACCCTACAACCTGGCTCAGACAACGCGGACAGCAGCGGTGCCCACCTGGGGACAGATGAAGAAGTTGGCGGTTGAAGCAGAACAGACGCTGATACAGACTTCTACTCCAAAGACAGGAGTCTCAATGTTCCTGGCAATGATGGCTATCCTAAGCTGCCAAGTACCGAGCGTCCGAGGAGACATCCACTGGGCCTACGTTCCTGACCCTCCTTTACTTCATCCAGCTGAATGGGGCGGACCGTCAGTTCCGGTATATGTGAATGACACTCACACCCTGGGGATACCTTCTAATGGACATATAAGACCAGAACTACATATGGGTTTTGACTATTTTGGACAAGGGAATGGAATGCCTATTTGTTTGTCATTAGAGGGTGATGTAACGGGATGTCTACAAATGGACTCTGTAGCAATGGCATCTCCCGGCTGGACAGTGTTTCTTAAAGGACTGAGCGGGAAAAAGGGAAAGGTAATCAACATCACTCCACCCCAGGACTTGCCCCCTTGTGAAAAAGAATCCCTGACTGCCAAGCACGCTGTGCCATGGAAACGCTGTCATGGTACTCAGGCAGTACAGTATGTACTCCCAGGAACTAATTTTTCCATTTATGACTGGTCTCAACCCAATAGGACAGACTCCTTAGAACTGGGAATGTATAAGGGAATATGGGGATTAAGTAATGGGAAATTCCAATATGGGTTATGGAAATTAGGAGCAAGTATGGGTACTCCTCTGGTTCAGAAAGATAATAAGGACATCTCTCGCATTAGACCAGAGTCATTACTTTATACTAATCTGCCTGAAAAAAGGCCTGTCATTGCCTGTGTGCCTGAACCTTATGCTCTATTAGTAGGAAGGATTATTGTCACATTTTCTGGAAATAGATACCAGTTGCAGTGTGTCCAATGCAATTTGACCAACTGTGTCAAGAATTTAGAAAATGGGAAACAAGTTGCTGTGGTACACCAACCATCCTTTGTAATGGTGCCTGTCAATCTTACGGGCCCCTGGTATTCAGACAAGGGGTTACAGGTTTGGCACGAGATCACAGGGGCACTATCCAGGCCAAGGAGATTCATTGGCTTACTGATAGCAGGTATCACAGCCCTCATCACCTTGATTGCCTCTGCTACTGCAGCGGCAGTGGCATTAACTCAGCAAGTACAAACAGCGCATTTTGTTAATAACTTGTCAAAAAATGTCTCCCAGGCATTGGGCACTCAGGAAAATATTGATAGGAAAATAGAGGAGAAACTGAATGCTTTACATGACATGGTACTGTACCTAGGAGAAAAGGTACAGAGTCTCCAAATAAGATCTAGATTGGACTGTCACGCAGATTATAGTTGGATCTGTGTTACTTCTAAGAAATATAATAAGAGTGTGCATACCTGGAATAGAGTGAAGAACCACTTAGAAGGCATATGGCATAGTGCGGATGATTCTTTAGACTTATTAGCTTTGCATAAAGAGATTCAAGTTTTGCAAGAAGCAGGACCCTTGCGTTTTGATGCCAGTGATACTGCTAGAAATTTTCTTGATCAATTTCTTAAGATTGTTCCCTCTGTAGGAGATTTTCAGCATTTAGCTTTAGGAATTTCTGGATTAGGAGGTTTAGTTCTGATACTGTTTTGTTTATTTCCTATCTTAATGCGTAGAGTAGGTAAAGGCATTCTTGCACTGCGCACTGGGCTACATGAACTAAAATTAAAAGCCCAACCTACTTAATTTTTAAGGAGGGGGGAATTGTTGGGAGCGACCTCAGTTGACAAAGTCCTGAGAGGGCAGGTTTCACAAAGTGGCCTGCCTGTTCCCAAGGTTAGTCATGCATCCTGCCCCCTTTTAGGCTTAGAGACCCTTTAGCACAATAGTTTAGTAATCACACATTCTGCCCTCTAGAGCTTAGTTAATCTTCAAGCACAGTTGATTTATAAGCGTAATTATCCTTAAGCAAGAAGCATAGCTAGACTATCTCATGGAAAGGAACTTAGGTGGCGCCGGAGGTGTATGTGCAGGTATAGCCATTGGAATCTTAGCCAAGATAAGGAGCTTTGTGTAAAGGTCAGTAGGAAACCTGAAACAAAGGGGTATAATTATGTTTACCACATAATAGGAATGATGTATTGTATGGAATGTAACTGACCCTGTATAAATGTATGGTGAGAAATAAACTCGGGACTGTAAGCGGGAAGTGCTACAGTCCTCCCGATCCCATTCTGTTTTCTGTCTGTCTTTTCTCATCCTCTCCCCCCCTTGCAGGTACTGTTCGACTGATGCCGGCAGGCTCCGGCAGGACCTTGCCATGTGATGCGGAATCTGCTGGGGGGAGCATCTTGGTGCTCTCCCCAAGGAGGACATTGAGAGCTTGGCCGGGCTCAGCCCACAACCCCAATAGGTGGGCTTTGAGAGTGGCAGTTGCTATTCCCCTCAGCTGCTGCCAAGGTTTCAGCTTGAATGAGTTGGCGCTGGACATGTTTTCTGTGCTTTTCCTGGGTACCATGAACTCTTTTCCCCTGCATCTCACAGGAGGTTTCAGCTTAGAGGAGTGCACAGCCAGAGCTCTAATTTTTACCACCTTCTGGCCATCCTCTGGGGTCCCAGTTTTAAGCCCTTCTCAGAACAAAACTCTCTTTCCTTAAACTGGGGCTGCATCTGTGTGCCAGGATAGCTGCTCATTTCTGTGCTATGGACTAATTCTCTTTTTTGCTCACAAACAGGGATTATGTTTTCCAAACCAAAGGTTATCTTCCAGCTACAGCAAGGGGAAGATCCCTGGATGGTGGAAAATGGAGTTTCTCATGGCGCATGTCTAGGTGAGTGTTAGTCACTTATCTATCTGCTTGGGTTAGCGATGAGACCACTGTCAGCTGACATTGACCAGGACCTTTGCTGTTGTGCCAGGCCAATGGGAAATGCTGGGAAGGATATACCTTCAAACTCTTACCTTTTTGAATACTTGATACAGCAGGTTCAGAGGGATTCTTCCAATATGGGTTGCACTTTCTTAATATGCCCCTTGTAACTTGAATGCAGACTTTATAATGCAATATACAGTGTGTGATGATTTGTGATTCATATTGTCCCTTTTTTCCCTTGCTTTTACGGATTATTTTCTTAAATTATTTTCCTTTTGTGATTTACACATACCTTTTAACATAAAATACATCCCTCATTGTTTCATGTTGGGTTTTTACTTTAACTTTTTTAGGTCTACAACTTATTGTACATGATTTAGCTGAAAAGAAAAAGCAGATGTACTTGTATTTATGTACAACATGGGGGAGAGAAAGCAGGGGTAGCAAAATGGTAGCAGTTATCAAATGTAGGCAGAAGGTTTGCAGATATTCATCATGCCTTTCACCTAAATCTTTTGTGTGAAAAATTTCAAGATAATATGTTCCAGACCCTGGCTGCCAGAACATAACTCTCAATCTCTAAAACCTCTTGGATTACTGGATCGTAAGTTCTCCCTCTCTGTTCCACTTAGAATTTTATCTTTGTTTTTGGCATCGGGATGGTTCTCTATTGAGTTTTGTTGCTTATCCTGCATTTATTTCTCTTAATGGCCGAGACAGGCTTTCTGTGTCCATTTAGTCTTGTGTTTCCTTTCATGAACTCTGTCTTTGGATTTTTCCCTTTGGATTGACTAAAATATGTTCTTAAATAATGTTTTAAGAAAGGTTCATGTATACTATATTTGTGCATGCCTAAAATAATTTCTTTTACCTCTCCTGTGGGAATTGTATTTTGGATCTATAATTCTGGTACCAGGTTTTTATCCCCCTCTCTAAATTGTCCAAATTTTCTCTACTGTCTTTGGATTCTGAGTGTTGCTAAAAAATCTTCTGTTAGTGTGATTCTGTCTCCTCTAATTTCCTGTATGGAAAACCTTTTTTTCGTCTTGTCTGTCTGATATTATAGGATATCTTCTTTATCTTTGGAATTCAGAAAATTCATTAGGTTGTATTACAGAGTTTATTTTTTTAATATTATTGTTTGGCACTTACTGGGCCTTTTGCTTTCAAGAACCAAGTCTTTTTCACTTCTGGGATCTTTTTTTCTATTACATACTTACATATACTCTGCCATATTCCACTAACAATTCAAGGAAGATGACTGCAAGAATAATGATATAATAAAATAGAAATTTATTCAGAGCTTTAGAAAATAAATATATCTATTGTAAGGACCAGAATGGGTAGCCAGAATGAATTTCAGATTTGGCTCTGAGCTTTGTGGTTGTCAAAGAAACCATTAGTATCAAATGGACTCTAATTCTTTAATAAGCACTTAAAATTATTTTTATTTATACAAGGTATACAAAGTATTATAAAAAAGAGGAGCTAAAAAAGGAGATTCACCTGAAATTTTACCAACTATGATGAACCTTTGCTGATATTTTACTGTTTATCCTTTCAGACTGTGTGAGTATTGTTTAAGTGCGTTTGTATATGAGAGAGAGAGGAGAAAAACAGAGATTAATTATTATATATTGTTCTTGAGCCTGTTTTCAATTATGAATGTCCTTCAGTTATTCAACCCTCATTAAATAGAGGCCTACCTCTTTGAAAGAACCCTATTGTATTCTTGAGCCATATTTTATTGAACAATCTTTTGGAAATTTTTGTTTCTAGTTCTTCCCTATTAATATTGCTGCTATGGTTATAGAATACAAAGGTATTATAGAAAGAGAAACAGAGAAAAAGTCCAGAGAGTAATTTACAGTACAAAGGCATGAGTATTGTGAACAAAAAGGCAAGGAATTGAAAATTCACATAGGATTTTTTGAAAAACTATTCAACCTCATTATAATCAATGAAATTAAAACTAAAACAATGAGATACCATTTTTTCCCCTTATTAATATACCAGAAATGAAGAGATGCATATCCAATGTTCTGCTACTGCCATGAGTGATACGCAGTATATTTAGTGGGTTTTTGATAGGTATAGTCTTTCTGGAGGACTATCTTGCTTTATTAAAATCAATTTTATAATTGTGCAAAGTTTCAAAGATGGTATAAAAGAATGTTATAACATGAGGGATTGCTGCAGAAATCACCAGGCAGCGGGAGGACAAACGACCAGGCACTTGGAAGATTCAGAAAAGGCACTTTATTGCAGGAGCACCGGTGCTGAATGGCTCAGGGGAATTGGTTCCCAAAGCTGAGCCCCGAATGCAGTGAGGCTTTCTCTTACAAAGGGCACTAAGTTCTTTGTATCTCAGCTTCCAGGCTTTTCACAGGCCTTTGCAGCCCCTGGAACGGTTGTGAGGGGGAGGTAAGATTACGACCAATAGCCCGGCTGGCACCAGCAGTCAGACCCTCTGTGGGGGCTGTGCATGGTTTATGGCCCCTGTAAATTAAGTGAGTTAAGCATTTAGGAAAACAGGTTTTGTAAGGCTAGGGCACAAACAGGAAAGAGGGGATTGGGGCTTAATTATAGGTTAGCATATGGGTCAGAATGCAGACTCAGGCTGCTAGCCCAAGTTGCCTTCACAGGATTACTGGGGGGAAAGAAAGCTAAATCTCAGAGAGGATTTAGTAAATTATGATATGTTCATGCATTGGAATATTACATAGCTATTAAAATAAAGGTGTCATCCTATATTTATTTGATGAAATGGAAAAAAGCTCACAATTTTTAAGTGAAGAGGGGTAAGAAGCTTCATTTCAACCAGATTTTTATTTTTTAAGGAAAAGCATTTTTTAATATATAGAAAAAATCTGGAGAGCTAAATTTCACATATAATAGTGACTAGAGGCCCGTTGCAGGAAGATTCCTGCAATAGGGCTTCCTGCGGTGGTCTGCTTCCCTCCCTTCTCCGCTGGCCCGCCTGCTTCACTCCCTTCTCCACAGCCCCACTTGCTTGCTTCTCCATAGCTTCACTCCCTTCTGCAACGCTTGGCTTCCTTCTACACTGTCTTCAGTCTTCGCTCTACTCCTGGATATGCAAATTAACCGCCATCTTGGTTGGATTAATTTGCATACTTGCTCCTGATTGGTGGGCGTGACTGGTGGGTGTAGTGGAGGTATGGTCAATTTGCATATTACTCTTTTATTAGATAGGATTATATTTGCATGATGTATTTATGGGTGAACTGTATCTTCATTTTTATAGTTTTTAAAAAAATTTTCTTATGATTGTATATTTTCTTTCTGGGTAAGGAAATAAAGTCTCTTTCATAAAATTCATTCCTTTTTTAAAAATCCTCACCCAAGAATATGTTTTGTTTTTAATAATTTTTAGAGAGAGAGGAAGAGAGAGACACACAGAGAGAGAGACATTGATGTGAAACATTGATTGGTTGCCTTCCATACATGCCATGACTGGGGTTGGAACCCATGATCTAGGTGTGTGCCCTTACTGGGAATCAAATCCACAACCTTTTGGTGTATGGGATGATGCTCCAATCAACTGAGCTATTCATCCCTTTTGAAACAATGCCTCTGTTCCTTGCACTATATCCTAAGTGATTAAAAAAAAAGTGGAAAAATTATTCTCAAGAAAATACTCTTCTTCATATCATTATATGGCACCTTTCTTAATGGAGATGTGCCCACCTCCACTACCATGACACTAAACTGCCATCACTTTCATTAAGAAGATTCTGGCGACCTCCTAATTGGCTGCTCTGAATCTGCCCTTGTTTCTTTTTCCTTATCCTCATTTACAGTCCATTTGTCACAAAATCATAGTTATCCTTCTTAAACAAAACTATCATGTCCCTCCTAACCCCCAGTGATACTTAAAAGAAATTCCAAATGCCTTTCTATATCTTACAAGACTCCACATGATGTGGCCCCCGCCCACCTCTTTACCTTGCAGCACTCTTCCCTTGTGCCCTCTTGCTTAAGCCATACTGGACTTCTTTATGTTCTTCAAACACACAAAACTTACTTCTGCCTTAGGGCCTTTGTGTTAGCTATTTTTTTTTTCTGACTGAAATTATATTTATACCCACACTTTTGCATGGCCAGCTCTTGTTATTTGGATCTCATGTTTAATTTTATTTTCATACTAGAGGCCTAGTGCATGAAATTCGTGCACGGGGGAGGGGGTTGTCCCTTAGCCTGGCCTGCACTGTCTCTAATCTGGGACATCCCTCTCACAATCTGGAACCGCTGGCTCCTAACCGCTCTCCTGCCTGCCTGCCGGCCTGATCACCCCAAACCACTCCCCTGCTGGCCTGATCAACCTTAACTGCCTTCCCCTGCCAACCTGATCTCCCCCAACTGCCCTCCCCTGCCGGCCTCATCGCCCCCAACTGCCCTCCCCTGCCAGCCTGATAGCCCCCAACTGCCCTCTCCTGCCGGCCCAATGGCCCCCAACTGCCCTCTCCTGCCGGCCCAATGGCCCCCAACTGCCCTCCCCTGCCAGCCTGATGGCCTACAACTGCCCTCCCCTGCCGCAACCTGCCTCCTTCACTGGGCCCTGCCTCTGCTGTGCATGTGGTCATCTTGTGACAGCCATCTTGTGACGGTCATCTTGTGACGATGTGAGGGCGTGATGAATGAGGGTGTGACGACCACTTAGGCTATTATTAGTATAGATCATGCAGTTTAAAATGTCAGCTTGTTCACTCTTATTACACATCACTTTGTTTTTGTTTGTTTTCTTACAGTTCTCATCACTTCTTAGTACTTCTTGATCTTTACATGGTGCATAGTGGGCACTCAGTAAATTTTTTTGAGTGAGTTAATATCCATCCCAACATTGTTTTTATGAGTCTCAAAACAGAATTAGTTGATCCCTGGCTGGTTTGGCTCAGTGGATAGAGCATCAGTCTGTGGACTGAAGGGTCCCGTTTTAGATTCTGGTCAAGGGCACCTACCTTGGTTGTAGGCTCAATACCTGGCACTGGCCAGGACACATGTGGGAAGCAACCAATCGATATGTCTCTCTCACATCAATGTTTCTCTCTCTCTGTGTTTCCCCTTCTCCCTTCTGCTCTCTCTAAAAATCAATGGAAAAATGTCTGCAGGTGAGGATTTAAAAGAAACCCACAAAAAACCAGAATTAGTTGCTGATTTGTATTTCAGAGAGCTTTTTAGGGACAGTAGCTCTTTTACTTTTTATTCATAGCCCCTCTTTAGTTTTGTCTTGAGTTTATGTTGAATGCACAGGTGGCTGACATGGAAGATAAAACTGGGGAATAACACATCCTGCTGTACACAGAAATGCCCTGCACCCTTCTGAGCTTGAGCTTTGTTACTAGATCAGTCCTGGCTCCTCCTCATGGAAGTACTGCCTCTGAGTTCCTCAGCCCACATATATATTGGTTTCTTCAGACCCTTCCTACCCAAGCATATTTTTATACTGCCTCTTTCTCTTGCCCTTCCTTTCCTAAGGTTCAAAGGATATATTCGTTAGTGATCCTTGTATATTTTTATATTACTTTTATTTATTTCCAATGCAAGGGAGATTTACATGTTTTGTTTATTTTAGGATGGGAGAGCTTGTTTGAAACCACAGTTTCCAAAGAAGAATACCAGGAAGTAATGAATAAACTCATAGGTGATGATACTTTTCACTTCAAGTTGGGGAAAACCTACATAACTGAAAAGAAGCTAGAGAAACAGCAGGGCAAAAAGAACAAACCTTTCAAGAAAGTCTCAGTTACCATAAAAAAAACCTACACAAAAGAAAGGAGCTTTGTAGACATTGAACTTGAGAAAAATCTTGGTTTAAAATCATCACTGATTAGGAAACCTAGAATTGTTTCCAGAGGAAGGAAATCCCATTTACAGCATTATTCAGTTCTATTTAAACAACTGGGAGTCAATACAGTACGAAAATGTTACAAATGTAACATGTGCGGAAAAATCTTCCTCCACAGTTCTTCTCTGAGTAAACATCAGAGAATCCACACTGGAGAGAAGCTCTATAACTGTAAGGAATGTAGGAAAGCTTTCAGCCAAAGCTCATCTCTAACTCAGCACCTAAGAGTTCATACTGGAGAGAAACCTTACATATGTAGTGATTGTGGAAAAGCATTCAGCTTCACTACATCTCTCATTGGACATCAGAGAATGCATACTGGAGAGAAACCCTATAAATGTAATGAATGTGGAAAAACATTTAAAGGTAGTTCATCCCTTAACAATCACCAGCGAATTCATACTGGAGAAAAGCCCTATAAGTGTAATGAATGTGAGAGAGCCTTTAGCCAGTGCTCATCACTTATTCAACATCATAGAATTCATACTGGAGAGAAACCATATGAATGTAGTCAATGTGGGAAATCCTTTACTTCCATATCACGGCTAAGTAGACACCATAGAATTCATACTGGAGAGAAACCCTTTAATTGTTATGAGTGTGGTAAAGTATTCAGTTACCACTCAGCTCTTATTATACATCAGAGAATTCATACAGGTGAGAAACCTTATGCATGTAAAGAATGTGGGAAAGCCTTCACCCAAAGTTCAGCTCTTATACAACATCATAGAATTCATACTGGAGAAAAGCCCTACAAATGTAATCAATGTGGAAAAGCTTTCTCCTGGATTTCACGGCTTAATATACATAATAGAATCCATACTGGAGAGAAGCCATATAATTGTAAAGAATGTGGAAAAGCCTTCAGTTCCCACTCAGCAGTTAATACTCATCAAAAAATTCACACTGGAGAGAAACCTTATAAATGTAATGACTGTGAAAAGGCCTTCAACCAAAGCTCAGCTCTAATTCAGCACCAGAGAATTCATACTGGAGAGAAACCATTTGACTGTAAAGTGTGTAGAAAAGCCTTCAGACAAAGTTCATCACTTATGACACATATGAGAATTCATACAGGAGAAAAGCCTTATAAATGTAAGGAATGTGGAAAAGCTTTTAGTCAGAGCTCATCCCTTACTAATCATCAGAGAACTCATACTGGAGAAAAACTATAAGGTCTGTGGAAAATCTTCCAACTGAAGTTCATTCCATACTGAATATCAAAGAGTTCACACTGGAGAGAAAGTGGTAAAAAGTACTTAAACTTCAGAATTTAGACTTCATCAAATACCAGAGACTTCATAATGCAGGATAACCTTAGGAATATTAAGAAAGCGTCTATAGAAATGGTTTTTCATATGTTCCTAATTTATTATTGACTATGAAAAAGAATTTGTTACATCAAAGGGTCAGTATTTTTTTTTTTTTTGGTGATAACAGCCACCAGATTTCACAAGCATCATTGGGAAACATTGACATATATAAAAATGCAGCCATAAAATATAAATTTCAGATTGGGATTTTTTTTGAAATTATATGGAAGTGTTATATAAGCAAGTTGTACTACCAAGTGTACTGGTTAATAATGCAGATTTTTTTCAATAGATGGAGTTACACATATGTTGATATATATGTAATTTGATATGTATGCTATTTTGTTGTATTGACAGCAAGCTTCAAAACTTCATATGTCAAATTTTCTGAAGGTGTTAACATCATAGATATTTTTTATGCTTAAAAACGTTGAATTTCATGCCAAAAAGTATTTTCGGGAAGTTTTAATTCATTATTTTGAAGAAAAGTGCTGCTGAAAGTTATCGTATACTTCGGGAAGCTTATGGTGAACATGCTCCATCTCAAGATACTTGTGAATGCTGGTTTAAATGTTTTAAAAGTGATGATTTCTATATGAAAGACCAAGAATGTCCAGGTCAACTGAAAAAGTTTGAAGACCAACAATTACAAGCATTATTGGATGAAGATGCATGTCAAACTCAAAAACAACTTGCAGAAAGATTAAATGTTGTGCAGCAAACAATTTCCGATCATTTACAAGCAATGGGAAACATTTTAAATGGGTGCCACATCAACTGAACGAAAGACAAATGGAAAACGGAAACGTCATCAGTAAAATGTTGCTTCAATGGCACGAAAGAAAGTCTTTTTTGTATCAAATTGTGACTGGCGATGGAAATTGGATTTATTTTGAGAATCCCAAATGCACAAAATCATGGGTTGATCCAGGTCAACCATCAACATCGACTGCAAGGCCAAATGGTTTAGGAAAGAAGACAATGCTCTGCATTTAGTGGGATCATGAAGGTGTGGTGTATTATGAGCTTCTAAAACCAGGTGAAAACATTAATACTGTTCACTACTGACAACAAATAATCCATTTGAATGATGCTTTGATCATGAAATGACCAAAATGTGCCAGAAGACATGGTAGAGTAATTTTGCTTCATGATAACGCACCATCACACACGTTAAAACTAGTTAAAGACACATTAAAAGATCTTGCCTGGAAAGTATTAACCCACCTGCCGTATTCACCAGACCTTGCTCCTTCAGATTACCACTTGTTCCGATCGATGGCACACGCACTTTCTGACTTTTTGAGCAGCACTTGAGAACAAACGAAGAAGTGGAAAATTGGGTCTCTTGAATGGTTTGCCTCAAAACAAGAAAAGTTCTATTGGGACGGTATCCATAAATTACCTGAAAGATGCTAGCGATTGACATTACTTTGAATAAAGCACTTTTGATGTTTCTCTTGAAATTAATCGCTTTTATTTTTATTACAAATCCGAATTATTAACCAGTGCACGTGGTAAGAAGAATGTTTTGGAGGAGAAAAGAAAGCAGGTGTAGCTACTTCACTGTCACTAAAACTTTTTTTTTTTTTTAATTTAAAAGCAAATTCTGTACTTGCTGGTTGTTAACAACTTTTAGGTTGTTTCTCCTCTGCGTTTTAAGCCATCCACTTGAAAAGAAAATTTACAAAGTGATTTTTCTAAAGTCACTTTATTTTAAATCACAAAATGCATGGTATTTCACTTGTTTTTCTCATAAAGTGATTATTTTTGCTGTATTAAGTTGAAAAGAGTTAATCAGACAACTACTGCTTTCGCAAGTTAATTTACAACCCCTGAGCTCTCTGATCACCAGCCACTGGGACTCAGGTTATCCTCCCTGAAATTAAAGTGAACAAGGTTACTTTCACTCCCATCGCATGTACTCACTCCCTGTGCTCTGCAGGCCACTAGAAAAAATCAGGCTCTAAGGTCAGATGCTTCTTTCTACAAAAATGGACTATTATATCCTTCAATAAGTTAGTCTACTTAAGCATTTCTGAAATGTAAGTAATTTGAGCAGTTATGTCACAACAGACTAAAATTATTGAACTTGACGGAGGCCAGCATCATCTAGTTTTGCCCAGTTTATCAGGAATAGGAAGCACTCGAGGACTGAAATGTCCATTTGTTTAAAAAACACACACAGAAAAAGTGCTATTAGGGGTAGAGTGGAAGCAAAGCAAAAATAATTGAATTCACTTTTTGCCTCCTGGGACTATTGAATATCATTGTTTTAGTCTTGTGAGGAACAAACTTTTCTGAGTCATTTAATGCTCCTCTTGCACCTTTCCCCACAACCATTCATTTAAATTCTCTAATTCCTGAGAAAATTTCTAGGAAAATATAACTTCCCTTAGTCTGTTTGAACTTACTGGAACTAAGTATCACAGACTGGGTGGCTTATAAACAAATTTATTCTCACTGTTGAAAGCTGCCAAGTCCAAGATCAAGGTACTAGCATGGTTGTATTCTGGTGGAGACCCTATAACAGCTTTAAAGCCAGTGCCTTGTTTTCTCACATGATGGAAGGGATAATGTGGGGCCTCTTAAAAGGACACTAATCACATTCATGAGGGCTCCATCCTCATGATAATCACCTCCCAAAGGTTCCATTTTCTAATGCCATTGCCTGGATTTCAACATACAAGTTTTGTGGGGACACAGACTTTTAGATCCTAGCATTCCTCAAGTTTTGATAGCCCTAAAACCAAAAACAACAACAAAACTGAATTAAATCACACAAATATTAGGCCCAGTTATTTTTAAGGTGAGGTCTATCAAGCTTTCAATAACAGATCATTTAAGTCTTATGCAAAGGCTTTCAGAGGAGATGATATGTCAGCACAATGATTCTAATAAACCCATTACCCAAATCAGACATAGAAACATAAAGGAAAATTACTGGTCATTATCACCCATGAACAGAAGTGTAAAAGTCCCAAATAGCATTAGCAAATGTAATCCAAAAGTACCTAAACATGGTTTAATAGGTCATGATAAATGTAGGGTTTTAAAAAATGAGAATACATGGTTTATTTAACATTTAAAAACTTACAGATGCTATGCACCACCTTAACAGATTAAAGGAGAGAAATCTGTATGCTCATCAAATGCAGAAAAAGCAACCAGAATTCTCAGCATTCAGTCATGTTAAAACTTAAGCGATAGAAAGGAACTTCCTTAGTAAAAAGGTATTTACCAAAAACCTGCTGAAGAAAATGGGAGAATTTTAGTATTCATGACAACAAATATGAAAAAAAGAATGAACTATTCAATAATGGCTCTAAAAAACAGAAATGGCCGAAACCGGTTTGGCTCAGTGGATAGAGCGTCGGCCTGCGGACTGAGGGGTCCCAGGTTCGATTCCGGTCCAGGGCATGTACCTTGGATGTGGGCACATCCCCAGTGGGGGGTGTGCAGGAGGCAGCTGATCGATGTTTCTCATCGATGTTTCTAGCTTTCTATCCCTCTCCCTTCCTCTCTGTAAAATATCAATAAAATATATTTAAAAACAAACAAACAAACAAACAAAAAAAAACAGAAATGGTCTCATGAAAGAAAAAAAAAAAAGATGCCTACCCTCACCATAACACATAAAAGGCAAAACTGTGACCTTGGAAGAATATGTAAGAGAGAACTTTATGACCTCAAAGTAGGAAAGGATTTTTTAAACAGGATACAAGTAACTTATATAAATGTTTTACATATTTGATCACATTAAAATAATTATCTGGGAAATTTGAAACAAAAGACAACCTAGTAGAAAAAAGTGGTCTGAATACATGGCTGCTTATTTCACAGAAGAAATACATATTTCCAAAAACGAAATACATATTTCCAACCCCTTTGTGGGTTGTGTGCACAGTCTTGTTGTAGTTAAGCCTTGATTGTTGTTGGTATCACTGGGAGGAATTGACCTCCAGGCCATTTGGCTGTGAGGATCAGCTGTATCTACGCTGGGAGAACTTCTGTGCTGGAGATACACTTAGGAGACAAGACTTGCAAAAGCCTCTGTGTTCAGCTTGGATGGGGCGGAGTCTCAGGGTGGAGCTGACAGCATTGGTTTTCCGTCAGCCCTGCCCTAATAGGACCCTGTGTCTCAGTGTCCTGTGGTAATCGCTGCACGCACCTCTGAGAGAAAGCCGCCCTTGAGTTCCGCCCACTGCCAGACAGTCCAGTTTCTCCCCGAATGAGTCTGGATCCCCAGAGTCTTGCCCAGAACTGGAGTTCAGTGCATTTGGGAGCCTTTGTCTCCCTCCCGCTTGAGAAAGCCAGCCGCGTACTCAGTTGCCCGCCCTCTCCCCCTGTGCGCCTCGGTACCTCTGCCTTCCGCAGCTCCCCTGAGTCTCAGTGTGCTTTTCTCTTTCCTGACAGTCCAGTTTCACCCCGTATGAGTCTGGGTCAGCTGTGGGCAAACTACGGCCCGCGGGCCGGATCTGGCCCGTTCGGCTGTTCTATCCGGCCCGCGGAGCCGAAAGAGCGGAGGGTTCTCTTGCTCTCCCCTCCGCTCCTTTACTTTGAATTTATATTAGTTCACACAAACACTCCATCCATGCTTTTGTTCCGGCCCTCCGGTCCAGTTTAAGAACCCATTGTGGCCCTCGAGTCAAAAAGTTTGCCCACCCCTGGTCTGGGTCCTCAGAGTCTTGCCTGGAACTGGAGTTCAGTGTAGTCGGGAGCTTTTGTCTCCCTCCCACTTGAGAAAGCCAGCCGTGCACTCAGTTGCCAGTCCTCTCCGCCCCTGCGTCTCAGTACCTCTGCCTCTTGCAGCTCCTCTGAGTCTCAGTGTGCTTTTCTCTTTCCTTCTAGTTGTAGAATTTCCACTAAGCCAGCCTTCCTGTGGTTCTGGATGATGTCCGTTTTGTCTTTTAGTTGTAGTTTTGAAATTGTTGTGCAAGGCAGCAGTTTAAGTATTTACCTATGCCGCCATATTGGTTTCTCCTTTTTTGTAGCATCTTTCTCTGGTTTTGGAATTAGGGTAATCCTAAGAATGTGCTTGGAAGGGTCCCTTCCTCTTGGATTTTTTGGAATAGTTTGAGGAGGATAGGTGTTAGTTCTTCTTTGAATCTTTCATAAAACTCTCCTGTCAAGTTGTCCAGACCAAGGCTTTTGTTTACTGGAAGTTTTTTTTTAAATTATTATTATTGGTTCAATTTCTTTTGTAGTTATCTGCCTATTCAGGTTTTCTGATTCTTCCTGATTGATTTGGAAAATTGTATTTTTCTAGGAATATGTCCATTTCATCCAGGTTGTCCAATTTATTGGAATATAGTTGTTCAGAGTATTTTTTTATGTTACTTCATATTTCTGTGGGGTCATTTATTACGTCACCTCTTTTGTTTCTGATTTTGTTTATTTTGTTCCTCTTTTCTTTGTTTCTTGATGAGTCTGGCTATACGTTCATCAATCTTGTTTATCCTTTCAAAGAACCAGCTCTTGGTTTTATTGATTTTTTTTTGTCTCTATGTCATTTATGTCCACTCTGATCTTTATTATTTCCTTCATTCTACTTGCTCTGGGTTTTTCTTGTTCTCTTTCTAATTCATTAAGTTGTAGGGCAAGACAACTTATAAAAAGTTTTTCTTGGTTTTTGAGGTAGGCCTATATTGCTATGAACTTCCTTCTCAGGACTGCTTTCACTGAGCAGTGTCCCATAAATTTTGGGTTGTTGCATGTTCATTTTCACCTGTTTCCAATTTTTTAAAATTTCATCTTTGATCTCTTTGGTAACCATTTGTTGTTTAATAGCATGCTATTTAGCCTCCATGTGTTTGAATATTTTTGAGTGTTTTTATTGTAGTTGTTTTTCTAATTTCATTCAATTGTGATCTGAGAGGATGTTTGGTATGATTTCAATCTTCTTGAACTTTTAGAACTTGTTTTGTGTTCTAACATGTGGTCTATCTTTAAAAATGTTCCATGTGCACTTGAGAAGAATATATATTCTGTAGCTTTGGGGTGAAATGTTCTGAAAATGTCAATTAATTCCATCTGACCTAGTGTGTTGTTTAGGATTTCTGTTTCTTTGGTGATTTTTTTTTTTTTTTTTTTTTTTGCTGTTGATCTCTCCCTTAAAATACTCTAGAAGTTTTTTTTTTTTTTTGTATTTTTTGTATTTTTTTTTTTTTTTTTTACATATACTTAGATACTCCGGTATTGAGTGCATATAGGTTTACCAGAGTTATATCCTCTTGTTGTATCCATCCCTATAGTATTAAGAAGTGGCCCTCCTTATTTCTTGTTATGACCTTTACTTTGAGGTCTATTTTGTCAGGTATAACTATTGCTATCCCAGTTTTTTTTTTTTTTCATTCCCGTTTTCCTGGAAAAATTTTTTCTACCCCTTCACTTTCATTTTGTGTGAATCTTTTGTTCTGAGGTGGGTCTATAGACAGCATATATGTGGGTCATGTTTTCTTATCCATTCAGCTACCCTATGTCTTTTGATTGGAGCATTTAATCCATTTATGTTTAAGGTTATTATTAATAGGTACTTATTTATTGCCATTCTTATTCTTTATGCCTGTGTTCTTCTCTTTCTCCCTATTTATTCTTCTTACAACAGCCCCTTTAGCATTTCTTGCAGTGCTAGTTTTGTGGTAATAAATTCTTTTAGCCTTTTTGTCTGCAAAGCTCTTTATTTCACCTTTAATTTTGAAAGATAGCCTTTCTGGATAGAGTAGTCCGGGTTCAGTTTCTTGGTTTTCATTACCTTGCATACTTCATGCCATTCCCTTCTGGCCTGAAGTGTTTCTATTGTGAAATCAGCTCACAGTCTAATGGAAGCTCTCTTGTAGGTAACTTTCTGTCTTTGCCTTTCAGCCTTTAAGATTCTTTCTTTGTCTTTAATGTTTGCCATTTTAATTAACATGTGCCTAGGTGTGGGTGTTTTGGGGTTCATTTTGATTTGGACTCTCTGTGTTTCCTGAATTTGAGTGACTTTTTCCTTCACCAGGTTTGGACATTTTCTGCCATTATTTCTTTAAACTCATTCTCTATCCCTTTCTCAGATTCTTCTCCTTCTGGTACATCTATAATGTGAATGTTGTTATGTTTCATGTTGTCCAAAAGCTCCCTTAGACTCTCCCCCTGGTTTAAAATTTTTTTTCCATGTGTTGCTCTGAATGGGTGTTTTTTTCTATCTTGTCTTCAAATTCACTGATTTTGTCCTCAGCTTCTTCTAGTCTACTGCTGAATCCTCCCAGAGTGTTCTTTACTTTAGCTATGCCATTCCTCATTTCCAATTGATTCTCATTTTTTTGTTTCAAGCTCTCTTTTAATGTTGGTGTAGCTCTCATTGAGACTCTTATAATTCTCATTAGGTTGCTTGTAGTTCTCACTGAATTTTTTGAGCACCCTTATTGCCATTACTCTGTATTTTTTATCTGACAAATTATTTACCTCCATTTCATTTAGTTCATTTTCTGGTGGTTCCTCCTATTCTTTCATTTGGGGGTTGTTTCTTTGTATCCCCATTTTTTGCTGTCCCTTTGTTTTTGTCTCTCTGTATTAGATCAAACTGTTATGCCTCCCAGATTTTTTGGGGGGTGGTTTTATATAGTAGGTATTTTGTGGGACCCAGTGGTGCTGTCTCATAGATCTGAGCTGGGTGCTGTAGAAGTGTCCCTTACTTGAGTTATTTGGGTTCTACTGCTGTAGTTCGGTTGTGGGTGGAATCTCCTCTCAGGCTGTCTGACTGTATGGCTCACCTCTGACCATGTCATGTGAGCTGTTGTGGAGGTACTGACCGAAGAGAACAAAGTACAACAAAACAAAACACGAAACAGAAGAAACAAAACCAACATGTACACAAGACCCTACAGCGCCAATAAAAAGGAACCACCAGAGGAGAGAGAATAAGGAAAAAAAAAGAGAGCAAGAATGATAGAAAAAAAGAAAGAAAAAATATGAGGAGAAAACAAAACAAAACAAACAAACAAAAAATACAAAAGACAACAAGAAAAGGAGGGCAGAATATGTAGATACAGAGCTGAAATAAACAAAATAAGAATAAAGAATTAGAAGAATATGGGAAGGAAAATGGTTTAAAATAAAGGAGGGAGAAAATAATTGAAAAGATAAGAAACAAATTGAAAAGGAAAATAGAGGAGAAAGCAGATAGATTTAAAATAAGGAAAATAAAAAATATGAGAAACCAGGATTAAAAGGAAAGAGAAAAAATTGAGTAGTGTAAAAAAGAAAAAAATTGAGTAGGAAAATGGAAGAGGAAAAATAGTTATATGAATGAAACAACAGAGGTTATAATAATAAACTAATAAAGCAATAAAGAAGATAAACTTAAAAAGGTAAGAAAAAGAAAAGAGGAAAAAAACTCAAAAGAGAAGAAAAAATGGAGAAAAAAGAGAAAAGATAAAAAAGTAAAAAAAAAAAAAAAAGAAGTGGTGTTCATTTCAGCTGGGTTTAGTATCTCAGGGGAGCTTGCTTTTGTTCCCACTCTTCTGTCTGTCAATTCTGGGCTCCCTCTTAAGTATTTAGGTGCTCACCACTGTTAGGCACTGTCTTTTGGCTTTCAGCAACCTGCTTGAAGCTCCAAGTGATGCACCAACTCCACCATGTATGTTTGTCTCTATAGTCCTGGGTTGAAAGCAGGAAAGGCCAATCTGCCCTTAGAGTAGATTTGTTAAGCAGCAAGGAGCCCAGGGCTGGGTCAGCACACTTCCCCTGGTTCCCTAGGCTCTCCTCTTCCCACCTTTGTCTGCTAGCCAGCTATCAATCTTACTCAATAATCTGTTTCTGAAAGGGCTTTGCGGGGGTGGGGGTGGGGGTGGTGGGTGTTATTTAGCTTTCAGGAAATATGGTGGGTGTGTTTCCGTGTCCCAGAGCTGTTCCTCTGCAAGTGGCCCAAAATATTACTCTGCCCTTGGCTGGACAGAGACCAAGGGGATCGGCTGGAAACCTGGAGTTTTTCAGTGTTCCTGTGTGGGGAAAATATCAGTCTGGTTCCCAGGATATTGGAACAGATGGCCCCTCCCCCAATCCAGTCACTGAGGGCTCCTTGAGACTGTTCAAACCCATAAGCTTGGCCTCTGCTTTTGTTTCCTCAGAAAAGCTCAAAATGCAGGGTGTGGCATTCAGGACACCTGTGGGTGGGGCAGGCTGTATCACCTGGGCATTTTTTTTTTCTTTTACCTGCCTTCTGGCTGCTGGGAGAGGCTAGTTCCCCTCAAGAAAAATGGCCATTTGGTTTGGGGCCTATGACCTAACTAGAGGCCTGGTACACAAATTCATGCATGGGTGGGGTCCCTCCGCCTGGCCGGTGATTGGAGCTGATCAGGAGGGCTGGCTGGCTGGGCAGAGGGACTGCGGGAGGTTGGCCGGCGGTGGGAGGTTGGCTGTGGGAGTGCACTGACCACCAGGGAGCAGCTCCTGTGTTGAGTGTCTGCCCTCTGGTGGTCAGTGTGCATCATAGCAACCGGTTGACTGGTTGTTCGGTCGCTTAGGCTTTTATATATATAGATGGTCCTGACTGATGTTCCACTGAGTCTCCCGCAATGCTTCGCACCTCAATCTCTCCCCAGGCTTTTTGAGTCCACTTCTTCCTCCCTGCATCATAGCTTTGGGTGAGTGGTTGCAAATGAAAACTTCTGGTCTCTTGGTTTAGAGGTGGAAAAAAGAAAAAGAAAATACACACACATAAAAACCCAAAACTGTCACTTTCTCTCCAGCTAACTCTAGTCTATAGGCTCCAGGCTCTGCTGCAGTCAGCAGTCCTGCTGCCTTTCATGGCTTGGATGATACGGGTGCTGTGAGTCACGGCTCTGGTGCTCCGGGCTTTGGAACCCAGCTTGGGTTCCGGGCTTCTGTCTTCTGAGGGAACAGACTCTCCTATAGTGAGGAGTTTTCTCCTCCCTCTCAACCTGCTGGCCTGCCACCCCTAGAAGCTGGGTCAGCTCCTCTTCTGACCTCACCCTTCCTAGTGGTCTCCAGGTGTTTTCTGTCCTTCCTGGATATAATTCTCCCCCTCAGCTGGACCTCAGTTGGTAATTCCAGGTGAATGTTTTCCAATTTAGTTGCATTCCCAGTGTGGCTCTGGGACAAGGTGAATGACAGGTCTGCCTATTCGGCCACCATGTTTTGGTCTCTATAGTATTTTCTTATAATCCTTTGTATATATATGGTGTCAGTTGTCACTTTTCCACTTTCATTTCTCATTTTATTTACTTGGGTCTTCTCTCTTTTTTCTTGATAAGTCTGGTAAAAATTTTTTCAATTTTGTTTATCTTTCCAAAGTCCCAGCTCTTGCTTTCATTGATCTTTGGTATTGTTTTTTAAGACTACTTTATTTATTTCTTCTCTGATCTTTATCATTACCTTCTTTCTACTCATTTTGCACTTTGTTTGTACTTCTTTTTCTAATTACTTTAGGTGTAAAGGTAGATTGAAAGTTTTCTTGTTTCTTGAGGTAGGCCTTATGTTGCTATGAACTTCCCTCTTAGACCTGTCTTTGCTGCATCCTATAAATTTGGAGTCATTGTGTTTTCATTATCACTTGTCTCAAGGTATTGTTTGATTTTTTCCCCTTGATCTCATTGTTAATCCATTAAGGCAGGTGTCCTCAAACTACAGCCTGTGGGCCACATGCGGCCCGCCGAGGACATTTATCTGGCCCACCGGGTGCCGCTGCCTGTCCTGCTTAGCAGCCGACTCGTCCCGGGCCCGCAGTGCGCATAGGAATTTGTTCATAGTTGTTGTTTTTTAAACTATAGTCCGGCCCTCCAATGGTCTGAGGGACAGTGAACTGGCCCCCTGTTTAAAAAGTTTGAGGACCCCTGCATTAAGGGTTAAGTAGCCTCTGTGGTTATTTAGCCTCCATGTGTCTGTGTGTTTTTCAGTTTTATTCCTGTACTTGATTTCTAGTTTTTACCATTGGGATCAGAGAAGATGCTTGATGTGGTTTCAGTCTTCTTAAACCAATTGAGACTTGTTTTGTGGTCTAACATGTGATCTATCCTGGAAAATGATCCATGTGCACTTGAAAAGAATGTATATTCTGCTACCTTGGGGTGAAATATTCTAAAAATATCAATTAAATCCATTTGATCTAATGTTTCATTTAAGGCCACTGTCTCCTTGTTGAATTTATGCTTGTGTATTCTGTCTTTTGTGGTCAATGGGTTGTTAAAGTCCCTTGCTATGATTATATTATTGTCAATCACTCCCTTAATGTTCATCAATATTTGCTTTATATATTTAGGTGCTCCTACGTTGGGTGTGTAAATGTTTACAAGGGTTACATATCCTGTTGAGTTGATCATTATAAAATGTATGGTGTATATACATATACATATCTATATATATATGAAAGCTTAAGCAACCAGCTGACCGGCCGACTGGCCAGTAGCTATGACATGCACTGACCACCAGGGGACAGACACTCAACAAATTTCAAAGGGTAAAAACCTTTCAGAAAATGTTTTCTGACCACAATAAAATAAGCTAGAATAAAAAGGAAGTTACAACAAAAGTAATAAAATATTTGGAATGGAATGGTAATAAATGTATGAAATATCAAAATTTTGGGGGTACAGCTTACACAGTTCTTACAGGGAAATTTATAGCCATAAATGCATAGAATTAAAAAGAAAGGTTGAAAATCAGTGGTTTAAGTGTTCATTTAAAGATACTAGAAGAATGTTAGTTGAACTAAAGCACTGGTAACTTTCATGCACTGTGGGGCAGTCACACCCTGTCCTGGTATATTTTTATGTGTACTTGAGGTTGGACTGTCTTGGAGCAGTCCCCACATGGCACAGTGTGGATGTCTCACTCTGACAGGCCAGCACTTCCTGGACCCTGCCTGTCTAGTGTCCACGTGGTCATGAATGGATGTGAAAGCTCATACATAGGAGAGTTGAGGAGGTAAGCAAAGATCGTCTAGGACATGTATAATTTGGGGTATGCATACAAATGTTGGGGTATAAAATCATGGGAGTATGGATTATGAGTAATATCACAAGACTGAAGAAACAACTCTGTGGAGCCATGAGGTATAGAGGGTAAGTTACTGGCCATGTGACCTCTAAGGCAGGGTGTTACCATGGCTTGGCTGCTCTGTGCCTGTGAATCAGGGACCAGAACCTCTGTGAGTGGTGGCCAGAACCTCTGCAATCACATAATTTAGCTCCTCTTAGCCATCTGTCCACATCTTCAGAAAGCACAGATTGGGTTTTCCTTACCACTTCCTGTGTAACCCAGACCTGTTTTCTAAAAGAACCTCTCTGAGCTATCTGGTTATGAATAACCTTTGCAAACATTTCATCTCAGCCAGTTCTGCTTAGTCAACTGACCTTCCTCCCCTACTCTGAACACACACTGCCTGTTCCCTGTTATAAAGGACAACTATACTATGAAAACAGAGTCCAAACAAATTACAGTGAACAAGAGGAGAAATCATGTGCATCCCAAAGCCACCTGCAGCCCCAGTCCAAACTAGTATGATTTCTTGGTACATGTCGTTGGCCTTCTTCTTGGCTGGGGAATTTTGCACTCTTCAGTCTTCCTTCTCCCCAACACCTGTATCAAAGAGGGCCAGAACGAATGGACTTGTCTTTTATAGGCAGGGTTACCAAATTAAAATACAGGATTCTCAGTTAAATTTGAATTTCAGAGAAACAACAAAAAGTTTTTAGTATAAAAATGGAACATACATTAAACATTATTTGTTATTCTCTGAAATTCAAGTTTAACACAACCTCGAGTATTTTTCCAGGAAGCCCTAACTATAGCAGAGATAGAATTGGGGAGAAGGAGGTGTCTGGAGAGTCTTCATCTCCTCTCTGAACTAAAGGTTTCCTTGGGAGCTGTGGGCTTACTCAAGGCACCTGGAGAGCTAACTCCATGGGAAGCTGGGAGAGGGATGAGTCCCTCTGGCTGCCTCTCACCCTGCACTGGTCCCCTTCCCACCTCTTGGCTTTTTGAGGGCAGCACATCCTTCCATCTGCTCAAGTCCAAGCTGGGAATGGGGACAAGTGCCATTGAGGTAAGAAACAACACAAGCACGATGTGCAAAAACACAGACGTTTTGACTTTAATAAGTTATAAAATCAAGGAACCAAATTTTACTATACAGAAAACAGATGTATTGTTTGCTGTGATCAGTAAGATAAAATGTGATTGGAGTTCAGCACCATGATGATTTTTTTGTGTGCTGGCTGCCTGTCACACAGGAGTACACAGTCACCTGATAGACTTTGACTATTGAGCACCATTTATACACTCCAAACAAAGGAACAAGCAAAAAAAACCAAAAAAACAAAAAAACAACTTAAAATACAAATGAAATGCTTATATGTGAAATTCCATGGGTTTTCCAAAAGCAATATATCAGAGAGCCAGGTCCCAAAATGCTAGCACAAGTCTCCCTGTGAACATAAAGTGATCCTCGAGTCCCTCAGCTGTTTGTTTTTTTTAGAACTGTGGACAGAGGACATCTGAGTCACACATGGTGTTTTGAAACTCAGCTAGAATAGCTGCGTGGCCTTCCCTACGCACGAGGCAGGAGCTTTGAACACAGGGCTGGCCGGCTGGCCGGCCGGACACTGGCCCTGGAAGCTCAGCACTGTTGCTGAGCCTGCTCTCCAACTGTCCCAAGCTCAGCGATTTTCAGTCTCTCAGAGCTGCATGAACACTGCATTCCTTGGGGAGAGACCTCTGAGGACTGCTTACTTCTGGAGAACTCTGGATATATGGTCCAAGGCACTGAGTATGACATGTGAGGACATGGCCTTGCTGGCCTACAGCCTCCAGAGCACATCTCTCTCCTGCTAGCCAAAGACAGGTACCCCTGGCAATGTCCCACCTAGGGCCTCTCTCCAAAGACTTCTGGCCCCAAGATATGCAGTCCCACTTTGCCAAGATCTGGGAGTGGATCGTTCTGATTCTGAGGCCCCCAGGCTGGGTAAACTGAGTAATACTCTCTGGCCAGGGTTAGTTACCCCAAACTTCCTTTACATTCCAAGACAGACCCAAGCAAGAACTGCCCAGTCTTTCAGGCTGTGACTAATACGAGCTGCCATGGGAGAAAGCAGAGGGACCCATTTCCTAATTATAATGACAGGATTGTGAAAGTACTGTATACCATACCTTACTAAAGAAGAAGTGATACTATGAGAGATGTTCAAAACGTTTTCTCCAGTTTAGTTCATAGGAGTCAGCAAGCTCCTTTAGACATTGCACATTGTCTGAACATGTGTAGGCCATGGTGGCAGAAAGAGAGGGAAGGCTATGCCAGGGGACGGGAAGGCTGGTCATCACCCAGTTGGACAGTTAAGCATCATCCCAGATATGGTCCTCACTATGTCCTACACCCTTTCTTTGTCTCTTAGACTACACACACAGACACACATACATGCACAGATTCACACACACAGACTTAGCACCTCAAAACTCAATATAAAGTTGCTGTCATGGTGCTTTCCTGAGCCTCATTTTTGTTGTCCATATAATGGGGACTTAAACAAGAAAGAGTTCTCCAAGATCTGACTGGCAAGAATAAAAAGGCTCTAGAAATCTTGTGGGTATGAAAAACACAAGAATTATGTGTTAAGGGAGGCCCAGCTAAGGAGCTAATGTGCCCCCCACGTCTTATAATTTTGGGAAATTTAAGCTGCATGTTAATATCACTGCAGGGAGAGGTAAAAATTAGCCATTGTTCTCCCACCCATCCCCACGACCTTCTTATTTCTCTCATTCACATCTTGCTCACAAAGCACCATTCTGCTGAAATAGAAACTGTTACTATTTGGAAAGAGCAAAAGATACAGAGGGCTCTCCCCACCTCCCACCCAATGCCTCCCATCAGAGGACAGATCTGGCAGTTCCCTATTGAAACTTTTAAGGGATGAAACTGGGGGGGGGGGGGGGGGAGGGGCCTGGAAGGCTCCAATAGGACAGGCCTATCCCCCATAAGCAAGACTGGTGTTCAGAAGCATACCCAAGCCTAAAAAGTCCATCTTGGGTCCCTCAGGCATGACCATCCTGGTGGCAGCACTTCCACCCCTCTGGGAGAGTCAGCCTTGACCACTCACTGGACTTCCCAGCTCAGCGCATGCCTGTTAGTCTTCCCATGCACTTGTGGAAGGAGAGAGCCCCTCTGGGGAGCTGCAGGGCCAAGGCCAGGCTGGCCAGAGGGGACAAGCAAGGCCAGGGTTCATGGAGAGGAGAGAGACCTGGGAGTGCACCCCACTGATTTCTCATCTCGCAGGAAACGTGACCCCCTGTTTAGATCAATCCTCAAGCCAAAGTTATAGGATTCCAGGGACTTTCCCAGGAAGAAATGGGCAGCGTCACAGCTCAGACATGGCCGAGATAGCACAGCTGGTGAGCACCAAATGCATCAGATGGCTTCCCCTAAGTCCTTAATTGGCCAGGCTGTGTCAGGCCATGCCTGAGACCAAAGGCTGCAGCCTGGCGGCCCTACACCCTGACAGACTCCCAGCCTCCTTAGAGTATTTTGAGCTGATCTTTAAAGAAAGAATTTTCACACAAAATCTAGACTTCTAGTGAAAAAGCATGCTCTCTGGCAGCAGGCCAGTTCTCACAGAGGCCGTAATGCTGGAGCCACCACACTCGTCCTCACCACCTGCCTGGCATTGAAGGCACTGGAGTCCACGGCCTCCACCTCATGTGCTCATCTTAGTGACTGGGAAGTTAGTGACTAAATCATTGTTTCCTAAGAGTCCCCATGGGGCTCATGTCCAGGCCTGGGGATTAAAAGGAAATGTCTTGTTTGTCACCACTGGTTACTGCTCAGAAACTTGAGGCAAATGTCTTCTTTCTCCAAGTTAGTCCTCCTGCCCTCCCTCACTGACAAAGGCTGTAGAACCTACACATTGCTATCTACCCCAGACCCACGCCCAGTTCAGGATTTAGAACATTCTGGGGCTGGGACACCCATGTGCTCTCCTTGTTGGCCACATGCTCTAAACCATCTATATAATACACACATATCTATTTTTATGTGATTCTCCCTCTGTTCCCTCAAAACTTTTGGGACTCAGGAATTTTGACTTAATCACCATGACACAGGATTTGCCATTCCATGGAATATCTCTATAAGCAAGAAGAAAATGCTATTGATGCTACCTTTCCATTTTATTAGAACTATCCGAGGATCTCTTTCTTCCTCATCTCATCAATGAGCTCTTGGATCCTTTGGTTTCTGGTCTTCTCATATGGGCTTGGCCGTCGAGGGATTAGGTTGGGTGGCTGGACTTCATTGTTCAGGCCATTGATTTTGTAGGGTACGTCAACTGCATTGGTTTCCGGGTGATCCTTAGTGGCATTGGTGCTGGAGGCATTGAGAGGCGCTTCCAGGGGCGTGCCTGGCACAGGCTGCACCTCCATGACTAGAGTGGGGACTGGGAGGGTGGGCATGAGCTCCTCAATGTCATTATGCTTCCCGGGTGGTGGCCTTGCCCTGTCATCCACGTCAGTGAGGTTGTCATGCAGGTTACAGGACTTGCAGCACAACTTGTTGTAGCCTGGGATGGAGCAATAGCGAGACAGGACTTCCATCCTGCAGAACATTGACTTGTCGCCTTGGCAGCGGCCCTCTGAAAGAGAAAAGTGGGACAAATAACCGAAGGACAAGATAAGGGAAATGTTGTGTCCCTACAGGGAGCAGCTTGCTGCAGGAGACATTTGAAAGAGCCCAGAGACAGTGCACAGGCAAGCGAGCTCACACGGAAAGTCTATGTGGTTTCCACATCAGAGGAGTGCTGGACCTGCCCTGGAGTGCAGCCACACATGCTGTGAGCAATGGTCCCCTCCTCCACGCAGGCCCCAGCTGAGTCTAGATTTTTCACTATCCCTCAGAGTTTGAGACAGAAATGAGACCTGTCTGTTTTTGGGGGGCGGGGGGAGTGATTCCAGCTCATTTTAAAGAGTGGGACTTCGCCAGATCTTTACACGTGACATCCCTGTGGTAATGGTTGACTCTACAATAATCTATAATCAGTAACTATAACAAAATGAAACCCAAAAGAACCAGTTTCTAAAACCTGATAAAGCAAACCCAGAGCCTTGGCTGTGGCCTCACCACACTCCTCACATTTGTTCCAATCCTCAGCAAACTCCCCAGATGATCATTGTTTCTGAAAAGTGCCTAAAGGGAAATTTAAAATGTGGATTTTCTTCCATTTGCTTCAACTTACCTGAGAGCTTTGTGTCCTGCCCCATCCACCCCATTGCCCTGCTGCACTGCGCCTCTAGCCATTTCTCAAGCAAACAGCTCCATAACTTGATGCCTTCACATAGGCAAATCCTTCTGCCCAGCACGTCCTTCCCTGTCCTTCCTGCCAGGACACTGGTCATCCACGGTCCAGCTTGCAATGGGGAGCCTGACTCTTTCCTTGGAGGCCACATTGTCTCTCTTTCCCCACGTGGCTGCCTTTTCCCTAGCCTAGCTCCAACTCTGTCTGCAGCTATATTGAGCCAACCCATCCAACTCCTCTTGTTTTCACTCCCCCTTCACTCTCTGTGTTCTTTCTAAATTCCCATTCCTCTTCCCTTTCCCCCACCACCGCATTTCACATACAACACACATATTGAGATGATTTACAAAAATTCATTCAATATGAAGGAATGAGTACTATCACAGGGGGCATTTGATCTTATAAATTCTTGATGACTAACCTCAATGGGCCCCAATCTGCCTACTTGTTTCTCTGCCCAGACACTCTGCTTTCCACAGTGAGGCTCCCAACCTTTCCCACACAAACCTCTGCTGTGACCTCCCTTCCCTCACTCTCCTTAGTTGACCTCAGCTCCTACTGAGAGGGAGGAAAGAGGGGAGGAAGGGCAGCCATGGGATGGGAACCACATCTACAGATTCACTCTGTGCACCAACATATAGATTATCTACACCTCCATCTGCAGCTATGCCAGCCCATCAAAACTTCCTGCCACAGCAGACAGGCAGGCCCCTCCATTCAGGACCCCTGGTTCTGACATTCACCTGCTGTGTGGTCACTGCTCAAGCCTGTAATTTTTCCTATAGGCTGGTGACCACTTAGTTGGACGCCAACCCCAAACTCCCCAAGGTTTAGATTCATGGGCACAACTTCCTACTAGACACCCCCTAACCCCAACAGTCCCTAAGCTGCCTGAGAATTCACACATGCAGCCCAAGCCCACAGCCTCTGCTGGTACCATCTGCCTCAGAGAATGCCTTTCAGGCGCACACCCCATCCAGCCATCTCCAAGTCCATCAGCATCTCCTCCTACACCCTCTCAGATATGTGCACGCTCCCTTCCCTCCCACCTCCACACACTGTGGCCACACTGTGGTAAGAGCCACCTTTCTGCCTGCTTATCTACAATCAGAATGGGTTTCAACTGGAAATGTGACCCTGTCATTGTCCTGAGTGAAGCCCCTGCTTTGCCCCTTGTTTTCCGAGTGAAGAGCTGTCCCCATCACCTCTCTGGTTTCCCTCAGGCCTTGGACCTCCTGCTCTGTGGGGCTCCTTCTGGCCACAAAACCTTTGCACATGCTGAGCCTCTCACCTCCAGCTGCTCTCTTCTTCTCCTCTAGGCTCAGATGAAAAACATCTTCCTCAGACAAGTATAGCCTACCTCCCTTAGGAGGTTAAATCCCACTGGTGTGCGGTCCCCTGGTGCCACGAGTCTCCCCTTTCCAGCACTTCATCCCAGTTGGTAAGCTCACATTTAATTGTCAGGTAAAGTGACTAATGTGTGACTTGTTCATTATCCTGTAAGCACCAAATGGCAGAGGCCCAAGCTATAGTTGAATGCCCCCTCTATCCCCAGAGCCTATAAGAGTGAATGAAAGAACGAGTAAAGGTACAAATGTAAGCAATATAAATGTGAATAATGGAGGAAGTCCAGAACAGGAAATTTATGCATTTTACAATAGCAACATTACAGGCAAGAACACATAGAGGCGCCGACCAACCAGAGGTGGAACCAGTTTGGGTCCTGAGCATCTAAGTGGCCAAACAAGGGAGGAAGCATGACTGGCTTCAGGATCCACAGTGCGAAGAGATAAACACAGATTGGCTGGTTAAGAACAGCCCTGGTCTTCCTAACCTTGAGCTTGAGCAACAGGCTCACAATGTGGAGGGAGAAAGACAGACAGGTGGTTGAGGGCCATGGGTTGATTCCAGAAATCAAATTAGAAGACCCAGAGATGTTGCTTTCAGGGTTTTAAAACTGATACATGAAATCGTACACAGATGTCCAAAATATGTGACAGATGAAATCAGAGTAGTCTTGTTTGAAACCCACGGGGTGGGAGGGGTTCAGAGTCCCTTTCCCTTCTTTCCCCTCCCTGGCCACTGCCCCTTTTGGCAGGTGAGCTGTCAAAAACCAGTGAAAAACATTGGTCACAGACCTCAGGAAGACCCAGTTGTCAGCTGGGGACTGGGGAGGGGCAGAGGCACAGGATGAGCAGGGAGCCTGGCCTGGCAGCCCTGCTGGGAGAGGGGTCACTCCTGCCACACAACATGCGCTCTCCTGTCACCAGAGCCTTTTTCTTTACTCCTAGCAAGGTTGGTATTAAGCATCTTCCCTCACTTGTCTCTCACTAGGCTGGAATCCTGAGAAGCAGACAACACATCTGACTAAGCTAGGGGTGGGCTAACTACGTCCTCGGGCCAAGCCAGTCCCTCCAATTGGTTTGGTAAATAAGGTTTTACTGGAACAGGCATGCCGTTCATTTATTATCTACAGCTGCTTTCTCACTTCCAAGGCAGAGTTGAGTAGTTGTGAAGGAGACCACATGTCCCCCAGTGTTATCTGGCCGTTTAGAGTAAAAGTTTGCTGACTTCTGGTCAGGTGCTTGGCAGTGTCCTTAGTGCCCGGGTCAGAGCTTGACACAGAAAGCACTCGGTGACTGTTGCTGAGTGAATGGACACATTGGGATGAGCTGACGATTTCCCTGACTCAAATAGGCTGACGACAGCAGGGGCCAGGCTCCCCCCAGGGTGCCTCCCTGCTACCTGGCTTACATATTGGACGTCTGGGTCTGATTTCCTTTGAATACTGGGCTACATTGCTCTAAGTTTTTAAAAATTAAAATAAGTCAATGAATGTATAAATAATTGAGAAAGCTGCTGGCCAAGAACTTGGCTCTGCTAATATCAGCCTCGATTAATTTCAAAAGAATCATTACCCATCACCCTTAAAAGGATATGAATGGTTATGGGTTTTTAAGTAGCATCTCTGAACACAGACGAAGAAGAGAAAATTATACCACCCAAGGCTGAGCGACATGTACTGAGGCACTGACTGGCCCAGGATGATAACTTCAGTTTCCCAACACTCCATCCTCAGCCATTCTCAGCAGCAATGCACAGCAAGACCTACTGCCTTCCAGTGAACAAGCTGGTGAGAGGAACCCATTGTCACAAGTTGAAGTCTGTGTGCCATTCCCACAGTCTTGGCTGAGTTAATAACCTGTGTGATTATTTGCTTAGTAGTTTCCTCCTTTAAATTCACTCCTTTTTTGACTTAAATTTTATTTTAGAAGAAAATTTTACACTACTCTTCATGTGAAACTATTGTGGCAAATAAGGTACAAAGAGAAGTTTTAGGTCTTCTTAACTCAATGTATAAGTCCATTTTTCCCCCCTCAAATTCCAGGGAGAGACTCACCAACCCTGTTATGAGTGAAGGCAAAGGCTCAGGTGACAGGAGAGGGCATTGCTATGTGGCCTGAGTTGGAAAGAAATGAGCAAGCATGAGAGACGCTGAGACTTGTGCCAGTTCCACTTTCTCCTGAGGTGGTCATGAGGGACCATGAGGACGGGGACCCGCTGTTGCATGTACTCAGGCCACATTTACAGGCAACTTGAATCACCTTTGTCCCCCATATGCGGGAAAAGCCTGGGGTGGAGAAAGCTTCGTTTTCTTTTCTTTGCACCATTTCACCTCTCAAAAGATTGTGGGACAAATTAAAGAAGTGGCAGGCATCCCTCGTCTGCCCACACCTTCATCACCTTGGCTGTCCCCAAGCACACAGCACTCTGGGGGTTTCTCCCGATTTGTCTGGAAAGGAGACTGAGTGAACTCAGTTCTGTTAGATAGATTTGCCTTGGTCTCCTTGTCTCTCTTGAGCTGGAATTCCTTTCCATGGCCAGAGCACTGGGCAGGCAGGACTCAGCCACAACTACCATGACCTTCACCCTGCAAACTGACAACTGGGGCTTGGCACTATGCCCCGAAGCCCATATCCATGACTTATGGTAACCCCACGTCAAACTTTCTCATTGTTTTCCTCCTCCCTGCCTGGGACCCTTCATAGGAAATGGAGAAGAGAGATACCTACTCACTGGCAGGGCAGCACTCAGGCCCCAGATGCGAGGTTCCTGTGAGACCCTACCCTTCTGTCTGGTCCTTGTTAGCAAGCTGAATGCATGCACAGGCCCTGTGGCTTCTAAGGGCAGGCTCGGCTGAGCACACACAATCGTGAATGTTATAGGCCAGATGTCTATAACAGCCACCACTGTCTTGCCCTTCTCCTGACTCAGACTCTTCTGGGCCCGATGGGCACCTCTCCTTTCCTGAACAGAGAGCTGAGAGCTGCCCCAGGGCCAGGGTGGTGGTCTGATGGTGGACCAGCACTATCTTGGATCCTGACCTCACATTCCCACTGCATGGCTCAGATCCCCTCTGAGGTGGGGGACTGTAAGAGCGCCAACCAGAAGGAGAACACAGGTGTCCCTGGAGGTGCTTGTTTAGCACGAATGATTCAGAACTCAAAGTCACAGTGGTGTGTCTTCACAGGGGAGGGGCGTGTCTCCACAGTAGAGGGACCTTAAACATCTCATTTGGCAAGGGAAAGGTCAGTAAAGTTCATTGAATCAGGAACCAAGGAACTAATGGGACAGAAGGGCACCCGCAGCTCCGTGTGCCATCAGCCATGGAGAGGACGAGAAGGAGCCAGCCAACAGTGTGCCGAATCCAAGCATCCGGTTTCACTGAACTTTTATTGAGTTTATTTGTGGGCTGCATGACAGGAAGTCCTTCCAGCGTTAGTAAGAATAAAAGGTCATTTTCACAGTCACTTTGGCACACACTCACATGGTCTCATTAAAAAAACAAAACACTGGAAAGCAACGACAATGGAACCTATATAATATGCCATAAATACATACAAAACACTAGTAAAATATCCCTGATAAACCAAAGTGCATGTAGACAGAGAGAACAATGCCCAGGAGTGTACGGCACCTTCCCAGAGTCACTCGTGTCACTCGCGTGGCCTAGTCAAAGTTGGAAGTTAACAGTCGTGAGAATTAGTACACACCGAGTATTTACATAACAGTAATCAGTGCCAGGAGGCTGGTGTTGGTGGGGATGCTATTATATTCACAGGTGGACAGCGCTGGGGTGTGCGGTGGGAGTGACGGCGGGAGTGCTGCACGGGTCACTTGAAGGGCCAAGAATGTTGCCCTCTGGAGTAAGGCAGAGCTGTGGGAGCTCCTACAAGGGCTTCAGCAACAGTCGGCGCCACTGGCCAGTGGGTGTCCTTCCTACACAGGTGGCCTGAGAGTGCGTGGGTCCCTGCACAGGCCAAGGGGCACAGGGAGCCAGGCCACCTGATTGAGAAACCTTATTCTTGGCCAAAGGTGGATAACTTAGACCACCTCCCCCTGGTCCTGCCTCCTACCTGGATCATGTCCCCCTCTGAAGCTAGAGTTAGCAGCCAATTCTGTTACCTTTCAACTTTAAGGCATTTTCTACATAGTTTTGTCTAAGCAAAAAAGCAATAAAAATTGAGGTAATTCTGTAGTTGTTCACACTGGCAGGTGGCCGCATCCGCATCAGTCTCTCACTCTCTCACCCCTGTGGATGGGGCCATGTGTGCATGATAAGGAAAGGCCATTGGAGCTAATGGACAAAGAATGGGAGTGGCAGTGTGTCCCTATGTCCCACTGGAGGGACACATACCAGGCCTCCTCCGTGTGACCTGAACCTGCCTGAGGAGACAGGGCATGGGGGCAAGGGCTGTGTGAGTTGGACACAAAGGCCACAGGAAACAGGCCACAGTCACATGAGTAAGGAGAACACACTCAGCACAGGGTCAGCAGCAGCAGCAGCAGAAGAAGAGGCAGCCGGGAAGCCCCCAATATAACGCTGGACCCTTAGGGCCGGGCTACCCAGCATGGCAGCACAAACTGCAGGCCTTGAGAGCCCCAGTCTCTGGGTGGTGGGTGCATTTGAAAGGGGATGGGCAGGCTTCCCCTTGACTTCCAACCTACAGCTCCAGCTTGGAGGGATGTCGCCCTGTGAGGCGGTCACCAAGTGGTCACATTCTCACTTTGGCTGCTGGCCCTACCAGCACCATGACAGATCTTTGACCCTTTACAAGCCATCACCAACCAGGTCCCGGACCCCCCACAAGAGGCCAGTGCCGGGGCCTTGCCTCTGTAAGGCTGGCCCTCCCGGCCAGGTGGCCAGCAGCTCCGAAGGAGATGGTCGAGCACAGAGGCCCAGGAGAAAACAGATTCAACCGAGAGCACTCAGCAAGAGTCAGGGGAGTTTTCCATAGAAAGAGAGGAGGGGAGCCCACGGCAAGCTCCACAAGGCGCAGGGCATGCACTGGAGGGCAGAGGCAGAGTTATAAACGGGCCGGTTACTTGACGAAGTCTTCTGGACCTGCGAGTCAGGGTCCGGTCGGGACAGCCACTGAACCACATAGCTCTTCTTAGAGGGGTCGGAGATGTTTCCTAGAGGGAAGAGAAAGGGACTGTGGCTGCTGGGGCACCAGCCAGGGCTCCCCCGCCCCCTGCTCCATAGACCCTGGCGTCCTGGGGAAGGGCAATGAGGGCCTTCCAGGCTCTCCCTTATGACAGATGGGCCTGTGTCTTTCTCCCCCACGCCCTTGCATCCTGGTCTCAGCTATGGAGTAGCTACAGCACACAGGCGCTGCTGGCCTCCTGACCTGTGTACTGCTCCTCCACACCCAGTCCTGCTCCCCAGCTGAGCACAAACTGCCTGCTCCAGGAATGCAGGAACCCAGTGAATTGGGATCTACCACCCCTGCCCCCAGCTGGGGTGGGCACACCTGACCCCCCTGAGCTCCCTTCTCTGTAGACAGAACTTGTATGGGGTCTACATCTTGAGCTGTTTCAGGGACCAAAAGAGGTCACATGTCTAGCATTTGCCAAGGTGTCTGTAAGTAGCCGGTATTCTGGTTGTTGTTTGTGCAAGGTACGGGGCATTTGTCTTGTTGAGCCCTGCTGTGTGGTCACTGTGAGTCTGGTTCTAGTTCCCAGACCAACAGGGAGTGTCAGGGAGGCAGGGATGGGCTGAATCCATTCCATCCTTCATCAGGGCCTGGCCTGGCCTGAAGATGAGCTGTTCCTTATATTGCCCACTATGGAAAGGGCCCAGCCCTAGTCTGGGAGGCCTCCACTTCTATTTCAAGGCCTGGGATGCTGAGTACAGAACACTTGTGGGAAGAACATTTGCCTGGACCAACCCCCTGGCCTTGGGGCTTGCACACTGGGGCCCAGGGAACAGGGCAGCAGAGGGCTTACCTGGGCAGGGGCCCAGCCTACAGGTCCTTGCTGTCTCAGGTTGCTCCTCCCGGCAGATCCCAAAGCTGTCGTCCACTGTGCGGCAGAGTACCGGCCGCTCCTGGGTGCCATTGCCACAGGTCACAGAGCACTGTAGGTGGAGAGTCACCAGTCAGGGGCCACCTCCCATGCTGCGGGTCCGGAAGAGCCCCTCACGCATGTGACCCCATAACTCATTTGAGGTGGTGAGGGGCAGGGAGAGAGTGTGGACTAGAGGCTGGCCTGGCCTCACCCCAGCCTCAGGTGGCTGCCTCAGTCTTGTTGGACTCTTAAGAGGGGACACACATACTTATGTCTCAGAGTTATTGTGAGTTAGAGAGAACGACTATGCAGGGCCTGGCATTTCTGAATGCTCTGGCTATGGGATACCCAAGACCCAGAAATACCTGCTATGCACTGGGGACCAGTGGGAAAGCTCTGAGTCCCGGAGGCTTTGGCAGATGACCATCCCCCTGACTTTTCTCCCGCCATGCTCCCCCAGGCTCTATACTACCAGCACCCTCAGTAGCCCCTCCAGCCCCTGTCCCGCTCTGCCCTCTCCATGGGGTGGCAGGAGCAGTCACACCCAGACTCCTGGCTCGGCTCACAGCTGGCCCAGCCGTGAACAAGGATAATTCTCAAGTCCTTGCCCTGTGTGTGAAAAAGGGTTGACTCAGCAGACATGGTTGCTTAAACCCTACACAGTCCCAAGAAAGGCCATTTGCAGGACTGGCTCATGGGCAGCTCCAGGGAACCAAGTCCATGGAATGCTCTGTCTGGTGAGTGTTTTTGATGCCTGAGGCCTTGAGTTGCACTGCACCAACAATGTGATTTCTGCTGAGCACCCGCTTTCCTGCTGGGGTCTAGAGCTTCGGTAACTGATGATATGACACACACAGGCACTGTTGGCTACGTGACTACTCCCAGTAAAAACCCTGGGCACCCAGGCTTGGGTGGGCTGCCTGATTGGCAGCACTTCGTGTGTGTTGCTGCACGTCACTGCCGGGAGAATTAGGTGCATCCGTGGTGAATCCACTGGAAGGAACACCTGGAAGCAGGTGCCCGTTTCCTCTGGCTTTGGCCATGGCCTTCTTCCCTTCCCTAATTGTGCTCTGAGCATTCCTTGTAATAACCCATAACCACGAGTGCACCGACCTCTGAGCCCTGTGATCCTCCTAGTGAATTATGGACCCTGAGGCTGGTCTTGGCTGAGAGCTGGAGGTCAGTGCTTATGTCAGCTCAGCTCTCTCCTCAGTCCCCAAGACCATCCTTATTACTCCTTACAGCCCAAGTCTAAACCCTCCTTGGTTCATGTCCCCTCCTGCCAACTTAGCTGACCTTCTAGACCACACATCCACCTTCAGAGATAAGAACCTGGAGCCCAGGCTGCCCTCAGCCTCCCGGGAGCCCAGGCTGCCCTGAAGACACACATTCCACTGGGTTTCTGAACAGACCACTGATTACATGGTACCACTGGCGCCCTGAGACCTCTGGGATGGTGCCCAGGGCATGAACTGAGTCCAGCAAAGGTGGGATGCCCCGGCCACCTCAGTCCTGCCCAAGCTTGGTTTGGGAATTGAGAACACAGGACAGGGCCAGGGGGCCTACTTACCTGGGACCAGGGTCCAGGCCGCCACCGTCCAGGACAGAGCTCACGGTTGCAGGCCCGGCGGCCCTCGGGCCGTGCATCGTTGCAGTGCTTGGTGTGCACGGTGCGAGTGGTGTTGTTGTGCAGTGACTGAATGCAGCGCACGGAGCGAACCTGCGTGCCTGTCCGCCCACAGCTCTGACTGCACGGCTCCCATTCGCCCACGACCCATCTGCCAGGGCAGAGTGGCACATGGTCAGTCCCCTGTGGCCACAGTGGATAGAGGGAAGGCCTCCTGCTCTCTCAGGCACGGCCTTCCCTCGTCTCACAAAGGTGCCCCATAGGTTTGCTGCACCCTTGCCCGAGGTCCCACAAATAATGAGCCCTACACATGTCTACTGCTGGGAGCCCTGGTGCAGGTGGCCATGAATAGCCCAGGCCTGAAGGACCCTGTCAGTCTTTGTTCCTTCTGTGGCTCTGGCTCTGCCCTCTGACTTCAGCTTCTGCTGACATCACTGACCCTTCTGGCAGCAGTATCAAGGCCCTTAGCACCCAACCCCACATGCCCCCACCTACTACCAACTGTCTTCCCTGCTCAGGACCCAGATATGCAGCCCTGCCAGACCCTGGGGCTGGAGGTCAAGGATGCAGCCGCTGCTATGAGCTGTCTTGGAAACATCTCCCACAGGATCAGAAGCTAGCCCTATACCCTGAGCCTCAGTTTCCCTCACCTGAGCATTACTACTTGCCATCTTTAAGATGCACAGTAGTGTTTTAGCTTTGCAAGTCTGAAGCAGGTGCAGCCTCTTAGACTCCACAAAACATGGTGAATGACAATGAACCCATCACCCATCTCAGGAAATATGAGGCCCAGACTACCCCTCACCCCCATCCACACAGATCCCATACCTCCCTCTACTGCAGCCCCGGAAGGGGGGGGGGGTCTGCCCTCTACTCCCTCTAGTGGGACCCAGAGGCTGGAGTCAGGCAGTTGGGCAACCCCAGGCACTCACTCGGGCTGGGAGCACTCCTGTGGGTTGCAAGCCCTGCGGATGGCTTTGGGTTTCGGGAGGGCGTCGCAGAAGCTGCGGTGCACCATCTTGAGGTCCAGCCTCCGGCGGCAGCCATACTTGGTGAACTGGGACCCTGAAGATGAGAGCTCGAGGAGGCTCAATGGGGCAGAGTGGCCCCTCTACGGGGTGCAAAGGGGCAGATTCACCTGTAGCTTCAGCCGTTCTTCCCAACTTTCTGGTGGGGTAGTGTGCCCGAGCCAGGCCTTGGAGATGTCTAGCCTGTGTCCTCCCAGCACCCTAAGGAAGTGAGGGTGAGAGGCCAGGGAGAGCGACCACCTTCTCCCTGGCCCCTTGGCTATCCTGGGACAAGAGGGAAGGATTCATTTCCTCTCCCGTTGCTTAGCCATTTGCTCCACCTTAAACTAATATGCACCGAGGATCTGGCATGACCCAGGAGTTGGCTAAACGTGGGAACATGTCCCATGAGTCTCCTCCCACCACAGTCTAGTGCAGCAGTTCCCAAATGGGGATGACTTTGCACATGAGAACATCTGGAAATGTCTGAAACACTTAGTTGTTACAACTGGGGGAGTGTTGCTCAACATCCTACAATGCATAGGACAGCCCTCACAACAAAGAATTATAGAGACCAGGTCACAGTGCTATGGTCACAGAACCCCAGCTTAGTGGGCGAGACATGGGGGAATATGGTGGGGCAGCCTGATCCAGTCTGGGCATCTGGATGCATCACAGGAAGTAGAGGAGGAAGGCCGGGGAGGGGCTCCCAGGGAAGGAGAGAGACTGTGCAAAGGGCCTGAGGCAGGAGCATGGCATGTCCAGGAGAAGCATCTAAAGCTAGGGTGAGCAGTGGAGAGGTTTGCAAGCTGCCTGGCCCTCGGGGGCCATGAGGAGAGTTGTTTTTTATCCTTAGAGCAGAGGGAACTGCTGAAGGCTATGACACCAGGAGGGACATGATCTGATCTTCCTCTTTAATAGGTCACTCTGGGGGCAAGTGAACACACAGGGCCAGGGAGGGAGCGAGGGGGTGCCAGGGCTTGGAAGATGGGAATAGCAGATGGGGCCAAGAGATATGTAGAAGCAAGAATCAACAGGACACGCAGAGGAAATCCACAGGGGTTGGGGAGGCTCAACAGGAGGCTGGGGACACCATTACCCAGGTGGAAGCACTGGAGAGAGAAGCCTTTGATCTGTCAGTGCCAGGGAGTGGGTGACGAGCCCCTCAGTGAACCCCTTTTGGCATCTGAGGGAGGTCTGTCCTGGTCCCTGCTCCTGCAGGCTGAGCTGTCATCTCCTGTCTCTGATCTTGTTCACCCCCCAGAAACAGTGACCACTCTGGGCAAATCAGAACTTCCTGTATACCTGCATGTCCCACCCAACTGTGGGCTCCTTGAGGTATGGGGCAGGAGGGACCCCTCTGCACCCAGCACTGCCCAGGAAGGTCTGGGAGGAAATGAACATAGGGAGGGACATAGGGAGGGACCCCTGCAGAGGGGCCTTCCCACCCATCTCCAGCACAGCCTACATCTTCCCTGTGCCCTGCCTCGTGATGCCATAGTAACACATCCAACCCACTCTCACAGCAACTCCCGCCAGGCCACTCCTGCCTCCCGCACTGATTTAGGTTCATGTTGGCATCAACCAGATCCCACACATGCCCTCTGGCTGCTTTAGGCCTGCTGCCCTGAACACCTCCCTTCTGCTCACCCTTTGCTCCCTCCCAGGCAGGGCTAGGCCCTTGTCACCCAGACACAGATCACTGCCTCAACCTCCCTGGGGCCTGTCTTCTCATGCCTGGCACATGCCTCTGGCCAGGCAGTCAGCAGGGCACTGGCGGCTCCAGAAGCCCCTCCCCTAGAAGACCCTTCCCATTCAGGCCCTGGCTTCCTCGGGTCCCCACCCTGAGAAGCCTCTCACCTCCACCACAGGGCTTGGAGCACAGGGACCACTTCTTCAGGGCCCACTCGTAGCCCACGGAGTCATCTTCCAGGACCTGGTTGTCATCCACGTTGAGCGAGTCCTCATGGATCATGTACTTGTACGTCAGCGAGACCCGGGTGTCTCCCTGTGGGATGACCTGCGCCCCCACACAGCCATGAATATATCTGCCCAACTCTCCACCTCCTCAAAGCCAGTTCAGAAATGTCAGTCAAGGTAACTTACAGCCCAGACTTGGTATTCGCTGTAGGTCGTTATGTTCTACAAGGTCCCCAACACTGAACCATTGCTCGCAGGGAGTTAGGTCCTGTGAGATTCCGGCCATGGCATTCTCATTTACTGTCAACATGTCACCTTATCTTTTACGCGTTTTCTGTTTAAGGACCCTTACTTAATACATGGTGCTAATTCCCTGCCGTGTGACTCTGGGCCAGCGCCCTGTAACGCAGGCCTGCAAGGAGCTCCCCAATGCTGCACGGGCTCCATGGGGCACCCCACAGCTGCTCACCTTGGGGAACTGCACAGAGCCCTTCAGCACTATGCCTGGGGCCATTTTAAACAGTGAAATCATCCCATTAAAGCACAAAAATGTGAAAAATGTGGCAGTAAATACACTGTGAAAAGGACACTGGTTTATAGTAGGAGCTAAGACAAGAAGCAGAGGGTCACCTGGCTCCCCCTCAGCTGGAACATGCATGCCACTGCTCTGCATTTGTCTGCAAATGGCTATGGAAATCACGCTGAGTTTTTATTTGGGGATTACAGATACATTTTAGCAAGTAGGTGAATTTACCAACGCAGAACCTGCAGGTCCCGAGGCCTACCTGCACCTGCACTGGCAGGTGGGTCCCAACAGCATCTGGGGGTGAAAGTGCCTGCCGGGGAAGCAATCGGAGCGTATGCCCAGGGATGAGGTGCTGGGGTCCGGGTGCCTACCCCCACCACAGTGAACTCACCTTAGCTTTATCTGTAGTGGTTTGATTTTTTTAAAAGATAAAATATATTACTTATGTAATTAAAATTGATTTTAAAAATGTGATTAGAAAATCAAGTCCCCCTCTGTACTTCCATAACCAGGAGCAGTCCATGCTCATGAACTCAGGAGACCTGGGGTACAGGCCTGCTCAGGGACAAAGTCCAGTGGTCTGGTGGTCTAACATCCTGAACCCTGTCCATTATTCCCAGGGTGTGGTACAACTGGGATTGGATGGCAGACATGAAGGAGCATGATGAAAGGTGGCTATAGATGTCACTCAGCAGGGAAACCAAAACCCTTATAAGTGTGATGGAGGGCCCAGAGCCCCAACTGGCAGCTCCATACCTGTCCCCCACTCTGACACAAGGATGGACTGGCCAGAGAGGCCGTTCCCAGCATGGCCTGAAGGATGCAGGAGGCTCCATCCCTTCCCCAGTGGCCACTTGCCCCCTGGCCTGGGGACTTACCAGCACAGCAATGGTGCCATGAAGGGGGCCCATGGTCTGCAGTGTCTCCCGGCCATCTTCATCCCGGTACTCCCACTCCACACCCATGGCGATGAACGATTTGGAATTGGGATCTATGTCGTTCTCTTCATTTAAAATGAACTTGCCTGTCTCTAAGTTCTTGACGGCTGAAAACAGCAAAATGGAGCCCCCACCATGATTACCAGGGGCAAGATCCAGGCACGCTGGAGGGAGGCCGGGGTTGGGGGGGCACACTGGTTTGGGCAGGTGCAGGGAGTGTCCTTGCCAGACAGCCCAAATCACCTGAGAGCCTGGCTCGTCCTTTGCCACTTGGCCAGAACTTGTGCCTTTCTGCCAGGCCCAGGGTCTTTTCTCGGACCTGCCCCCGCAGACCCTGGGGAGCAGGGGCTCTGCCCAGAAGTGGAAACAGCTACCAAGGCTCCCTCTCTGCAGCCTATTTGGAACACTCCATAGGCACTCAGGGCCCCTGCCTGCCGCCTCAACCCCCCGGGGTGCAGGGTATCTGCTGGACACTAGGGCACAATGTTGGGGCGGGGCTTTCTGCCATGGGGTGAGCATATGTCCAGCTGAAAATCAGGGTCTCCCCACCCCATCTGTAACAGTGGCCCTGCCTGGGGCCCCACCAGTTCCCCATACCTCCTGAAGAGGCTTGCCCTGACTAGGGGACCACTCAGGCCATTGCAAAGAATGTCTAGGAGCTGAGGACTCCGTTGGTGAGGAAGCCTCACACGTCCCATGGTGTGGAAGGGGCACTGGGGAGCTGACAGGGCACAGAGTGAGGAAGTAACTCCGCACACAAGTCTCCTGTAACTCTCTGTCTACAGCACAAAGTGAGCCTCAGTAGGTGTCATGGGTCCTCAACTTGTCACCAACTCTCTCTTCTCTCCTGCAGAGACAGGGGACCTGGGACCTGGAGTCTTTAGCCATCTTTTTTTTCGGGGGGGCACTGACTTTTATACCTGCCTTCTGTTTAAGGCAAGTGGAACTAGTTTTGCATTTTGGGTAGCAATATAAAGTTTCTTCTTAAAGTAACAACAGAAGAAAAATGACAATTAAAAGAAAATGGGCTCTGTTATGTCTCAGCAGGGATGCCAGATGGTGAGGTCCTGAACCAATCTGAGCCCCTCAGGACACAGAAGAAGGTAGACCCAAAATTGGGGGAAGGGACTTGTTCAGGATCTCCCAGCAGCCCCCTGCATCACTTTTGGGCCCCAGGACTACCCAGGAGGTTGGGCCCAGAAGCCTTTTTGGGGAGTGGGTGAGGATAGGTGGCGCCCCTGCAAAAGGCCCCAGGCAGCTTCAGTGAGCAGAGTCCCTTTGGCAGGGGGTTGCCATGTGGGAAGGGGCATCCAGAGCTGTTGGAACATCCGACATTTCAAGAGTGGTCAGAGATCTCTATGCTAGATAGAATCTCAGGAATGTAGAAGTACACGAATGGAAAATATGCAAATACACTATGTGAGGCCACCCTCCACACAGGCGCTCTGGTCAGTGTGTGGGGAGGCTACTCAGGACTCTCCTGCTTGCAGACCTGCCTGCCTCCCAGTGGGCGGGGGGCAGTTCCCGTTAGCCTTGAGATCAGAGGGATCCTGGCAGCAGCTGTGGCGGGATATGTGCCCCACCCCCCCAACCACAAGAATGACTCCAAACGCACGGCTTCTCCACCAAAAGGTGAATCCAGAAAAGGTCCACGACATGGGCTGAGCCAGGGACAGGGAGTCCCTCCAATTGGGCTGCCCATACCCGGTAGAGCCAGCTGTAGGTCTGCCACCTTCCTGGGCTGTGGGACTCACCCAGGTGATGGCTGGTAGTGTCCGCCTCCTGGATGAGCAGGTGTCTGGCTCCTGCGGGGATCTCAAACATCTTAACGTAACCTTTGTTGGGATGTGGGGAGACAAAGACAAATAAGAGGAGAGGAATCACTGGGGTGCAGACAAGGCATGGAGGGCCTTGCCCTCAAAGACAGCTCCAGAGGCTCTAGTGTTTCATGGGTCTTGACTGCCCACCCAGAAAGGCAGCGAAGGGACAGGGAGCAAGGGATCCACAGCTGCCCCACAGCCCTACAAGGCAGGGGTGGAGTGGCCTCAGCAAGCCCTGCCCTCAAATAGACATTTGAGACCCACCTTATGTACCCATATTCTGGCATCTTCTGCCCTGAACCCTCACCTGGGCCCCCACTCTCCCTGTCCCCCACCCACCCTGGAGCCTGGCTCAAGCTGTCCTGATTTAGGTTCTCCCACCACCTCACCCTTCCGGAAGAGTCATGAACCCAGACAGAGCCCCAAGGACAAGCATCCCATGCCCACCGAGCAGGTGCTGTAGACAGTCAGGCCCCAGGGCCAGAGGGAGGGGCTCACTCACCCAGCTTCTTAGGTGAGCGTGTGAACACGCCTTTGACCACTTTGCAGTGGCTATTGTCCCCTCCACACACACCACACTTGTCTTCTTGCTTGTTGGAGCCGATCACTCCATCACAGCCCACCTTCTGCGAGGAGGAAGGGGGGTTGCAGTGTACACCAAGACCCTCCCCACTTGGGCCCTGGTCTGACTGTGCCCCCAGGGTATTAGCACCTGTTCCCTGGGCATCCCTTTTTAGCAGTTCCAATGCAGGGGAAGGAGACAGGGCTTTGGAGAAAGACAGACCCCATATGCACACCTGAGGAACAGTCACGTCCCCTCACTCATTCACTCATCTAGACAGTATGACTTCAGAGGGCTCGGCACAGCCTAAGCAGGGCCACATCCTGAGACTGTCCTGCTTTGGCAAGCTGGCCTCAAAATGAACATTCCTGTTCTGAGGGCTGGTCTCTGTCCCTTGCCCAAGGCCACACAGCAAAGCCCCTCCAGCAGCCACTCCAGGGCGCCCACCACAGCTTAGGCCTGGATGCCCCAGCCTTCACATTGCCCAAAGGAACACAATGCACTCTTTAGTCTATCTTCAGGTGTCCTGACAGGAGGTGACAAATGTTGGTAGGAACACTTTTGCCTTCATTCTCTTGTGGCAGGAGAGTAAGAAGCTAGGGAAATTCCTTGGCAAGTGGAATAAGGGAAATTGAGACAAAATAATTAAATAAGGCCAAACGATTTGAGCAATTTATAGCCAGCTAATGAATCACAAGGTTTTATCTTCCCTAATCAAAGACACTTAGGAACAATGGTTTACACATTCTAGACTATCCTGGGACAGAACAGCTTTAGTCCTGATCCCTCTTCAATGATGTTCTTTAAAACTAACCTGACCCCTCTATGCACACATTGTGATGAATCAACACCTTGAAGGACACATTTGAAAAGCTAATGAATATTCTGTTAAGACCCTCCCCTAGGATTACAGCCAACTAAAGGAAGATAAGAAGTCTCAAGACAAAGGACACCCACACCTTGTACCTCTGTCCCTTTTCTCCTAAACTCTAAGGGACCTCATGAGACTTGCAACCAGGGTAGCTGTGGGCAGCAGCAGCTCATCCCAGGCTTACCCCCTGAATCTGTCTCCAAAGCCCCCCTTTTCTCTGACTTTCTCCTGTTGCTTCTCCTACCTTAAGCCTTTGTTTCATTATCCCCAGTTTTAATAAACATAGTTTGGAAATCATCTGGATTCATGTTATGAAATCTTTCCCACATGAAGTCAAGAACCCATACACTTCCAGCAGGCCTGAGGTAGACCTGCTACAGGCCCAGACCTCATCGGGTAACTCTCTCTACAAATACTCCCAACACTGCTCACTCCAGTGGCAAAAATTATTTCACACTGAGTGGGGACCTTCCTTTTCTCAGGGTCACCTGGTAGAGGCAGTAATAAATTTAGGTTCTTTTACTCTCTAAAGCTCTGGCAGCACACCATTCCCAGGACCACAGAAGCTAGAAAGGGAGCAGCCCTTGCATGTTCATGGCCTGACACCATTTTCATACCAATACCCACATCCACAACTTTTCTAGCTTAGTAGGGACAACGACCTAGAGTGTGCCATAGCATTGCATGCTTTCCTCTTTGCCCTGGTTGCCAGGAAGCTCGGAGCCAATTCTCCCCTACCACCACCTCTAAAGAGACCCTCTTCCTTCCGCTTTGGTCTTCCATTTCTGACTTTTATCTCACAAGGACCAAATATGTATTTATTATAAATCATAATAAGGACAGGGGCTCTAACCCATAAAAGGGCTACAGAGCAGTGTTTCATGAATCATTTTTTTTTAAATATATTTTATTGATTTTTTACAGAGAGGAAGGAAGAGGGATAGAGAGTTAGAAACATCGATGAGAGAGAAACATCGATCAGCTGCCTCCTGCACACCCCCCACTGGGGATGTGCCCGCAACCAAGTTACGTGCCCTTGACCGGAATCGAACCTGGGACCTTTCAGTCCCCAGGCCGACGCCCTATCCACTGAGCCAAACCGGTTTTGGCCATGAATCATTTTTGTATGTGTGAATAGAAGTTAACAAGTTTTGGTTTTATTGATTTATATGAGCATAAGCCTTTTGAATTAATTTTGGAAGTGAGCAGGGTGAAAGCAAATCAATAAAATAAACATGGTTATTTTAATTTTAATGATTTATGAGGGAAAAAAATTAACAAAGGAAGGTAACAGGATACACTGGGGGGGAAATTGATCGTTTAAGGCATAGAAGTCTGAGCTGAAAGCATTAGATCTGCCACTTCCTGGCCATGCAGTCTTAGAGGAACTCTGAGTTTGTTTCCACATTTGTAGCATGGAGTCAGAGCAGCCCACCCTGTCAGGGAGAGAGGAGGTAGTCCTTGTAAACAGTCATATACTGCCTGGCACAGAGTATGACCTCAGTAAGGGATGGAGGTGATGCTGAGGGGCACAATGGAAAGGAGAAGGATGGGAGGAAACCACTGTTCAGGCCAGGGCAGTTGTGACATTGTGATTTATAATAAATACATATTTGGTCTTTAGCCATTTCTGGCACAGAACTAAACCACTAGGAATTCCCTGTGCTGAGAGCTTCAAAGGTGCCTTTTGTTATGTTAATGAGGTGGCTTTTGGCCCATTTGAGGATGGGGAGCCAGCTACCCAGAGAACCAATCATGTGATGGGGGATGGAAGTTTCAGTCCCACTCCTGACCTGCAGGAAGGGGCTGGAGATTGAACCAATCACCAATGGCCAGTGATATAATCAACCATATTTTAAAAACATAATAAATGGAGCTATTTTAAAATGGAGCTAGAGCTGCCACTCCATGGATACTGCCTTGTAGGTCTTCTTCCTCAAATCTCTGGAATGTTAAAATAGGGTAGAATAACTGTGTCCCAGAGAACTGCTTGCAGAGCTAAGAAGAAAGTGACTATTGGACTGATGACTATTGGACTAAAAATTAAAAGCACTGTTTAGAATTAACATCACTATTATGTTATCTGTATCAATATAAATGTCTTCCTTCTATTGGTACAATTGTGCCCCCTCCTTATCTCATAAATACCCTTTGCCTTTGTCTTCTAATTAAAACACTATTTGGGTTTCTGCTTGAATCAGTGATTCCAGAATAGCTATTGTTTTGATACTTATTGCCTCTTACATTGAAAGACCTTTTATTTTAGGTTAGCATATCTGGAATCACAAACAGGATCTAAATAGGTCTCACCTGCATGATCCAGCATCCCTAGAACCAAGTATGATACCAATAAAGTCTCTTTTGGGCTCACTGCTTCCTTGGACTGTGAAGCCTTCTTAGGTTCAGACCGCCCTTGTTTTTTGGTTGAGGTCAAATGTCTTTCTCTGAGACAAGGTTTTTCCTTCAAGGGTGGGGGTGATAGCCCCAGGTACTGGCATGTGGTGTGATGCCTCAGGAGTAAAGGGATGCTGTTTCCCTCAATACACTGGCATCATCTAATTGTGCTCCTTTGTTTCCTTTTCTTGTCTCTCTGTGTTATGTTGTTTGTCATAAAAACAATCCTATGTAATAAAAGGCTAATATGCAAATTGTCCCCTTGACTGGAGTTCGACTGGGAGTTCAACGGGGAGTTTGACCAGGGGGTTGGGCCAGCTGGCCAACTGCCCACGGCTCCTACCTCCATCCAGTCCGGCCAGATTGGCCCTGATCAGGGCAGGCCAGCCGGACCCCACCCATGCACAAATTCGTGCACCAGGCCTCTAGTCTATATAATAAAAGCCTAAACAACCAATAGGGCAGAACAACCAGAATGACTGGTTGCTATGATGTGCACTGACCACCAGGGGGCAGATGCTCAATGCAGGAGCTGCTCCCTGGTGGTCAGTGTGCTCCCACAGGGGGACTGCCGCTCAGCCAGAAGCCAGACTCATGGCTGGTGAGCGCAGCGGCATGGCAGCAGCCTCTCTCACCTCCATGGCAGCACTAAGGAGCAGTGATCTGAGTGGGTGGTTAGGAGCAGCGAGCAGGCAGGCAGTAAGGAGCAAGGGGTCCTGGACATCCCCTGAGGGGTCCCGGACTGAGAGAGGGTGCAGGCCAGGCTCAGGGACCCCTCCCCTCCAGTGCACAAATTTCGTGCACTGGGCCTCTAGTATTTCCTAAAAGAAGAGGAATACAAACCACTCTGGGACAGTGAAATACATTTAGTTAATGAGTAAAACTGTCTAAAAGATAAAATGACTTCTAAATGAATCATAAAAAAAAACTTTGGCCCTCTGAGCAGATACTTTAAAATTTCTTACTGTTTGTCCTGCCTAAAACGTGACAAGATAGTTCAAAGAATCTAATAACTCTATGATCAGAAATTTGGCAAAATTAGAAACCTAATAGAATTTTTTTGAAGTCTTCTCAATAACTTCCAAAGTCTTCTTGCAGATATCAGAAATGTAAACACAGCCTACAACTGCCTGAAACTAAATAAACCAAAGGGGAGAAAAGTGAGAAAGAGAGCTTTTAAAAACACAAGGAGCTAGGGTTTCCAGATGGTGGTGTAGTAGGTGAATCTTTCTTGCACCTCCTCCGAGGGCCAAACTGGAAATAAAACTAAATTGGGGAACATTCACCTGGAATTACCAATTGAGGATTAGCTGAAGAGGAGACTTTAACAAGGAAGGGGAGGGTTTTGAGAAGGACAGGCCCAGCTTCCATGGCAGTAGGCCGAGGATGAGGAGGGATCTCTTAGCTGCGGAGATATCCCTGGGGTCCAGGCCCAGATCCCAGGTGGGCTTGCCAGTCCAGAACACCAGAGCCAAGAACAGCGGCCCATGTAACATCCAGCTGTAAAAAGCAGCAGGGCTTTTGACTGCCAGGAGACTGGAGCCGGTGGGAGATAAAGCCACATTTTTTTTTTCCCTTAAAAAAAGTAAATAAAAATCCCAGAACACAGGTTTTTCATTTAAGGCTTTGGTGAAGTGAGGGCAGTGAGGACTAGAGTTGTCTGAGGAGAGGCTGGGATGGGAAGCATTGTAGGAAGATATGAAAAAGCAGCAACCCAGAGACCTGCAATTGGTTGTCCCCGACCCTATACCACAGCAGCCATTTTTCTGAGAGGAGCAGGCTCCTCCCAGCCAGCAACATCTTGGGAAAAGGCAGACACCCCACCTTGGGGGATGCAGCTCACCCCACCCTCAGGACTCCCACTTGCCCCACCTTGCATCTTGACCTTGTGGAGGAGACAGCAGCAACAGCCAAGCCTATGGGTTTGAAAAGACTCAGGGGGCATCAGTGACGGGTTTTGGGGTGGGACCATTGCCCCCACTGTCACTGGAGAGCTAATAGAAATTTCTGGCTCCCAGCAGCCCCACTGGACTGCATATGAGGGGCTCCACCATGCCAAGGTCAGAGAAGTATTCTGGGACAGTCTCAGATGAGTGGCTATGAGAAATGTGAATGGCACCTCCCCCTCATGAGAGAACCAGAGGCTTCATACTCTGGATTCCACCAAAAGCCTTTCAGAAACAGCCTTTACAGTGACTGGAAGGCAGAGATGGGTGGAGGCAGAGCCCAAGGAGCCTTGGGATGTTTGCTGACTCATCCCTGGACCCCATGCTGCTAATCCAGCCCTAGAATGCAGCATGGCCCCATGTTCAGCTAAGCCCTGTGGGGGCTTCCATGAACTGTGGATCACTTGAAGTGTTGAACAGGTTGCTGAGAGCCTGGTCAGCTTCTGACAGTGGCTAGCACCAAAGTACCTCCCGGGAGGCACAGAAACGTCAGACAAAAACGTCAGACAAAAATAGCTTCAGTCAACAGAAGAGCAGGCTCCAAAGGGAGCTACCAGGAGGCACTAAACTCTGCCAAGACAAACTCCACTTCACTTTCTCTTTTTTGCATTTATTTTTTTATTGCTTTGTTATTATTTCTGTTTCTCCCTTTTCTTTCATATCTCTTATTTTTCTCTTTCCTTTTCTCACTCTTTTTTCTTCTTTCTCCTTCTTGCTCTTTATTCCTTTTATTTTTGTCTTTCTTTTTTCCTTTCCATAATTTTTCCTTCCTCTTTTCTTTCATACTATTTTCCTATTCTTCATTCTTATTTTTTCTCTCCATTCTTTCCTTTCATATTTCTTTTTCTTTCACCCTTTTTTCTTCTCATATTTTAAATTTTCTTTTCTTTATTATTCTTCTTCTCTTTTCTTTTGTGGTTGTTTTATTTGTTGTAGGTGTCTTTTTGTATGTTTTTCTTTTGTTGTGTTTTGTTTTGTTCTGTCAGTGCTTGTATAACAGCTTGCACAACGTGGTTAGGGTTGAGCCTTACAGTCAGCCAGCCTGAGGGAAGATCCCACTCATGAATGGGACAACAGCAATCAATACCCAGTTATAACAGGAGAGCCCAAATAACCCACACAAGGGACATTCCTAGAGCATCCAGTTCAAGAGATCAAAGAAACTGCACCACTGGGTCCAACAGGACACCTACTGCATAAGGCCACCCATGAAGACTGGGAGGCATGGCAGTTCTAGTTAATACACAGAAACAAATACAAAGGGATAGAAAAAATATTGAGACAAAGAAACAACCCCAAATGAAAGAAAAGGAGAAAAATCCAGAAAAAGAGCTAACTGAAATGGAGGCAAGCAATTGATCAGATATAGAGTTCAAAATAATGATCATAAGGATGCTCAAAGAACTTAGTGAGAATTATAGGGAACAAAGTGGGAACCACAACAGCATAAAAAATAGAAACCATAAATAAGAACCAGTCAGAAATGAAGACTACCGTACCTGACATAAAGTATACACTGGAAGAAGCCTTGGCTGGAGTTTCTCAGTGGTTAGAACAGCCGTGGGCAAACTACGGACCGCGGGCTGGATCCAGCCCTTTCGGCTGTTCTATCTGGCCCGCGGAGCCGAAAGAGCGGAGGGTTCTCTTGCTCTCCCCTCCGCTCCTTTACTTTGAATTTATATTAGTTCACACAAACACTCCATCCATGCTTTTGTTCTGGCCCTCCGGTCCAGTTTAAGAACCCATTGTGGCCCTCGAGTCAAAAAGTTTGCCCACCCCTGGGTTAGAACATCATCACAAACACCAAAAGATTGCAGGTTCAATTCCCAAGCAAGGGCACATACCTGGGTTGCAGGTTTAATCCCTTGCCCCAGGTGGGGTGAGTTCAGGAAGCAACCGATTGCTGTGTCTCTCTCACAACAACTCCTCTTTCCCTTCCTTCCCCCTTCCTCCCTTCTCTCCTCCCCCTCCCTCCCTCCCTTTCACTCTTTCTCAAAATCAATGGAAAAAATATCCTCTGGTGAAGATGAACAACAACAAAAAATAATACATTGGAAGGAATTAAAAGTAGATTCATTGAAGCAGAGAATACAATCAGTGATTTGGAAGACAAAGAAGGAAAAAAACCACCACCCAATTAGAGAAGCAAAAAGAAAAGAACATTAAAAAGCAGAAGGATAGTTTAAGGGAACTTTGGGATGACATCTGCATCATAGAGGTACCAGAAGGAGAAGAAAGTGAGCAAGGAATAGAGAACCTGTTTAAAGAAATGATGACAGAAAGCTTTCCTAATCTGGTGAAGAAAAAAGTCACCCAAGTTCAGGAAGCACAGAAGAGTCCCAATAAAGATGAACTCAAAGAGACCCACTCCAAGACATCATAATTATAATGGCAAAGGTTAAAGACAGAGAAAGGATCTTAAAGGTAGCAAGAGAGAGACAGAAAGTTACCTACAAGGGAGATCCCATTAATCTGTTAACTAGTTTCTCAACAGAAACACTTAAGGCCAGAGGGATTGGCATAGAGTACTCAAAAGCAATGACCTGAATCAAAGACTACTCATTTATAATTGAAGGTGAAATAAAGAGCTCCCCAGACAAAAAAGGCTAAAAGACTACATTACCACCAAACAAACATTGCAAGAAATGTTAAAGGGACTGCTTTAAGAAGAAAGAGAAATAGAGAGAGGAACATAGATATAAAGAAGAATATGGCAATAAATAAACACCTATCAATAATAACATTAAACGTAAATGGACTAAGTGCTCCAACCTAAAGACATAGAGTGGCTGAATGGATAAGGAAACATGATATTTATATATACTGTTTGCAAGGGACCTACCTCAGAACAAAAGACTCACACAGACTGAAAGTGAAGGGATGGAAAAAATATTGCATGCAAATGGAAATTAAAAAAAAGCTGGGGTAGTAATAGTCATATCTGACAAAATAGACTTCAAACCAATTGCCATAACAAGAGACAAAGAAGGTCACTACATAATACTAAAAAGGATCTATACAACAAGAAATGTAATCTTTGTAAACATATGTGCACCAACATTGAAACACCCAAATATATTAAAAAAAACTCAAGGAAGACTTTAAGGGAGAGGTCAATAGCAATGCAGTCATAGTAGGGGAGTTCAAAATCCCACTCATAGCACTGGAAAGATCCTCCTGACTAAAAATCAACAAGGAAACAGTGATCTTAAATGACACACTAGGATCAGATTATTTTAATTGATATTAATGAACATTTTATTCCAAAGTGGCAGAATGTACATTCTTCTCAAGTGCACATGGAGTATTCTCAAAGATAGACCACAATGTTAGGACACAAATAAGTCTTAACAAATTCAAAAAGATTGAAATCATATCAAGTATCTTCTCAGATCACAATGGCATGACACTAGAAATCGAATACATTAAAAAATACAAAAATATTCAAACACATGGAGTACAAATAGCATGTTATTAAATAAGCAATGAATGGGTTACCAATGAGATCAAGGAAGCAATCAAACACTATCTGGAAACAAATGAAAATGAACACACAACAACCCCAAACCTATGGGATACAGCAAAAGCAGTCAGTCCTGAGAGGGAAGTTCATAGCATGACAGGCCTACATCAAGAAATAAGAAAAATCTCAAATAAACAATCTAACCCTACAACTAAAAAAAATTAGGAACAGAAGAGCACAGAGATCCCAGAGTAAATAGAAGGAAATAAATAATAGAGATCAGAGAAAAAAAATAAATGAAACAGAGACTAAAAAGAAAAAAAATACAAAAGATCAATGAAACCAAGATCTGTCCTTTGAGAAGCTAAACAAGATTACTAAGCCTTTTCCCAGACTTATCAAGAAACAAAGAGAGAGGACCCAAATAAATAAAATCTAAAATGAAAGAGGCAAAGTAACAACTGAATCACAGAAATACAAAGGATTGTAAGTAAATGCTATGAACAACAATATGCCAACAAACTGGATAATCTGGGCGAAATGGACAAATTCCTGGAAACATACAATTTTCCAAAAGTCAATCAGAAAGAATCAGAAAACCTGAATAGACTGATAAAAACTAATGAAATTGAAGCAGTAATAAAAAACCTCCCAACAAACAAAAGTTCTGGACCAGATGACTTCACTGATGAGTTTTACTTAACATTCAAAGAATAACTAACCTAAACTCCTCAAGCTATTACAAAAAATTCAAGCAGAAGGAAGTCTTTTAAGCTCTTTTTACAAAACCAGCATTATCCTCATTCCAAAACCAGATAAAGACACTACAAAGAAAGAAAATTACAGGCAAATATCCTTGATGAACATAGATGCTAAAATCCTCAACAAAATACTAGAAATTGGATCCAGCAATACATTAAAAAGATCATACATCATGACCAAGTCAGATTTATACCAGGGATCAAAGGCTGGTTCAACATTCACAAATCAATAAATGTGATACTTCACATAAACAAAATAAAGGATAAAAATAACATGATCATATCAATAGATGCAGAAAAAGCATTTGACAAAATCCAGTACCCTTTTATGATAAAAACTCTCAGCAAGGTGGGAATAGAGGGATCATAACTCAACATAATAAAGGCCATATATGTTGTAGGGGTCTACAGCCACATCATACTAAATGGGCAAAAACTAAAAGTGTTTCCTTTAAGATATGTATGTCTGCTTTCACCACTCTTTCTCAGCATAGTACTGGAAGTCCTAGCCACAGTGATCAGACAAGAATAAATAAAAGGCATCTAAATTAAAAATGAGGAAGTAAAACTGTCGTAGATCACGTGATATTGAACACAGATAATCCTAAAGACTTTACCAAAAACTGCTGTATTTAATAAGTTCATTTGACAAAGTAGCAGAATACAAAATCAACATCCAAAAATTGATGGCATTTTTATATACCAACAATGAACTCTCAGAAATAAAAACTAAAAAACCCCACACAATCCCATTTACCATTGCAACAAAAAGTAATTGGATATCTGAGAATAAACTTAACAAAGGAGGAAAAAGAACTGTACTGGAAAACTATAGGACATTGAAAAAGGAAATAGAGGGAAATACCAACAAGTGAAGTGTATACTGTGTTCATGGACTGAAAGAATTAACTTTTGTCCTCACTACCCAAAGCAATCTATAGATTCAATGCAATTCTTATTAAAATATCAACAGCATATTTCACAGGTCTAGAATAAATATTCCAAAAATTTATATGGAACCAAAAAGACCCCAAATAGCTTCAGCAATCTTGAGAAAGAAGAAGAATCTTGGAAGGATCACAATACCGGATATCAAAATGTATTATAAAGTCATTATAATCAAAACAGCCTGGTACTGGCACCAGAACAGTCATATAGATTATTAATAGAACAGAGAGCCTAGGAATCAACACACACCCTTATGGTCAATTAATATTTGATAAAGGAGGCAAGAATATACAATGGAGTAAGGACACTCTCTTCAATAGATTGTATTGGGATAATTAGAAAGGTACATGCAAAAACAAAACAAAAACAAAACCATGAAACTAGACCACCAACTTACAACATACACAAGAATAAACTTAAAATAGATAGAAGACTTAAATGTAAGTTGCAAAACAATAAAAATCACAGAAGGAAACAGTCAGTAAAATCTCAGACATCTCACATAGCAGTATTTTTGCAGATACACTTCCTAGGGCAAGGGTCCTCAAACTTTTTAAACAGGGGCCATTTCACTGTCCCTCAGACCGTTGGAGGGCCAGACTATAATTTAAAAAAACAAACTATGAACAAATTTCTATGCGCACTGCAGGCCCGGTACGAGTCAGCTGCTAAGCAGGACAGGCAGCGGCACCCGGCGGGCCGGATAAATGTCCTCGGTGGGCTGCATGTGGCCCGCGGGCCGTAGTTTGAGGATGCCTGTGACCTAGGGCAAGGGAAGCAAAGGAAAAATTAAACAAATGGGACTACATCAAACTAAAAAGTTTCTGCACAGCAAAAGAAACCATCAACAAAATAAAAGGGATCCCACTGAATGGGAGAACATATTTGCCAGTGATACATGTGATAATGGGTTAATTTCCAAAATATATGAAGAACTCATACAATTCAAGAGCAGGAAGACAAACAATCCAATTAAAAAATGGGCAAAGGACCTGAATAGACATTTCTACAAAGAGGACACACAGATGGCCAATAGACATATGAAAAAAATGCTCACTGTCACTAATCATCATAGAGATACAAATTAAAACTACAATGAAGTATCACCTAACACCTGCCAGAATGGCTACCTGCAATAAATTAATAAACAGCAAGTGCTGGTGAGGATATGGAGAAACGGGAACCCTAGTGCAATGCTGGTGGGAATGCAGAATGGTATAGGCACTGTGGAAAAGAGTACAGATTTTCCTCAAAAAAATGAAAAATGGAACTTCCATTTGACCCAGCAATCCCACTTCTTGGAATACATCCTAAAGGTCCTTAAACACCAATCAGAAAGAATACATGCAGCCCTATGTTCATTGCAGCATTATCTATATACTAGAGGCCAGGTTCACAAAATTAGTGCATGGGTAGGGTCCCTAGGCCTGGCTGGTGATCAGGGCCAATCTGTGGAGTGACCGGTGGGGTGATTGGGGGTCCCCACATGTACCTGCCTTGGCTGGCTTGGCATCACCCGCTTGCTGACCCTACCCTCCCCGACCCCCACCGCCACCGGTTGGGGCCTGTGGACTGGGGGCAGCTCCTGTGTTGAGCATCTGCCCCCTGGTGGTCGGTGCATGTCATAGAAACCAGCTATTTGTTCAATTTGCATATCTATCTATATAAAACCCTAAGCAACCATTACGACCAAACAACCAGAACGACTGCAATGACCTGTTGACCAGTTGCTATGATGCTCACTGACCACCAGGGGGCAGATACTCAATGCAGGAGCTGCCCCCTGGTGGTCAGTGCGCTCCCACAGCCAACCTCCCACGGCGGGCCAACCTCCCGCGGCCCTGATGGGGAGGCCGGCTGGCCAACCTCCCATCGTCCCACTCCCCAGCCAGCCAGCCTCCCAGGGTCCCTCCCCCTGGCCAGGTGGTCCCCTGATAGGCCTCGACTGCCGGCCTGGCTGAGAAACCCCACCCATGCATGAATTTGTGCACCGGGCCTCTAGTTTACAATAACTAAGATCTGGAAAGAGCCCAAGTGCTCATTAGTAGATGAGTGGATAAAAAAGCTGTGTTATATTTATGCAATGGAATATTATGTTACTGCAAAAAAGGAGGTCTTACCCTTTGCAACATCATGGATGGACCTGGAGATTATTGTTAAGTGAAATAAGCCAGTTATAGAAATATCACATGATATCACTTATATATGGAATCTAATAAACAAAATAAACTGACAAACAACATAGGTCTAGAACAGGGGTGGGCAAACTTTTTGACTCGAGGGCCACAATGGGTTCTTAAACTGGACCAGAGGGCCGGAACAAAAGCATGGATGGAGTGTTTGTGTGAACTAATATAAATTCAAAGTAAAGGAGCGGAGGGGAGAGCAAGAGAACCAGATAGAACAGCTGGATCCGGCCCGTGGGCCGTAGTTTGCCCAAGGCTGGTCTAGAAGCATGGATGCATGGAATAGAATGACAGATCTCAGTGGAGGGGGTTTGGAGGTGACGAGAAGAGATTAACCAAAGAATATATATGCATACTAGGGGCCAGTGTATGAATTCATGCACCTTGAAAAGAAATGTGGGCTGTGAGGCTTTGGTGGACACAGGGGCGGGTCTTGTCAATCCTCTGTGCCCCCGCCCGGCCCCTCCTGCCGCAGCCCCTGTTTCCCTGTCTGCCGGCAGCCCCACTCCCACCACTGCCGCTCCCACATGCTGATGGCACCAGCCCCATTCGTACTCGCTGATGGCATGGAGCGACTGGGGCCGGTGCCAGCAATGGATGCAAGTGGTGGCTGATGCCCTGATCACCCCTCAGGAGCAGGGGGAGGTGGAGAAGCCCTCAGGGGTGACTGGGGCTGGGAGCCGCTGTTCACACCCACTGACAGTGCCAAGTGATTGGGACCAGCACCAGGCGTCAGCAGTGGGTGTGAGTGGTGGCTCTGGTGCCAGCTGCGGGTGCGAGCGGGGCTGTCACCAGCAGCAAGTGCAAGAGGTGGCTGCCAGCCCCGATCGCCCCTCAGGAGCAGGGGGAGGTAGAGAAGCCCTGAGGGTTGATCGGGGCTGGCAGCCGCCACTCGCACCTGCTGATGGCAGTGAGCGATTGGGGCCTGTGCTGGGCGCTGGCAGCGGGTGTGAGTGGCGGCTCTGGCGCCGGCAGTGGGTGTGAGTGGGGCCAGCACTGGCAGCAGGTGCAAGTACCTGTTGGGACCACGGCACGTGGGAGCAAAGAATTTTCAGTAACCACCAGAGGTTCGCTCCAATGACAGTGACTGGCGCCCTGCCTTGGTCTGGCATCCTCACTCACCTGCTCCACCATCCCACTGCAGCCAAAGCCCACCATGTTCCATGCTCTGCCACCTGCTGCTGAGGCCTGCCATGTTCCACGCCTGCCCCTGTTGGTCAGCGCACATCATAGCAACCGGTTGTTCGGTTTTTCCACTGTTCGTTCTATTTGCATATCAGAGTTTTACATATATATATATGAATACATAATCCATGGACACAGACAATAGTATGGGGAAGGCCTAGGTTGGGGCAGGGGCTGGGTGGAGGGTGGTAAAAGGTAGGAAAATGGGAGACATCTGTAATACTGTCAACAATAAAAACCCCCACAAGTAGCTATATGGGCTCCTTTGCTAAGCAGCCCCATTCCTTAAAAACTGTTTGTCAAATCTTAAAGCTTTAGCCATTTAAATTAACAACTTATTCCAACTATTATAAATTAACTAGAGGCCTGGTGCACAAATTTGTGCATGAGTGGGGTCTCTAGGACTGGCCAGCAATCAGGGCTGATCGGGGCTGGGCCGATCAGGGCCAGACTAATCGGGGCCTGCTAGCCTGGGGGAAGGGAGTGGGGAGGGACCACGGAGGTTGGCCACTGGCCCCGAGGAGGGAGCAGGCCCTTGGACCCCCTGGGAAAGGGGCCACATGCGCTGCCACCCATGGGCCCCAGTGGGGTTGGGAGAGGAGGCGACAGTCGCCTGACTGGACATGGAAGGGACAGACGCCGGATGCTGATGCTGCTGTCAGCGCCTTGCCACCGCGCGGTTCCTTGCCTCCCCCACTCCTTCCCTCGCCACCGCTCCATCACTGTGGTGGGCAAGCAGCCCCTGGGGAAGGGAGAGGACAGGAGTGAGACAAACCCTTGTGTCAAGGGCTGACTTTCAATAGATTGCAGCAAGGGAACTGCTCTACTACATATGAAACTCCTACCCAGAAGCAGATCATCTATGAATGGTTTAGCACCAGAGGCCAAGGTGGGCTGGCTGGCCAGGGGGAGGGACCGGGGGCAGTTGGCCGGCCGCAGGAAGTTGTGGGAGTGCACTGACCACCAGGAGGCAGCCCTGCATTGAGAATCTGCCCCCTGGTGGTTGGTGCACGTCATAGCGACTGGTCGACTAGTCAGCCAGTGGTTTCAGTCATTCAGGTCATTTAGTCGTAATGGTTGCTTAGACTTTTATATATATACTAGTGGCCTGGTGCACGAAATCCATACACATTAAAAGGGAATTAATTGGAGGAAATATTTTAATATTGCTATTTGCCCTTTCTCTATAATAGAAGTGTCAGAGATGAAAGAAAATTAGTAAAATGTATATGAAAATCTTTCTCCTTGACCCAGAGTCAAGTCCCCGCCCACTCACGCGTGCTTCGAAATCGTGTGAGACCCAGACCTGGCTGGCCCCACCCCCATTTAGGCCTGTTAGCTCCTTTAGCTTCAGCTCAGTGCCCATAATGTCCCAGACCTTGATGGCCTTCAGGGAGCACTGAAGAGCATGTTGTGTGAGGGGACCAGTGTGCACACGGTTGTTATGGGCCCGGATCGTGTTCACCTTCTGGGCCCATAGCAGGTACTGGATATTCCACACAATGATGGTGCAGTCTGCTGAGCCGCTGTAGAGCTTGCACCCCTGGAGGCAGAGTGCCAGCGCAATGCCATCATGGCCCTCCAGTGTCTTCTGGCACTTGTAGGTAGTACACGTGTCCCATACCTTGATGTTCTTGTCAGAGGAGCCACTGAAGAGCAGGCCCCCCATGGAGTAGACACAGAGACACCAGATGGGGCCCTGGTGGCCCCAAAGGTTCCTTTGTACTTGAAGATCTGCTGTGGGTCATAGGACTCTAGGATGCCCATATTTAGCCATGTGTTGATGTGGGACAACTCATTGTTCAACATGGATGCATCCCTCTGGAACTCCATGAGGTTCTCGCTCAACTTGAGCTCCAGGTTCTTCTCCAGCTGGTCAATCTTCTCTGAGAGCTTGCCCAGCATGGGGCACAGGAAGGTGATATTCTGGTCCTTCTGGGCCCGCACCACCTGCATCTCATGGAAATAGTCATCCATCTGCTGGAGGAACTCCTTCAGGCCCTCGAAGCGTCAGGCCTCCAGATGGGTCTCATACGTGTTCTGGCTCCCAATGAACGTGCATCCGTACTTGGAGTGGGGACGCTTGATGTGCTCACACTCCTTGAGGTGGGCCTCCAGATTCATCTTGAGAAGGAGCGGGCAGTTGGGATTGTTGGGCACCGCACAGGCCTGTAGTCACAGCTGCTCTCGTGGTCCTTCCAGGCTCTGAGCTTAATAATGAAGGGGCACTCTTGGGGGTCCACCTCAAAGACAGTGGGCTTCCCAACCCCTTCTGCCTGACAGCATGCTTGCAGTGGATGGAGAGCTCCCCGGTCTGCTCGGCCATGGCAATGTTGTTCACCACCACCGTCAGCTTAGCATTGTCCACAGGACACTTCTCCGACTTCAAGCACATCTTTGACAGAATGTATGCCCACACATGGTGATCACAGGGTCCTTAAACACACTGTAGCAGAGCTGGCAGCACTGCTTTACTGAGAGCTGCTCGGCAAAGACCAGTGGCTCCAGCTCCTTCTCCTTCTCAGGCAGCGAGAACATGGAGCATAGGAGCAAATGGAGTGCAGGGAGCGAATGGAGATGGCCAAGCCAGAGTGGTGTGGGGTGCTCATGGGGGCATGCTGTCCTCCTCATCCAGAGGGGAGTAGGCAAAGGTGCTGGAGGAGGAGTGCACCCTGCGGTGCTGTTTGTATGTGCTGGTCCCATCCGCTTTGGTGATAGTAGTGACAGCTGAAAGGTCGTTTCCATTCTGGTCCCGGTGGTGACGTCTGGGGTGGGAAGATTGGTAGGCCCCCCAGAGAAGCGGTTGCACCAGGTGTTTTTGCCTGAGCTCATGCTCTAGAGAAGCATCTAGGGTCCTCGGGCAGCACCCCCACCTGCCGCCACCCAGGAGTGGCATGCTCCCCCCCACCCTGCTTCATTGTGCCCCCACAGCTGCCAGCCTGAAAAAAGATGGGCATCATCTTTAAACCTGCTTCTTAGGTCAAAACATGCAACTAGTCACACACTTAGTCAAGGATATTCAATGCCTGGTGATGTCAACCTTGGGGAAGTTACCAGATTTGGAAAAACCCTTTTTCCTTGGGCAACTATTGCAATAACCACCACGGCAATAGCCAACCAGATAAATCTTTAAATTTCTTTGCATGAGTTATATTAGAAAATAGAATTCCTTTTGACCATATCCTAGTTAAGCAAGGTGGTTTGCTCTGTTGTTAATACCCCTTATTGTACTTTGATAAGACACCTGTGGTAAAATAGAGACAAAACTAGACAGAATCAGGGCACAAACCAAATGATTCAATATAGTGTCCACTGACAGCTCATGGTTCTTGAATATCTTGGTTCTTTAATACCTGCTGGAAGCCATCCACTACCGATACTATCATGAGAGTGCACCAAGGAATGCAGAAGGCCGAAGGACCTTGGACAATTAGCAGGGCTAATGTCAAGCACCACTGTTCTGTTGAGATAGTGATGGCTCAAAGCAATTTCCTGACCTAATAGCCTCAAAGTAAATGTTTACTGAACTTTACTGATCTTTATTGACCTTGGAGACGGTCTGTCTGCTACCTGTTTGCTGTGTATCTAAAATTGAATAAAAAGCGGATAAGGCCAGGTTTCAGTGTGCCTCTCCAAGAGAGAGGTCTCCACCTGGACCCCCATGCCTTCTAAGTTCATATTTCTTGTCTAGTGTTTTCATTTGTGCGTTGGCCCTTCCTTCAGATCCTGAACCCCCACCGCAAAAGGTTGCGGCAAATACCTGACTACTCTCAGCTTTTCTGAGGGTGTAAATCCTGGTTGAGATTTAATCTTCAAATTGGACTTAGCATTTTGTTTGTTATTATAGAAAATTTTGCTGTTATAAAACTTTGTTTTGCATAGCTCAGTGTTATAATGATACCACCCCAATAATGGCTGCTCAACATTTTGAGATGAAGCCTCAGATGAGAAACCTCCAGAAGATGTTTGCCTTTAGAGAAACATCATGGTAAAACCTTCCCCTGTTCTGGTGCTCTTGTTGCTCAAACGTGGCCCAGTGTTCCTTTAGGTCAAAGAAACCACTTCCCCTTCTACGTGGGACATGACATACTGGGAATGAGTTTTCCTGGCGAGAAGGGACTGGCAATGGCATGATGTACTGAAAACGAACCTTCCTGACAATGGAGGACCATTGCTTTTAATAACTTATCAGTGCTGCTTTCTGATAATTGATCAGTGATGTTTTCAAGGAATAATATTCATCAAAAGGGGAAAAATGTAACAAAAAATAAGGAGCCACTTTAAAATGCAGCTGGAGCTGCTACCCCACAGGAACTGCCTTGCACATCTTATGCCTCAAACCTTGGAATGCTAAAACAGGGCAGAATCACCTTGGGATTGGGCCTAAAGCAACACTGTGCCCCGCAGAACTGTTTGCAAAGACAATAAGAAAGCAGTTATTATGACTACTGGACTGCAAATTAAAAAGTTGTCTAGAATTAACATCACTATGTTATGTCACCAGCATCAATAGAAATGCCTTCCTTATATGGATATAATTCTTCCCTTTCCCCTTCTCATAAATACCCCTTGCCTTTGTCAGAACACTATTTGGGTTTCTGGCTAAATCAGTGATTCCCAAATAGTTATGCTTTGATCTCAAATAAATGCTTGTTGCCTCTCACTTTGAAAGATATTTTATCTTTAGGTTAACAATACCTATGTAATGCAACCTCCACAACAACCCCAAAGGGTGAGGTTTGGAGAGTTTCTGGGTTGGTGAACAGGTGAAGTTTTGGAGAGTGGTGCACCTGGAGAGGGCGTGGAAGCTCCTTGCCCCTTTCCGATACCTGGCACTATGTTTCTCTTCGATTTGGCTGTTCCTGAGTTATATCTTTTTATAATAAACCAGGGATCAAGTAAGTGAAACAATTCTCTGAGTTCTGTGAGGAACTCTACCAAATTAATCAAACCCAAAGATAGGGTCGTGGGAATCTCCAATCTATAGCAAGTTGGTCAGAGGCACAGGTGACAACTGAACTTTTGATGGCAGTCTGAAGGGGTGGGGGCAGTATTGTAAGACTGAGCCCTTAACCTGTGGGATCTGACATTATCTTCAGGTAGATAGTGTCAGAACAAAGTTGAATTGTAGGACTCCCCGCTGGTGTCAGAGAATTACTTGCTGGTATAGGGAAAAGCCCCTACACTGGAATTGGGTGCAGTATGTTAGCAGTGTATCCCTGGAAGGGTTGCTCCAGCCTCTCATCGAAGGGGGATCAATGCTTAGGTTTCCTACAGAACAACTAGAAGGGAGAGGCAGGTGGATGCCAATGCAGATGTGTATAGGTACCAGTGAAGGACATGGCATCAGGAGGGCTCCGACTTGTTCTCTGAAGCCTTGTCTGACACCCACAGAGATTGCATGCCTTCCTTCGGTGAAAGCAGCTCTTAGGAGTTCTCCAAGGACTCCTGGGTTCCCTCTAAAAAGGCTTGCAGCCAGTGTACAACCAAAGACAGTATGTGGAAGTCCTACCTGGGTGGATGAGAAGGATGTCCGGACAAGATAAAATGAAGCAGCATGATGTTTGAGAACAGTTGCTCTGAGCTTTTGTTCTGTGAATCACAGATGATTAACAAAAAAACTCCAGAGTGAATGAGCGACTTGATCTGTCAAACTTTGGGAGATATTAAAAAAGCCTGTCATAATTTCTCCTCCGTTCTAAGACACATTTCATTTCACCTTTTATTTTTCTAAAATCAGGATGTCTAATAATCACAGTCGAAAGGACCCTGCCTGCCACCTAGAAGTGTTTGACTCAGCAGATTCTTGTCTGGGCAGCTGCTGGCCAGCTCATCTCAGGTGGTGTGACCATCCAGGTGCAGGCAAGCACCTATCTGTCTTTGGCAAGTGTCTACAGACCTTCAGGAGGCACAGTGGTCTGAACTGAACTAGGTGGAAATGACTTTAACCAAGTATAAGAGGCCAGTGAAGCACAGGGTCCTTCTCTTGGCCTGAAATCTCACTTTAGATTCTAAAGGGTTAATGGGGCCAATGATAGCTCAGGTTGGGGATGGCCATGTGTCCCCGATTTGCTCTGCATGGCTGCTATGACCAGGGGAGGCTCACAGCTTGATTCCATTTCGGTTCCAGCCAAGGTGGGAGCGGCTGGTGGTGATCGTGGGCGTCTGTCACATGGCAAGGGGCACAGAGCTAAGAGGAGCTGCTTTCCTCCCTTCCCATCTGTTAGGAAGTCCTATCAGTGAGCTATCATATCAGATATATGCCAGCTTATTTCAGTTCTTCCTTTTTCATAGCAGTTTTTAAGTGATATATTTGATAGCATGTTATTACTTTTAAAAAAATATATATTTTATTGATTTTTTACAGAGAGGAAGGGAGACGGAGAGAGATTTAGAAACATCGATGAGAGAGAAACATCGATCAGCTGCCTCCTGGAGACTCCCCACTGGGTATGTGCCCACAACCAAGGTACATGCCCTTGATCGGAATTGAACCTGGGACCCTTGAGTTCGCAGGCCAACGAGCCAAACTGGCTAGGTCGCATGTTATTACTTTATCAAGGGAGTGGATGGCGCCCTTTATCAAAATAAAATGCCCCTGTGAAATTTATTTTGTTGGTTCTCTTTTGATTCCTTGCGGTGTATGTATGTTACAGGTGCACAGATCTTTCATTCTCTGGAACCGTCTTTTAATGTCATTTCACTTTTAACCTTCCCAAGTCATTGTGTTTTGATATTCCCTAATTGACAACATTCACTGGATATTATTTTTTGACCTAGAATTAGATTCTTTTAAAATAAGAATCTCACATTCACCTGTAGTGTTAGGAGTTATATAGTTTATCTTACTACTACCCCATGTCTTTTGTGTTTTCAATCTTTCCTTTCTACCTCCTCTGTTTTCTAAATTTTGCAATATGAGCATATATAAATGTAAGTATCTGTTTGTTCTAATTATGTAAAAACTAGAGGCCCGGTGCACGAAACTCATGCACAGGGTTTGTGTGTGTCCCTTAGCCCAGCCTGCACCCTTTCCAATCTGGGACCCCTTGAGGTATATGTGACTGCCTATTTAGGCCCGATCCCAGTGGGATGGGCCTAAGTGGGCAGTCGGACATCCCTCTCACAATCCAGGACTGCTGGCTCCCAACTGCTCGCCTGCCTGCCTGCCTGCCTGCCTGATTGCCCCTAACCGCTTCTGCCTGCCAGCCAGATCACCCCCTAACCACTCCCCTGCCAGTCTTATTGACTCCTAACTGCTCCCCTGCCAGTCTGATTGCACCTAACTGCCCTCCCCTGATGGCCAAGTCACCCCTAACTTCCCTCCCCTGCCAGCCTAGTCACCCCTAACTGCCCTCTTGTGCAGGCCTGGTCGCCCCTAACTGCCCTCCCCTGCTGGCCTGGTCATCCCCAACTTCCCTCCCCTACAGGCCTGGTCGCCCCAACTGCCCTCCCCTGCAGTCCTGGTCCCCTCAAACTGTCCTCCCCTATAGGCCTGGTTGCCCCCAACTGCCCTTCTCTGCTGGCCCAGTCACCCCCAACTGCCCTCCCCTGCAGGTCTGGTTCCCCTCAACTGCCCTCCCCTGCCGGGCTGGTCCCCCCCAACTGCCCTCCCCTGCAGGCCTGGGTCCTCCCAACTGTCCTCCCCTACAGGCCTGATTGCCCCCAACTACCCTCCCTTTCAGGCCTGGTCCTTCCCAACTGCCCTCCCCTGCTGGCCTGATTGCCCACAACTGCCCTCCCCTGCCAGCCATCTTGTGTTCACATGGTGGCGGCCATCTTTGACCACATGGGGGCGACTTCTCTGTTATTTTTGCAAGCATTTAGAAGCTGCCATTCAAAGCTTCTTTTACTAAATGTTTCCCATGCTTATTGCCTGTATCGGTCACGTATATATATTTTTAATTATATGTGTCTCATGATGTCCCAGGACTAGCCATTCTTAGAGATGGCAAAGGGCTAGCTTGGGAGCACACCTTTAAGATGCAAACCTGCCTTATCTCTCACATATCAGAACAATATTTCCCCTGCCCCAAATTGTCCCAGGGTCAGGCAGCAGGCAACTAGAGACCAGCCCTAGAGCTGAAGCCTGCCAGAGTTACTCAAACTGGCCAATCCTAACCTGTTTCCCCTGCCCTGCTCCCCTTTCTGCCAGGAACCCCAATGAAAGTTCTGGCCTAGGCTTCCGCCCCCAACAAACCTGGTGCTTCCCCACGTGGCCCTGCAAGGCATGGCATGCCCTTCTCTTGGGAAATGTAGTAATGAATTCTTCTTTCAATGGCATTGGCCTCTCTGTGTCCTCCCTGTCACCTCCATAAATCACAGCCCCGTGGGTACAGAGGAAACACTGCTGTCTTCATCTCTGAGGATTTGGCTCTACTGTCTGAGCAGACCGTGTGGCCTGGCCCCCTGCAAGGTTCAGACTCAGCCAGCCTCCTCCTATCCCTGCCCCTGTGTCCTAGAGAAGCCTCCTTCACCTCAGGCCATGGTCCTACCTGAGTGGAGGGGAGGGGCTGACCGACACCCCACCTCCTTGTGCTTCCTGCCTCACTCCCTCCGGCAGGGGTGACTACATTCTGCCAGGTTCTCTGCCAGAGACTCCTTAGGAGAGTCAGTCTGCATGGCACATACACTCAGTCCTGTCTACACAAACTACAGAGTCTTCCAGTTGTTTCAGGGAATCTGGCAGGAGGCAAGTCTGAGCTCAATTACTACTGTATACTGAGGTTACCCCGCAGTGGTTTCCTGTGTCAGCCTGAGATGGAAGCCAAATACATCATAATGACTACGGAAAACACAGCAGGCATTTCTACAAAGAACCAAACAATGAGACCCCTGGTGGGCCACCCTGGTCAAGAGTGAGCTGTTCAGTGCCCATCAGAGTGCCAGGATGTGGCAGGGTAACCGAGGACCGTGTGTGTTGAAATCACTTGGAGGCTCATAAAAATCCTGCTTTTGGGGTCCCAGCCTCAACCTAGGAATTAGAATCTCTCAGGAGGAGCCTCAAGTTCCCTGTGTTGCTCTGAGGCATACTAAATGCCGAGAGCCTCCAGCACAGAGGAGGGGCAGGCCAACATTTGCTGGGGGTCTGCCCTGCTCCAAGTGCTGTGTCTAACACTCTGCATGAGTCCTCTCAAAACTCCCTGAAGCAGAGACCCTGAGCTCCCACACTGGCACCAGAGCACTCACCCTGCAGTCCCCTCGCACGCAGAGGCTGAAGGCATCCTTGTAAGAGCATCGTGTCCCATCATGCACCATGCGCTTCATGGACACTACCTCCCCTGTCTCCTTGGACTCACAGTAGAGGTGGCACCTCTCCTTGGCTGGAAGGGAAGAGGGGTGTTAGGGAAAAGTGTGGGCTGCTCTGCTCACTTTCTTTCCCAAGTCCACTCATGAGAAATTCCCATGAGGGTCTTCTTAAGACTTACTCCCCTCCTGTATCCCACTCCTCCCCCTCCCCCTCCCACACCTGCCCTGGAGCAGGAAAAGGAAAGGGGCCAGGAGATTGCAACCCCCTTCGAGTTTCCTTCTCAGGGACTTGGGAAGAGCTTTTCCCAGAGGAGCCAGGATGTTGTTGGAGCAGCCCAGGCCTCAGGCCCCTCAGATCCCAACACCCAGGGGAAGGCAAATGGCTATTTGCCAGCTTTTCAACTGAAGACCCTCTTCAGTCAACCTTCTCTAAAACCCCAAATAAGGCTAGATGCCGCTTGATTCAGTTTTGGGTCCCTGGCATCTTCCCTTCTCAGTATTTCTCTCAGAAGTCACTAAAACGCTGGGTCATTACTTGATGGCTATCCACCCTGCCCTCAAGGCTGCAGCCTGCCTCCACGGGGCCTGTGTCTGTGCTGGCCCCCCTGCCTTTAGGGTGCTCTGCTGGTTTATCACACACAGGATGATGGAGACGGGCCCATGCTGGCAGCCTGCCCCTGCCCAATGCCTGGAGGGAACAAAAACTGCATGTTTAAAATTCCACCGTGAGGGAGGGGAACCAAACAGAATACAAACAGGATCATGCCTGAAGCTGCCAGGCTTTTTAGTTTCTAGGAGCCAATGAATACCTTTGAGCACACAAAGTAGTGCATGTTACCTTTTCTGACACTTGACTGAGTCCTGACTGTCATCTGAAATATGAGAAGGCTAGAGGTAGCCTGGCTCCTTGGCAGGGTCCACTCAGCTCTGTCCCCACCTCCATCCCTGAGCAGGTTTAATAACACACCTACAGCCTCCTCCAGCAGATGGAGGCAGCAGAGCCTGGCCCTTGCTGAGCCTCCTGGTCCTCTCCACTGCATCCTGGGCCAGGCCTAGTGTCCTGGCCCCTCTGGGACTGTAGTCCTGCCTCAAGCCCCAGTCTCAATCGCAAGTGGGCCCCAGCAGCCCTGCGGCTGACCGCCATGCTCACACAGACTCACAGGAAGCATGAGCCCCAGTCCATCCACCCTGACCTGTCCTGAGCCTCACTCTGCCCTCCACTCAGAGCCTCACCATCCCGGTGCTCATGGGGTAGCCAGTGGTGCTGGGCATCACCATGCTCGAAGTACAGGTCCCACTGCCGGCACTGTTCCTCACGGAAGTCGGCCAGTGAGTCAGGACAATCCTGGGAGTTGCAGAGCTGGAAATCGTAGCCAAGACCTGAACAGGTGCGGCCCCCGTTGGCTGGGCTGGAGGAGAAAGCAAAGGACTTGCAGCTTGGTGCCAGCAGGAAGACGCCAGCACTCAGCGCTCCACTTGTACAATTTGGGGGATCCTGGAGTCTCAGGTGTCGGGTCAGCTCTGCTGACCGAAGGGACCCAGGCCTGCCCTATCCTGTCCTGGACACAAGACCAGGGCAGCACCCTAGCCTCCCAGGCCCCAGAGCATCAGGTATAGAGGGCTGGCAATCCTCCCTCGGGGCCCCGTGTCTCCTCTACATGGAGGTCTGTGCCTGTGCCTGACACAGGGTGGGCACTCAAAGAGCAGTTCTGAAATAGCAGAGTCCCACTGCCCAGGTTCTTCCCAAGTGTGGGGCGCATAGTGGACACTCCCCCCGCCTTCCTCCACCTCAGTGAATTTTGGCTGTTTCTGTAATCCCTCACTTCACTGAGAACAGTCTACAGTGCACTAGCCCCACAGAAAAGGCACCGGCTCTGGCTGGCAGGTGCATCTGCAAGGTGAAGGATGGGCTGCGGCAGGCCAGAACCTGGGAGGAGCTGGGGGGTGACACTGCTGCCATATGCCAATTGTGGCAGAGCCAGACAGAACTCAAGGCCTCACCTGAGACTTGAGCAAGTCATGCTCTGCATGCAACAAGAAGGGGGACTGCTGTGCAGCACAGTAGAGTGCATGAGAAGGGAGCTGCCTCTGTGAGGCCCCTCGCATTACACTGTGTTCTCCAGGGGGTCAGTGGGAATAATGATCAGAAAAGCTTGTGGAAGAAGAACCAAGAGGCCTCAGTGTTTGTTAGGAGATTGAAAGAAAGGATAACTGAGACTGACGCCAGGGTCACTGATAATACCATAGACCAATGACAATACCAACATGGATGTCACCAGGAGAAGTGGGTGCAGGCCTGGCTGCAGGCGCGGGGAGCCAGGGCAGCAGCAGCAGCCGTGGGGGAAGCAGGAAGGGTCTGCTGTTGCTGGAATCCCTGGCCAGCCCAGGCAGGAGGCATAGTGATTGGAACTGAAATCCATGTTGACTCCAAAACAGAGTGAGCTGGAGAATTTGGGGTGGGGAAGAGCAAGTGAAATACTAGAGACTGTATTGTTTGCAGGTTTACAATCACTAGGGTCTGGGCATCGAACACAGTGGGAACTCAGTCCCGCAAGCAGGGTCTAGCTAGAGCTGCATGGGTGTTTTCACACTAGTCCCAGTGTCATAGGAAGAGCTGGGGACTAGCACAGGGAGTATAACAACTAAAATGGGCAGCATGAAGTCCTGCAGTTATCACCTGGACAACAAATGAAGGGGTGGCCCATCTTACATTTCTGACAAAGAGGCTGTGTGGCCACTTTTGCATTTCTGACAAAGAGGCTGCGTGGAGCCCTTGAGCTCAGAAATGCTCTGGGCTGCAGCTGCGCGTGTCTCCCGCAGATGTGAGTGAGGCCAGCATAAATAAACAGTCGTCATAGCTGCATGCTGTCTGACAGGGAACGTAGGCATTGGGCAGGGCATGGCTATTCTCTGGGATGGATGGCTTTCAGGACCAGATGGGCTCACAGGCTGTACTGACAGCTTTGCTCCCGTCACTTGCCCTTGTCCCCTGCTGCCATCAAGGAGTCTGTGCAAGGCCGAGGAGTAAATCCCTAGAGTGTGCGGGTGAAAAAGGTCAGAATGTGTACCTCTTCTCCACTGAACCGGGCCAGGGGGTGAGTCTGCTGGAGCCCGAGAACCCAGCATCAGGCAGGAGGAATCAGGGCCTGGATGCCCATGGAAGGTGGAAGTCAGGCCTAACCTGCTCTCTTGACTGCATCCTGGGCTCAAGTTACTCCATCAGCATGTGAAGGGGGCAGCTGAGACATTTACTGAGTGCTTGCTGCATGCCAGGCATGCACCACAAGCCAGGAACCCCACAGTCCTTACCCAGAATCCCATGGCCTCTGCAGTTCTAACTTCCTGGCTTGTTAATCTCATCCTGAGGGGTCAATCTCATCCTGAGGCAAGCATGCCTGGGGTGCATGAGGGGAGTTAGGGGCAGGGCACTTTGGGCCCCTTCCTGCCTCTGCTCCTAGTCAGGACAGAAGCTTAGAGCCCCGGGGCAGGAGATAGTCAGAAATAGGAGAAGAAGGCTCCAGCAGGAGCTGGGGTGGCCAGCCTGAGGCACAAGTGACCTTGAGGGGCAGGCTCTCCCACTGCTGCAGCCCAGGACACCAGTCCCTTCCTGGCCAACATGGACCTGACCCCTCTCCCCAGAGCTATTACTGCTGAGCCCCTCTGGCTCCCTGGTGGCCAGTTCAGGGCATGGCCAGAGAAAATGCAGCAGCCTGGCTGAGCAGAGCAGGGAAGCTGCTGCAAAGGCAGAGCCCAGCAGTCTAGATGGGCACCAGAGACCTGGGTGGGCTTAAATCTGGGGGCACAGATTCCTCTGAGAAGTTGATATGAAGCTGGAGACCTGCTCCCTCAGAAAAATGTTCATGCACAGAAAGTCATAATACAATTTCGGATGAGGCCATGGCAGGGTCCAAAGAAGGGTGATGAGCCCGGGACTGAGGCTTAGGGTCTAGGAACCCCAACCCAAATATCTAGGGGTTCAGGTGGGCAGAGGAGGTGAGTGAAGATGGCTGGGGTGGGGGGCAGCCTGAGTTGCCCATTAACCTGTATTGCTATGGTGCCCAATCTGTTTTCTTTATGTAAAATTCCAGATTTTTAACATTTTCATGTAAATTAAAATCTTTAAAACTCTGGCCAAAGAGAGAAAGACAAAAGCCACATGTCTCATGGGAGCCGAGGGCTGCTAATGGGCAGGTGGAAGACCAGTGAGCTGACATCTGTGGGGTTTTCCTGCACCCAGGTCCTGTTCACATTACTGTACATGCACCCACAATCACTCCATGGGCAGGCTGCTTGAGGCCCGGGGGGAGGGGCCTAAGTAACGCGCCCTGACTTACATGGGGCTGCAGGGGCCCAGGACCCAGGCACTGCCCTGGTGGAGGCCCAGGCTAAGGGTTCAGGCAGGAAGAGTGGCTATGGGCTGAGGAGGGGGCATGCATCAGAAAGACTTTTATAAGGTGGAGTGCTAGGGGGATGAGAGGGACGGGGAGGAACTGGGGAGGGGCTAGGGAGGACAGCGCAGCAGCCCCCAAACTTGGGAAGCAGGAAGGGGAGCATGGTTGGCAATAGGAGTCCAGTGGGCATGGGGGCAGCCTCTCCAGGTTCTCTCTCCCCTGGGTAGCTGGGTTCAGGCAGCATGTTGCTGGCCCTGCCCCTTGCCTGACTACAAACAGTTGCTCCCCCTGCTCAGGTTCCTGGCATCTGGGGACCAAGAGAGCCCTCCTCCTTCTTATTCTTAATTCCTATTCTCTGTCCCACCTTATGTCCTTGATATACTTGACCAGGAAGGACAGAGCCAGCCAGTGTCTGGAGGGGGGCGCAGAGCCTGCGGGGGGATGAATAGCAGGCCGGGAGACCAGGTTTTCAGGGCTCCAGGGCCGGCTCTGCTCCCAGCAGGCTGTGCAACCAGGGCCATGAGGCTTCCCTCTCTGAGTCTCACCTTCCTCCCAGCGAACAGGATGCCGGCCCTTGCACCCTCTCCAGAACTGGCATGCAGCAATAGGGGCCCTGCAGGATAGGAAGGGGCCTCAGGAACCACAGCTGCCACCCAGGAGAGCTGGGAAACATCAGGGCCAACTTACTGTGGGTTGTCGCACTGGCGGGTCCTGAACTTAACACCTGTGCCACAGGTGCGCGAGCAGGAGCCGAATGGACTCCAGGAGCCCCAGTTGCCATCTCGTTTGAGGATGTCAGGCGTCAGCCAGATGCAGTGTCCTTTAAAGCAGTGCTGAAAGACAGGTCATTCCCTTGACCCATGGCCTCTTGCCCTCCCTTCAACTTGCTGTGTCCGTGAGGACTGCCTAGCCCTGGAGGCAAATGGAGAAGCAGACCTACTCACTCCTAGAAGCTCTAAGCCCCTCAGGAGACCTAGTAAGATGTTGGCCCACCCAGCTTCCCCCACTACTGCCCTGCTCTGCCCTCCTACCATCCTCAGCGCCTTGTCTAGCCAGAGCTTGCCCCACACCATGTCCCTAGGGTGAAGCCACTGGCATGCCCACACAGGGAACACTAAAATAATGCAAGCCAGGGATTCCAGAGACATATGAGATCTACTGTTAAAATTTTAAAAAAGCCAATTTCAAGAAAATATGGAAGCAGGTCAGGCAGTATGCTAATGTGATAAAAATTTATGAATATAGTCAGGAAACACTGGCAAGCAGGGAACACAATTCCATAACTTGAATCTGATCACATTATCCCACCTCCTCCCATGGGAGGAAGCTTACATAATTCAGGGGCCCATTTTAAGGAGAAAACTTCGAAATTAAAAATCCTAAATTAGGTATAAAATGAAATATTAAATTAGAATAAGAAAATACATCACAAAAAATTAAAAATTTAAAAACTGACTAATACTACAAACAAACAAAAGTGAGTAGAAAGAAGGAAATAATAAAGATCAGAGCAGAAGTAAATGAGATACAATCTAAGAAAAATGCAAAAGATCAAAGAAACTAAGCACTCTTTGAAAAGACTACCAAGATTGACAAACTGTTAACCAGACTCATCAAGAAAAAAACGAGAGGACCCAAATAAAGAAAATCAGAAATGAAAGAGGAGAAGTGACAACTGACCATAGAAATACAAAGGATTATAAGAAAATACATAAACAATTATATTCCAGCAAATTGGACAATCTGGAAGAAATGGATAAATTCCTAGGAACAATCTTTTAAGACCAAATCAAGAAGAAACAGAAAATTGGTTCAGACCAATTACTGCCAATGAAATCGAATCAGTAAGTGTCCTGGACCGGATAGCTTCACAGGTAAATTTAACTAAGTATTATAAGAAGAAATAATACCTCTCCTTCTCAAATTATTCCAGAAAATTCAAGAGGAGGGAAGGCTCCCAAGCTCATTTTATGAGACCAGCATAATGCTGATTCCAAAACCAGACAAATATACTACGAAAAAGAAAATTATAGGCGAATATCCACGATTAACATAGATGCAACTATCCTCAACAAAATATTAGCAAACCAAATTCAGCCATACATGAAAAAGATCATACACCATGATCAAGTGGGATTTAATCCTAGGATGCAAGGTTAGTTCAATATCTGCAAGTCAATTAACATGTTACACCACATAAACAAAAATGAAGGATAAAACACATGTGGTAATATTAATAGATACAGAAGAAGCATGTGACAAAATCTAGCATAATGATAAAAACTCTCAACAAAGTGAGAATAGAGAGTATATACCTCAACATAATAAAAAGACATATATATCTATATATGACAAATCACAGCAACTGTCATAATCAACGGAAAACAGCTAAAAGCATTTTCTTAAAATCAGGAATAAGACAAGGTTGTTTACTTTCACCGAAGTCCTAGTCACAACAATCAGACAGGAAAAAGAAATTAAAGTCATCCAGATTAGAAAGGAAAAAGTAAAACTGTCATTACTTGCAGATGACATAATTTTATATAGAGAGAACCCTAAAGAATTCACCAAACAACTATTAGAAATGATAAATGAGCTCAGTGAAATAGCAGGATACAAAATTAATATTCAGAAATCGATTGCAGCCCTGGATGGTGTGGCTCAGGTGGTTGGATGTTGACCCATGCACCAAAAGATTGCCAGTTCGATTCCAGGTCAGAGCACATGCCCAGGTTGTGGGCTCGAGGAAGCCGGTTGATGTTTGGCTCTTACATCGATGTTTTTCTTCTTTTCTTTCTTTCTTTTTTTGAACTACTGTGCTCTTTTATTCCAACTTCCTTTCCCAATCATATGCATTAATACTATATTTCTTAAGAGTATCTGAGAATAGTGGCAATCCAGAAAGAAACTGTTCATAAATAACTCTTGGTGTATTTAAATACAAAACAGGAAGCTTATGTAAATTTTCTAAGTAGCTTCCTTTCTCCTTTTTCATAACCTCATAGTAATTTCTGGCCTCTTTTTGAAATCTAGACAAGTCCCTATAATATATATAGAGAATCAGTAGGTCATTGTTATCTTATTGCCATTGCATTATTACTACTACAATTATTATTATTATTATTTTGGCTGGCTGTGTCACAGGTTGCATAATGTAATTTCCAAATAATATATTATTTCTCTGGATAAACAAGAGTCTCTATAGTGCTGATATCTGTGGATGGGTGGTAAGACTTTTTACACAACTTCTCAAGCCAAACTACTGGAAATCTTTTTAGTTCCTTCCTTGTATTTTTTTTTTCTTTCAAGAAAAACGATTTTAAATATGATAATGTTACATGCAATAAACAGCAATTATTCAAGAAAAACGATCTTACATATAATAATATTACATGTAATAAACATTAATATTTCACAAATAAAAGGATTTTAAGTATAATAATATTACCAAAACTGTACCAACATAGTATGATATCACAAAACTTGTAGGAAGTATTAAAAATCTGCAAATAACAGGATTACTTCTATTATATTCTAGAATATTTTTTTCCCTCTGGCTCTATTTTTGTTCATCAGTTTATGTTGTTCATTATATTCCACAAATGAGTGAGATCATATGATATTTACCTTCCTCCGACTTGCTTATTTCGCTTAGCATAATACTTTTAAAGTCTATTTTGCCAAATATGAGTATTGCTACTCCAGCTTTTTTTCTTTTCCATTTGCATGGAAAATTTTTTTCCATCCCTTCACTTTCATCCTGTGTGTGTCTTTTGTTTTGAGGTGGGTCTCTTGTAGACAGCATATAGTTGGGTCGTGTTTTTGTATCCATTCAGCTACCCTACACTTTTTGATTACAGCATTTAATCCATTTACATTTAGGGTTATTATTGAGAGGTACTTATTTATAGCCATTTTAATTCTGTATGGCTACATTTCTCTCTCTGTTTCTTCTTCTCAGCAATCCCTTACAGCATCCATTTAGCATTTCTTGTAATGCTGGCTTGGTGGTGATATAAACTCCTTTAGTTGTTTTTTTTTGTCTGGGAAACTCTTTATTTGACCATCTATTTTGAATGACAGCCTTGCTGGCTATAGTAATCTTGGTCTCAGATCCTTGCTTTCCATTACCTTGAGTACTTCATGCCTGTAGAGTTTCTGATGAGAAATCAGGTGTCAGCCTTATGGGAACTCCTTTGTAGGTAACAGTTTTCTCTTGCGGCCTTTAAGATTCTCTCTTTGTCTCCAGTTTTTGGCATTTTAATTATGATGTATCTGAGCAAGGGTCTGTTTGGGTTCTTTTTGTTTGGGGCTCTCTGTGCCCCCTGAACTTGTGTGACTTTTTCCTTTACCAGGTTAGGGAAGTTTTCTACCATTATTTCTTCAAACACCTTCTCTATTCCTTTCTCCCTTTCTGTCTCTTCTGGCACACCTACTATTCTAATACTAGAGGCCTGGCGCATGAAATTCATGCACGGGTATGGTCCCTAGGCATGGCCTGCAATCAGGACCATCTTCCCCAGCTTCCCGCAGCTGGCTCCATACCCCACCGCCACCCACCCCCGGTTCCTCATTCACCATCTGTGGGTGCCTTTCCAGCTTTTTCATGCCTCTGCTCCTCCTTCCAGTCTCTATGCCAGTGGTTCTCAACCTTTTTAATGCCGCAAGCCTTTAATACAGTTCCTCATGTTGTAGTGACCCCCCAACCATAAAATTATTTTCGTTGCTACTTCATAACTGTAATTTTGCTACTGTTAATGAATCGTAATGTAAATATCTGTGTTTTCCGATGGTCTTAGGCTCTATAGCAGCGGTTCTCAACCTGTGGGGTTGCCTAAGACCATCAGAAAACACAGATATTTACATTACAATTCATAACAGTAGAAGAATTACAGTTATGAAGTAGCAACGAAAATAATTTTATGGTTGGGGGTCACCACAACATGAGGAACTGTATTAAAGGGCTGTGGCATTAAAACGGTTGAGAACCACTGCTCTATGCGGTCTCCACTTTCGGTCCTCCTTGGGTATCCGGGTTCTCTCCTGTGCGTTTTTCATTGATTATTCAGGAAGCCTTTCCATATTTCAGTTGTAATTCCAGCTTGTTCCTGAGACCATGTCCAAGCAGCATCCTCCTACTCTCACATGGATGTTTTTTTCTCTCTCTCCCTCTCCCTCTCCCTTCCTCTCTCTCTAAATAAAATCAATAAAAAAATTTAAAAAAGAAATCAATTGCATTTTTATACACCAATAGGAAACTATCAGAAAGAAAAACTAAAAAAAACCCCAATTACAATTGCATAAAGAATATCTAGGAATAAATTTAACAAAGGAGGTGGGAGACCCATATTAGAAAAATTATGACACTGAAGAAAGAAATTGAAGATACAAAAAATGGAAGCACATACCATGCTTGTGTATAGGAAGAATTAACATGATTAAAATGTCTATATTACCCAAAGCAATCTATAGATTCAATGCAAACCCTCTCAAAATTGGAGTAACAAAAATGTTCTAAAATTTGATGGTTGTGATGATAATACAATTCTGTGAATATACTGAAAATAAACTGAATTGTAAACTTTAAATGAGTGAATTTAAATGTGGACCACATCTTAATAAGCTATTAGGGAGGGGAAAAAGCAGAAGCAGGAGGTGGTGGGATTGGTCTGTGTGCTATAGCTTACCAGTCCTTGCTCTAGCTTGTGGAGGGAATTTGGAAATTATTATTGATAATTTAGAGACATTATTGGAAATGTCATGTGAACATTTAGGAATGGTCTAATTTGGAGAAATTACTATCCATTTTGCTTACTGATGTGGATTTTAGGACATTTCACATTTTCTTGGTGAGAGCTTGATTTTAAATGCTCTTTGAATCAGCAATACTCAGTAATTGTTGCTGTTGACATTTTTATTGTAAGGCAATATTCTGAGCTTTATATTGTCTTTGATGTTGTCAACATTTTAAAAAATATTATTTTCGTTACTGTGATAGTATTACAGATCTCTCCCATTTCCCCCTTTCCTCTTCTTCTCCCAGGCCCTCCCCTCCCCTCCAGGTCTTCTCTAACCTATTGCCCATGTCCATGGGCTATGCATATAAGTATATCAGTTATTTGGTTTATCTCTTCTCATCTCCCTAACCCCATATCGAGGTATGTCAATCTGTTCCATGCCTCCATGCTATGGGACTTGTTTTTTTGGGTAGATCATTGTGTTCATTAGATTCCACAAATAAGTGAGATCTTGTGATATTTGTCTTTCTCAGTTTGGCTTATTTCACTTAGCATAATATTTTCCATGTCCATCTATGCTGTCCCAAAGGGTAAGAGATCCCTCTTTATTATAGCTGCATAGTATTCCATAGTGTAAATGTCCCACAGCTTTTTAATCCATTCATCTATTGATGGGCACTTGGGCTGCTTCCAAATCTTAGATATTGTAAAATACTGCTATGAACACAGGGGTACATATATTCTTTCTGATTGATGTTTGTTTTTTTTTAGGATATATTCCCAGAAGTGGGATCGCTGGATCAAATGGAAGTTCCATTTTTAATTTTTTGAGGAAACTCCATACTGTTTTCCATAGTGGCTGCACCAATCTGCATTCCCACCAGCAGTGAACTAGTGCTCCCTTTTCTCCACACCCTCACCAGCACTTGTTAATTTTTTGATGACAGTCATTCTGACATGTGTGAGGTGATATCTCATTGTGGTTTTAATTTGCATTTCTCTGATGATTACTGACTTTGAGCATTTATTCATGTATCTCTTGGCCATTTGTATGTCCTCTTTGGAGAAATGTCTATTCAGGTCTTCTGTCCATTTTTAATTGGATTGTTTGTCTTTCTTTGTTGAGTTGTGTGAGTACTTTATATATTTGGATATTAACCTCTATCAGCTGTATCATTAACTAATATGTTCTCCCATACAGTGGGTTTCCTTTTCATTATGATGGTGGTTTCTTTTGCTGTGCACACGCTTTTTATTTTGATGTAGTTTATTTGTTTATTTTGATGTAGTTTATTTGTTTATTTTGATGTAGTTTATTTGTTTATTTTCTCCTTAGTTTCCTTTGTCCTAGGAGATGTATCCATAAACATATTGCTACATGAGGTGCCTGAGATTTTACTACCTATGTTTTCCTCTAAGATTTTTATAGTTTTATGACTTACATTTAAGTCTTTTATCCACTTTGAGTTTATTCTTGTGTACAGTGTAAGTTGGTGGTCTAGTTTCATCTTTTTGCATGTGTCTGTCCAGTTTCCCCAGCACCATTTGTTGAAGAGATTGTCTTTACTCCATTGTATGTTCTTGCCTCCTTTGTCGGATATTAATTGACCATAATGGTGTGGTTCAATTTCTGGGATCTCTGTTCTGATCCATTAGTCTACATGCCTGTTTTTGTGCCAGTACCAGGCTGTTTTGGTTATAATGGGTTTGTAGTATAGTTTGATATCCAGTATTGTGATCCCTCCTACTTTGTTCTCTCTCAAGATTGCTGCAGCTATTCAGAGTCTTTTATGGTCCCATATACATTTTTGGAGTATTTGTTCTAGCTCTGTGAAGTATGCCATTGCTATTTTAATAGGGATTGCCTTGAATCTGTAGATTGCTTTGGGTACTATAGACATTTTAATGATGTTCCTTCTTCCAATCCATGAATATGGTATACACTTCCATTTGTTTGTATCTTCCTCTATTTCTTTTTCCAATGTCCTATAGTTTTCCAAGTACAGGTCTTTTACCTCCTTAGTTAAGTTTATTCCTAGTTATCCTATTTTTGTTGTTGTTGCAATGGTAAATGGAATTTTTTTTTAAGTTTCTGTTTCTGAGAGTTCATTATTGATGTATAAAAATGCCATCGATTTGTGGATGTTGATTTTGTATACTGCTACCTTGCCGAATTCACTTAAGTCTAGTAGTTTCCTGGTGGTTTTATATGTACAAAATCATGTCATCTGCGATTGACAGTTTTACTTCCTCCTTTCCAATTTAGATGCCTTTTATCTCTTCTTCTTGTGTGATTGTTGTGCCCATTGCTTTTGCCCATTGAGTATTATGTTGGCTGTAGGTTTGTCATATATGGCCTTTATTATGTTGAGGTCTGATCCCTCTATTCTGCTTTACTGAGAGGTTTTATCAAAAAAGGGTACTGGATTTTGTCAAATGCTTTTTCTGCATCAATTGATATGATTATGTGGTTTTTATCTTTCAATTTGTTTATGTGATGCATCACATTTATTGACTTGCAAATATTGTACCAGCCTTGCATCCCTGGTTTTTAAAGCCCGTAGTTATGGGGATTTCTCTTCCCAGCTCTGGAACCCTGGGCTGGGTGTCTGGTGTGGGACTTGGACCCCTTTTTCCAAATGGGCAGCCTCTGCAGGGACAATCTCCCTCCTGATTAAAAAAGCAGTACATGTGGGTGCTAGCCCAGCCCATTCTGCACCTCTACCCCTTCTACCAGTCTCAATGTGCTTTCTTCTTTACTTCTATAGTTTCTGACTTCCATTCAGCCAGCTTTTAGGTTCTGACGGATGGTTTTTCTGTATTTTAGCTGTAATTTTGATGTGGTTATGGGAGGCGGCAAGTACCGGTGTTTACCTACACCACCATCTTGGTTCCTCCTCTCCTTTTTTTTCCTTCTTCTTAAAGCAGTTCCTTTAACATTTCTTCATTGCTGGTTTGGTGGTAATGAACTCCTTTAACCTTTTTTGTTTTTTTGGTCTTGAAAGCTTTTTATTTCACCTTCAGTTTTCAATGATAGCCTTGCTGGATACAGTAGTCTTGGATTTAGGCCCTTGCTTTTCATTACTTCAAGTACTTCATGCCACTCCCTTCTGGACTGAAGTATTTTTATTGAGAAATCAGCTGACATTCTAATGGGAACTCCTTTGTAGGTAATTTTCTATTTCTCTCCTGCTGCCTTTAAGATTCTCTCTTTGTCTTTAGCATTTGCCATTTTAATTATGATGTATCTAGGTGTGGGTCTCTTGATTGAGACCTTCTGTGCCTCCTGAACTTGTGTGACATTTTCCTTAACCAGGATGGGAAGTTTTCTGTCAGTATTTCTTTAAATGGTTTCTCTGTTCCTTGCTCACCCTCTTCCCCTTCTGGTATTCCTGAAATGCAGATGTTGTTATGTTTCATGTTGTCCCAGAGTTCCCTTAAGCTATCTTTCTGATTTAAAAAAATATTTTATTGATTTTTTACAGAGTGAAAGGGAGAGAGACAGAGAGTTAGAAACATCAATGAGAGAGAAACATCGATCAGCTGCCTTCTGCACACCCCCTACTGGGGATGTGCCTGCAACCAAGGCACATGCCCTTGACTGGAATTGAACCTGGGACCCTTGAGTCCACAGGCTGATGCTCTATCCACTAAGCCAAACCAGTTGGGGCCTGATTTTTAATTCTTTTATTGATTTTGCTGCTTTAATTCGTTACTTATTTTTACCTTGTCTTCCAAATCACTGACTCGATCCTCTGTTGCATTCAATTTATTTTTAATATCTTCCAGTGTGTTCTTGATATATCATATTTCATTTCTGTCTGGTTCTTGCTCATGGCCTCTATTTCCCTTTTCATGCTGTTGTAATTTTCATAAAGTTCCTTAAACATCCTTATAACCATTGCTTTGAACTCTATGTCTGATATAGGTTGCTTGCCTCCATCTTATTTAGTTCTTTTTCTGGAGATTCCTTCTTTACTCTCATTTGGGCGTTGTTTCTTCATCTCCCCATTTTAGCAGTCTCTTTGTATTTACTTCTATGTATTATAGAGAACTGCTATGTCTCTTAGTCTTTGTGGGATGGCCTTTTGTAGAAAGTGTCTTGAGGGGTCCAGTGGTGTAGCCTCTTTGTTCACCTGAGCTGGATGATCTAGAAATGCCCCTTGTGTGCATTGTTTGGGCTCTCCTGTTGTAATTGGAACTTGCTTGTTGATGTCCTGTTTCTGGAAGGGATTTCCCCTCCAACTTGCTGCCAGTGAGGTTTAACCCCAATGATGTCATGCCAGCTGTTACACAGGTGCTTTGGGTCTGCTATTAGTGGGGCTCACTGGATTTTGCTCTGATGTAGAATCTTGTCCCTTGGTGTGTCTCTCCTGGGCCTCCTGGGAGCTTCTCTAGTGCAGGTCACTGTCCTTTTCTGGCCCTGGGAAACCTGACTGAGGTACAAGACATTGAATCCCCTAGAGCCGTGGTCAGCAAACTGTGGCTCGCGAGCCACATGCGGCTCTTTGGCCCCTTGAGTGTGGCTCTTCCACAAAATACCATGGCCTGGGCGGGTCTATTTTGAAGAAGTGGCGTTAGAAGAAGTTTAAGTTTAAAAAATTTGGCTCTCGCCCTAACCGGTTTGGCTTGGCAGATAGAGCATCGGCCTGTGGACTGAAGGGTCCCAGGTTCGATTCTGGTCAAGGGCATGTACCTTGGTTGCGGGCACATCCCCAGTGGAGGCGGGGGGGTGCAGAAGGCAGCTGATCAGTGTTTCTTGTTGATGTTTCTAACTCTCTATCCCTCTCCCTTCCTCTCTGTGGAAAATCAATAAAACATATTAAAAAAATTTGTCTCTCAAAAGAAATTTTAGTCGTTGTACCGTTGATATTTGGCTCTGTTGACTAATGAGTTTGCCGACCACGGCCCTAGAGGTCCAGTGGTCAGGAACTCCTTAGCCCAGAGGCTGGGTCTACTTTGAGTCTCACACCTTGATTGTCCCTGTTCCGAGCTGTACTCCTTCCCATACAGAGATAGATAGTCCTGCAGGTGTCAGCTGTAGGCACTTGGGATCCTGCTCGCTTTTCCTTGCTGAGCAGTCCAGGATGGTGTCTGTGATGGAGACCCAAACTGCTGTTTCTGACTAATTAGAGCAGGCAAAGAGTCAAAGCCTCCAGAGACCCACTTCTGCCTACAGACTGATTGGATTCAGTCTGGAATAGTCTCAAGCAATCATTCAGAGGTGGGGTGAGAGATTTTCTAACAGGGTGGGGCAATTTATTCTGTCTAGAGGCTGCTATTCTCAATCTCTTAATGGGCCTTAGAAACTCCACAGGATGGGTTAAGGGCTTTTCCAATAGGGTGGGTCAACTATCTTCCCATTTTTTGCCTGGATAGCAAAGATTTACCTGAGAAAGATGACCTCCGCAATGTGAGGGAATAACTCAGCATAGGAAACAGGGGTGTCTTCCTTCTGAGCTCTAATCCCAGATCCTCCCAACCCTGGCTAATGCTTACACAGCTCCAGTCCACTCTGCCCTCCCTTTGCCAGAGCCCAAGGTGAGTGGCCACACTTGAAATTTTGTGCATTGGTCCTTGAAGAGGATGCCTGCATTTCTAGCCATCTCTCCCTGGCAGACCGCAACCCTGCTCCTTTTCACAGCCAGATGTTATGTGGGCACCTTTCTCAGTTCCGGTGCTCTCTGCTGGGGCCCAGCTTGGGGACTAGACCCCAGAGTTCTCAATGGGACCCCCCCAACCCCCCCAGAGCTGAGATATCCCTGTAGAACTTCAGCTGCTATCTGTGGGAGCCTGGCCAGCCCTTTTGTGCCTCCGCCCTTCCTACCAGTCTCTATGCAGTCTCCACTTTCTGTCATTGGTTATCAGGGTTCTCTCTAGCTGGTCTTCAGTTGATTATTCAGGGTGGTTGTTTTGTATTTTAGTTGGAATTCCAGTTTGGTCCTGGGAGCATATCTGTGAGCTTCCACTTACTCTGCTGCTATTTTTAATCTTCCGATGTCAACATTTCAGTTAAGACATTTAAATGCTTTTCCAGGGGAGCTGTGCTGCCTTCTCCATGCCCAAGTCATCCCCAGGCATCCCTCCTGGTTCTCATCATCAATTTCACTCCTCTTCAATAACTGGATTGTCAAGTGTTTCATGAGCCTGTCTGTTACTTCCCTCCCATATTTACCTCAACTTCCTCCTAATGAATGACTACTTTTTATCTGAAACCTTTTTCTGTTATAATTAAATTTCTTAAGTCAGATATTTCTATTGACTTTTTTACCCATTTTTTACCTTTTAAAATTTTCCCTTAAATTTGATCTGAAAAATTTAATACATAAATTAAAAAATGTAAAAAGAGGGCATATATATATATATATATATATATATATATATATATAATCTAAAAAACATGATAAAAGAGGACATATATATATATATTAGAAGTCTGTAGTTTCTTCTTTACTTTATTATAGCATTCTGAAACAACTTTCAAAATGGTAGTGAAACTAGTGTGTTAAAGCTTTATCATCATTTTGAATAAACTTTGTACATTTTACATGCATTCAGGTTTCCCTTATTTTTTTTATTTTTTTTTTTTTGTAACAGGTATGAAGGTTTGGCAGCTTTGAGACAGGCGCAGCATCTTGTTACACGATCTTCTTAAAGAAACATCCAAGTTGGGTCTGTGTTTAAAATGTCCCATCTACAAGACAAACTCCCAAAGTAAACATAAAGTGTTGCAAATATGGAAGCAGTCACGACCTCAGATATAGTTGAGGCAGCTTTTCTCCATTGATTTCAGGAGAATGGGCTGCACACGGCACGTATCCTGCAATAGCTGTGGGTGAGTTGGCACAGGGGCCGTAGTTTTTCTGGAAGTTACTCTTACATCTTGACAGATACAGTAATTTAATGACACTTGAGAGATACTGAGAACCATGTAAATAAGCCAATAAATACATCCCAATCCAATTTCTCCTTAGTCAAAGCCACAAGGCACCCATAGCTACTCTCATGATAGCCTGCATAGAAGTGTGTCAGAGGGGAAGGTAGAGTGAAAATAGAAGTGATCTTAATTGATTATGTTTAAAATATCTTACCTTCGTAAAATTTATGCAAACATACAACCATGTGAACATATTGTGAGGCCCCTCCCAGGACCTTGAAAGGGGCACAGGCAAGTGAGGGGCCCCAAAGCTTATCACAAGCTTCATGGCAAATCCAGCTCTGTTCCCCTCAACCCTTTTGGGGGCTCCCCTGCTGCAGAATGAAGATTAAACCCTGGGCCACAGGTAAAGGCTCTGCATGACTTGATTCACCTCCCACCACCATGCCACACACTGACAGACTGCCATTTCTTTTCTCCCTCACTCTTGAGAGCCTTTCCTCAGAAGACATCCTGAGCTCCACTTCTTTCCCCCACCCTTGCTGCAGTGGATGCTGTGATGAGACCCTTGCACAGATCAAGGCTCTTTCTCCCCCAGCGGCCAAGTGTGTTGGTCGCTGGTGGATGGAGGTTGAATCATCACTCTTCTGGACATGCCTCATCAGAGGGCTGTCTAGCCCAGGGTCATGTCCCTTTCCTGGGGACAGTCATAGCCAATGATTCATCAAGTTTGGGAACAACTCTGAAAGGCCAGCCCAGCCCAGCCCAGCCCAGCCCAGGCCAGAGCTCCTGGTGTCGGCCGAGCCCCATGTTATGACCACATGGTTGCTCGATGTCTCACTCTCCTGCAGGTGTTGATCCACATTCTTCCCAGGAAAGTCCCTGCCTGTGGATCTCTGTCTCAGAGTCGATTTCCAGAAGAGCTATGCTGCCTTCTCCATGCCCAAGTCATCCCCAGGCATTTCTCCTGGTTCTCATCTCTCAGGCAGGTCCTTCCTTGACTCCCTACTTTTGAGCACATGTCTGCATGGAGGCTATCTCTCCTCTTCCTTCCTGACACAGTAGCACTGCCAGGCCTGCCTTACAAGCTGAGCCCATGGAAGGCCCTGTAGAAGCTGCCACTCTCTGGGTTCTCCTCCCCAGGCTCCAGATAAGTGCTCAAGGGCTCCATCTGGGCACATGGCCAGCAAGCATAGTCACAAACGATCTGGGGTCAGGCAGACTTGACAGCAGGCCACCAGTGATGCAGGACATGTTCTTCCTGTGCCATGGGGACCTCATCTCTCACTCCAAAGTGCCCCTTACTCAACCATAGAAGGGAAGGGAAGACACCACAGAAATGCTGGCTGGTGTCCTCCTCAGCTGAGGGAGCAGGGTGAAGCTGGCAGGCAAGAAAGAGAGCCCAGGTAAGGGAAGGCTGTGAACTGAATATTTGTATCACCCCTTAATGCATATGTTGAAGACTGATTCCCATGGGGATGATATTAGAATGTGGGCCTTTGGAAGGTGATTAATGCATGAGGGTGAAGCCCTCAGGAATGGCATTAATGCCTTTTTAATAAGACATGAGAGAGATGACTTTTCTTTCCAAAATGTGAGAAGACAGAGAGACAATGGCAGCCTGCAACCCTCACCAGAACCTGACTATGTGGGCACCCTGATGTCAGGCTTCAAGCCTCCAGAATTGTGAGGAGATATGTGTTGTTTAAAACCCCAGCATTTTTGTTAGAATAGCCCAAGCCAACGCCGACGAAGTGAGGGAGTACTCCTGGTACCTCTGAAGGCTGTGACTGTGGTTGGGCCTCTAAGTTACTGGTGGCCATGGGAACCAAGGGCCAAGACAATGGAAGAGGCCACACAGTCGTCCCCTTGTTCCCACTGGATAAATTGGTGCCAGTATGTAAATGGGGAGCTGGGCCCCACACAACTCAGGATACCACCCAGGCCCATAGTTCAATGGACCAGCTCCCTGTAGACCTGGGTCCAAATGCCCAGAGGCAATGCAGGTGCATCAAGCAGAAAATGACAACTCAGCAAAACAGAAAGAAAGGAAAACACCATGACCCCACCACACAGAACCTGCTCCTCTACACTTTTGGTTTATTTCCTCCTGGATGACTATGAGTACTGAGCAGAGGGAAGTTACCCTGAATGAACACATTTCTACTTTGATACCTCAGTGCTATTATGGGAGAAACAGTTTAATGCTATTAAAAGGCTATATAACATGTTTAAATGCTTACAAATATTTCATCCAGTAGAGGTAGTTAAATATTTAAAAGCCCAATTTCACGTGTTCTGAGTGAATCTGGAGCCTATCACAGAACCCTGGGACAACCTGTCCAGGCTGTGTCATGGGCTAGGTACTCCAGATAGCACTGACATACCTAGCAGGCCAGGAACACTGCCTGGTGGGTCTGGGAGCCTGAATGGCAGGCTTTCTGTTTCAGGAAGGGAGCATTTAGCATTTCTGAACTGTTGAGTCCCTGGGTCTCCATTCTCCATCGATCAGTATGTCCCCAGTGGATACCATGTGCCAGGAGCTTGGGATGTGAGGATAAGCAAGTTGGGCACGTAGCTGACTTGCCCCAGGAAAGAACGGCCCCAGGTCACACGGTGAGGAAAGAGGGACCCAGGGCTTGAACTCTGGGTATCCCTGTCACTATGCCTGCCTGCCAATTCTCAGCTATACAGGAAACATGAGCACAACACAGGAGCATCATGAGGCCTTTGTATCAGGCATGTATCTCTGAAACAGTCCTCAGAAGTTTTGTGAAAACTAGGGTGGCTGATGCTTCCCCAGGGTACTTCATGTGGACACAAGAGCACACAGAGGAAGTACCCTTTCCTGCTGAGACACACTGAGGCAGAAGCACCAGGATGGGCCTGCCTTCCTCCTGCTGCTTTGACCCTGGCTCCGGCAGGGAGGGCAAGGTGAGCTCACCAGCCTGACCTGTGGGGCATATCCACCTGGGAGGACCCTTTGTACTTGGCCTGGCCCTGCCTCCACAGTACATGCATATAGACTTCGTGGCTGAAGGGCAAGCCCATCAGAGAGCAGATCTGAGCCAGGTCTCCAGCATGCTGGACAGGGCAGGACACCAAGCAGGCACAGGAAACACTTAGGTCAGTTAGTCCTTCTCTCTCTCCTACCATCTCCCAACTTTCCTGGGAGCCATGTGTGTTAACCATGCCTTTTATTTTCTGGATTCTGATACTGTGACATCTGGGGCCTTGCTGACTCTGGAGGGGCTGCCCCTCCCGGGGTTGGCTAGTTCCTGGAGATAGTGAACTACTAACCTGAGAACCTGCCTTCATATGCAAACCACCTAATCCAGAGCCCCCACCCCAACCACCTCCTCTACAGGCTCTCACACTCTGGAACACTTGCCCTTATCACCCAGAGACAAGTGCCAGAGGACCACAGGCAGCTCCTATGCCCCAGCACCCACTGAAATGTTCACACTAGCCAATCCTAAGCCTGCTTACCCAGCCTCAGTGTCCACTGTTTCTTCCTGTGGAAACCACAGTTCCCACATCCCTCTGCCTCCTGACCCACCCTCCTGCTTTCTGGTGTCTTCCCCCTCTCCCCTGTGGCATGCTAGGGGGTGGAGGTGGGACCCTCCTTTTGAGATCTGTGAGGAACAAACTCCCTTTTCAATAACAATCATCTCTTGTTGGCTTTACTCTACCTGAAGTTTTCTATTAATACACTAACTTTCAAATACCATGCTCCTCTCATCTGCCATGCTCCCCTCAGCACGGTCCACTCAACACACGCTCTCTGCCTGGAATGCTGCTTCCACTTCTCTCCACCCTTGGGCTTCAGCGGGGGTCACTGACCAGGAGCCTCCCTGAGCTCCCTGTCAGGCCACTCCCCATTCCCATCCTCACTACCATGCACCACTGCCTCTTCACATTCATGATCGATGCCCACAGACAACAGGTCCCACGGAGGTGGAGCAGGCCTGATACATGGAATGAATGAGTGAATGAATAAATGAATGGGTGTATATGGAGCTGAGGGACGTCCAACTTCTTCAGTCTAATCCTCAGGTGCATTGTCCACTTCCTTGTCCAAGGGCAACATGTTCATATCTCCCTTTTCATCCACACCTGCCCACCCATGAGGAAGCTGCACACCCTCTGGCCCTGGTTCCTAAGTACCTAACCCTTCCAGCCTCACCCTGCCTAAGCACATGGTTCTGAACCACCACAGTGTGCAACTTGGGGCAAACAATGAGTGGACCATGAAACTAAAGGCTTATCTGCTGCTTCTCTACAGATCAAATCTATGTAGAGAACAGAGAATGTTCTGTTTCTTAGAAATGGTGAACACCCAGAACTGTGTGAGCAGGGGCATAATGTGACAGTGAAGGCCGAGAGAGGAGAATGTGCTTGGGATGGGCCATTGGGGAGTGTGGACAATGAGGATCCCATCCCAGGCTGTGACCAGAGCCTGAGTGCTGGGTGACCCTTGCTGAGGAGCTCGAGGGAAGGGTGGAACAAAGAGGGACAGGAGGGACAGCTGAGCTTAGCCCAGCCTAAGATGATCTGCTATTTCTCCATCCTGGCCAGACTTCACCCCTGCTTCCTCTCTACTCCCTCTCTTCTTGCCCTGGTGGCTTTTCTTGAAGGAAAGAGGCAGGTAAGAAATGACTAACTTCCAAATATAAAATTATATTGCAATAATAAGTAAAGTATTGAACTTATAAATGCACACAGGTGGAGGATTCTGATAGGCCCCAGGAGGTGCCCACCCTCCTCCTCTCTCCCTTTGCCCCTCCAGCCACACCCCATACAAGAATCCCTGGTTTAGGTCAGATTTCAAACTGTGCTCTTGTGAACCATGCAGGCTGAGTTGAGCCCCAACTCTGGCCCCTCAATTAGCATAGCTCTGTTTTTTGTTTTTTGTTTTTTTGTTTTTTAAATACAAAAATGGCAATTTTATTTACTGGGCTAAATTAACAAAGGGTCCTACTACCAAATTGAGTGAAGGGCCATGGCTGGGTCAGTTGTTTCTGTGAGGATGGGGCATTATGGCCACATCTGCCCATCTTCCTCACCAGACCCTACCATCCCACAGGTGGAGGGAGCCAATCAGTTGGGGGTATAAGCATCCTTTGACCCACATTCTCCCAGGGGCCAAGTGACTGTGGGTGAAGACCAGCCACACACTTCAGGTGAGCACACCTGTGCAGGGCCTGCCTCTTGCTCTGTCCATCTTCTCTCTGTCCAGTGTGGATTGGGAAGGGTGGCCTGGGGGAGGAAGCCATGCTGAGGTAGTCTCATCCTCCAGCTCAGAGTGTACTGAGGCCCCCACTGGGGTTATGGCAAATGCTTCAGGGCCCTGTTCCCTTTGTCAAGCTCCTGTGGGGTTAGAGGGCTACGTGGTTAGTACTGATATTATTAGGTTCCTGGCATTTATTACCAACTAGAGGCCTGGTGCACAAATTCGTGCACCAATGGGGTCCCTCAGCCTGGCCTGAAGGATCGGGCCCAAACCAGCTCTCGGGCATTCCCTGAGGGGTCCCAGATTTCAAGAGGGTGCAGGCCAGGCCGAGGGCCCCACTGATGCACGATCAGGGCTGGAGAGGGATGCGGGAGGTTGGCCAGCTGAGGAGGGACCACGGGAGGTCTCCAGGACATGTCCAGCCTGTATCACTTAGTCCCAATTGGCCAGATCCCAGCAGCAAGGTAACCTACCAGTTGGAGTGTCTGCCCCCTGGTGGTCAGTGCATGTCATAGCGACTGGTCAACTGGTCGACTGTCTGGCCTCTGGTGGTCAGTGCACGTCATAGTGAGTGGTTGAGCGGCCTTAACATATCATTAGCATATTACGCTTTGACTGGTTGAATGGCTGACTGGCCGACTGGACACTTAGCATATTAGGCTTTTATTATATAGGATATCCCACCTCCAACTTCTAAGAGTTCATTAAGTCTGGGGGCACAGCCAAATCTCCTGGGCACCTCTTAACAATACCAAGTCCTAGGTCTTCAAACATAATATGCTCGTGAATGTTCACAGCAGCTCATTCACAAATGTCAAAAGGTAGAGTCAACTCAAATGCCCACTGATGGACAAACAGATCCACAGAATGTGGTCCATCCAGACAGTGGGACATTACTCAGCCACAAAAAAGTATGAAGCACTGACACAGGCCACAACATGGAACCTTGGAGACGTTATGCTGAGTGAAAGATGACAGATATAAGAGGCCACATATTCCAGAATAGGCAAATACACCGAGACTGAGAGTATATCAGTGGTTGCCAGGGGCTGGAGAGAGGAAGGGAATGGAGACTCAATGCTTAATGGGGTCTTCTTTTGGGGTGGTGAAAAAGTTCTGGAACTATACAGTAGTGATGTAACTAAACACCTCTGAATCGTATACTTTAAAGTGGTTAAAATAGCACATTTTATGTTACTTAGATTTCACCATAATTTAAAAAATAGCAAAAACAATTCCCGATCCTTATTGCAAACCAAAATCTGCAGGGGTGGGTCTGGGAATCTGTAGATTTAAGAAGCTCCACCACAAACAAAATAAAATTAAGCAGAATTTAAGACCCACCTGGAAGAACCGCAGACCCAGCCTATTTGGGGACTTTTCAGGCCTGGGCTGGGGGACCTGCACTGGAATCCATGCTCCTCCCCCACAGAGTAGGTATACACAGCTTCAGTGGGTTGAGCCCTGGGGGGCTGCGGCCCAGGCTTAGGCTCATCTGCAAAAGCCAGCCCTGTTGCAAGTGACTGGCTGAGAAGTAGATATGAGGCTTCCTCGGAGCCGATGAGAATCAGGCTGGGAGTTAGGAGACAAAGTCCTGGGAGAGAAAAGCCTATTTTTTTCTGGCAATTTGCTGGAGGTGAGAAGTGGGCCTGGGAGGATGGCAGGTGATGGTGGGTGACTACTGAGCAACCTCGAGGGACAAGTTGGCCCTCTAAGCTAGGCCTGGGGACCCAGCAGTCACCTGACTCCAATGCTGGCCTCAAGGTGAAGTGACCCAGTCACGCACAGTGTGCAGGGTGGACTGAGGCTGCTGGAATCCCCAAACTGCTCCTCAGAGGAGGGAGTTCTCTAGGCAGAGGGTTGAAGCACAGAGAGGTGCTCTGAGACATCAGGTTTGCTCTGAAAAAAAATCAATGTGTGGGAAGCACAAGGGCAGAAGCTGGAGAGTGAGTCATGTGGGGATTGTTAGAAAGGAGGCAGGAAAAGCCCCCAGCCCCACCCCAAGGGTGCTGAAGGGACTATCCCTGGAGATCTGAGCGTGTCATGGGGCCTGCCATCTGCCCTGACTCACCTTGCCAGGTGCACACATGGTCCCATCCAGTGGGGGGCCCTTCTTGGTCTTGCAAAAGTAGGGGTTGTCAGGGTGGCTGCACCACAGCTGCTTGCAGGGATCGAAGGTCCGGAACTGGAAGAGAACACCAGCCACTGGTCAGGGTGCTTCCCACTGTGGGGACCCTATTCCCCAGAGGCCTCTTGGACAGCTGTGCAACTGGCACAGCTTGACTGCCTGTGATAGGCCTGTGTGGTCAGCGGGTGCCCTGAATTCCATGTGATTCTGAGGTCATGAGAATCTCGAGTGTGCAGCCGCTAATTCAAGTCCCTGTGGGGTACTGGCCTCCCCAGCCTTCAACCCGTGATGGCTGCAGCCCCCATGGAGCCTGGACAGACTGGGGAGCCAGTGAGCCTGGAGTGAGGGCTGGGTGGGCATCTCTCGGCCCAGGAGCTGTCACTACAGGGCCCTAAGGGCACCCCCTGTACCCCTGCTATGAACACTCCACCTCTTGAATTTCTCCTGAAGCCCTCTCCTCTGTTCCAACAGGCCCTGTCCTTGTTCCAGCCTTGTCCGCTGTCCTCTGGATCTCACAGTTACTTCTTTCCTGACCTTACTGCTTCCTATCCTGATAGCCCTTCCTCCAGGACATCCCTGAGGGATACAGCTGAAACTCAGACCTAGCCATGCCACACCCCTCTTCAAACTTTTACAGAGCTCTCCATTGCCACCACCTTCCTTAGGCCAACATGCAAGAAGTTAGACAGCCTTCTCAGTACCCAGATCCACCACCTGCTCACTGTGTGGCCTTAGGCAGTTTACCTAACCTCTCCGGGCCTCAATTTCCTCATCTGTAAAGTGGAATACTTTGCTTACTTCCTACATGGAGGTGGGATGAGCATTGATTCAGACACTGATATACGCCACTGCTCTTGCCACACTGTCTCACACCTGGTGGGCCTCGATCAGCAGATACACTCAATTTTGATGACCTGTGTTGACACTAAAGGCTTTGTCTTGGCACTCAACCCTGGGGAACAATTGGTTGCTCCTCAGAATGCTATGTTCGTGCACCTCTGGGCCTTTGCGCATGGGATTTCTGCCTTCTGGAATGCCCTGTCCTCCCATTCAACCTTTACACATTGCTTCTTCCTAGGGAAGCCCTCTTGAATTCTGCAGACCATGCAGGGGCCACACCAGGCCCCCACCATCCCTTGATGCTCCCCAGGTCTCTTGTCAGTAGCCCTTGTCAGCTGTGTGCTCCCTGCCCAGGACCAAGTCTAGATGGGCAGGGTGGGCACTGTGTGTGACTGGGTGCAGTGGGAGATGTTGCCCCCAGGGTGCCGGCTCCGACACTCACCGCGGTGCACATCATGTAGCCCAGGCCGAAGTCGAAGCGGCACTGCTCGTTCATGGAGTAGTGCAGCCCAGGAAGCTGGGGCAGCGCTGGCCAGTCGTGGGCGAAGGGGTCATCCCGCAGGCAGTCATAGGAGCTGTGAGGGGACACGTGGGCACTGCAAGCTGCCTTCAGCCGGACTGGCCATCCAGTCTGTGGGGCTGTTGAGGACCCTTCTGGAGCTGTGATGATGGGCCTGTCTGCACACCCCAGCTCTCGGCTGAGCTGCCTCAGTTTCCCTGCTGCATCTCTGCTTCTTGGTGTGAACTACCCAGGACCTGGTTTGCCCAGATCCCAAGTGTCCTTTAAAGGTGCTCCCCAACAGTGGGATCCCCCACACTGACCTGCACTGCTCTTTCCCTCTCACCTCCCCTGTACCTCAAATTGGAGGACCCAAGGTCTGGGGGTTTGCATTGGGCCCGGGAACACTGGGACACGAACCCCAGGGTTTCAGGCTGTCCTTGGGGGACACGGGTGGTACTCACTGCAGGTAGCGGCTCAGCTCTTGCTGGCTGCAGCGGGACCAGTGGAAGCGGTGGAAGGCTGCCTGCACCAGGGGTGCCATGATGCTGCCCAGCCGTACCTCGTCGCCGCAGCGGTTACCCTGCCCATCATGTTCCATGCCTAGCCTGTTCAGGGAGCCAAAGTAACCTCACTGGACCCTCACCTGGCTGCACTGACCTGTCAGCTCTCCCCCACCCAACACTGGGTGGGCCCCCCAACCTCCCTCCACTGGGCCCTCCTGGACCTTTGCTGTTTTGGTCTGCCCTAAGCCAGGTGATGCCAAGTTTCCATAGGTAGAATCTGAAAGCCAGGGGCACACTGGGGAGACGGCATCCAGCAGAGATCGCAGTGGAGCCCAGCTCTCTGGGCACCTTCTCGGCACACGCCCCACACAGGCCCAGCGGCCCTGTGGCGCTTCCCATCAGTATCTATCCAGCCCGGAGATTTAGGTGGTGCCTGGGGCATGCACACCCCACCTCTGGCTCTCTGTTCTGGGGCCAGCCTCCCTCAAAGTCTCAGTTATTCATCTGTAAAGTGGGGTAATCCAGGGAAGATCCCCAGCACCCACTCGGCCCTTTCTTTGATATGTTTCCTCAATAGAAAGGGAACCTTGGGTCTGCCCTGTGCAGTGCTGGGAGGACAGGCCATCATATCCTAGTGCTTTTCATATGGCTCTGTGCCTCTCAGGGCTCAGAGAAGTGGGGCCCCTCAAGCCCCAACCTTCCCCAGACAACCAGGACTGTGAGGCCACTTACACGTGGCCGGTCTCGTGGGCCACCACAAATGCCGAGGAGAAGCCGTCCTCATGGTTCAGGGTGCAACTGCGAACGGGGTGGCACATCCCGGTGACAGGAGCATAGCCTGGGAGGAGACAAAGGGTGGCTCCAGCTCCCAGTGACCTCACCATCCCCAGATGAGCAGAGGTGACTGTGCCAGGCTGGCAGAGCTCAGAAGACTCGCACCCCGGGCAGCAGGCCTCAGTTCTGCTCCTCAGATTCCCAAGCCCAGATCTCACCTGGGATAACTTTCTGCCACCTGGGCACCCTCCCACTTGCCATTCTCTTGCATACAACCTCCCACCTTCCAACTTTGCTGGGGGACCTGTAAGACTCCAGCTAGACCCACTTCCTCTGTGTAGAGGAAGTGGGTCTAGCTGGGCTGTAGCAAGGGTGGTCCTCAAAGCTGCTCAGAGGCAGAGCCAGGCAATGAATGCTAATGTGCTGCCCTGCACTGCTGGCCACAGAGGGGATGAGCCAAGTAGACTGAGGGCATGCAGCTATAACTCAGCTAGCTCTGAGCTTTGGCTGAGAAGGTTCTGAGCCACATTCCTACCAAAGGGTCCCCTCCATCAGGAGTCTAAGGGAAAGGTGCGCCCAGAGATGGAGGGCAGAGAGTGGGAGGGGTGGTGGTAGCAGGGCACATCCGCCCTGACACTGATGCACAGTGACCCTGCAGCCACCCCAACCAGTCAAGCGGCTTTGAAAGACACTGAATTCACAGAAAACAGGGAGGAGATGCAGTGCATTTTGCCAGTCCATTGACACCGTGTGGCCCTGTGGAGACGCACAGGAAGCAAGGCAGGGCTGAGAAACCAGGAAGGTGGGAAACCCTGCAGAAGAGGACTGAGCCCTGCTGGGTTGAGCCTAGTCACTGGGTTTCTTCAGAATTCCCAGAGAAGCCTCCAGAACCAACTGCACAACCACTGACAGGGAGGGGTGGGTGGGATGCCCTACCCCATCTAAAACAGCAAAACCAGAAAATGGGGCCTGCCATTTGGCCCTGGGCAAGATAAAGAAGTGCATACAAAGCTGCGTGTGCCAAGTGGGGCCTCTGCTATGACACCTGGGGGGTTTGAGAGGCCCACAGAGCCAGGGGCCTCAGCTCTAGGAGCCCTGATCTAGTCTCACTCCCCTCAACCCCCACGGGGAGATCCCAGGACAATTTGTCCAAAGAGAAGAGTTGAGAAGAAGGGAAGGAAGTGTGATTTTAAACTTGTCCGTACAAGTACAGAAATATTTTTCCCTTGGAATAAACAAGAAAATCTGTGTCTTCAGGTATTTTTTGCTCTGTGGATTTTGAGATGATTGTTCTTGAATCAGGGTGCCAGAGCAAAACTTGGGCGATCTCCCCTCTGTCCTTTGTATACAAACCTTGCCTATGAATGTGCCTTATGCAAGTATTTCTCATTCTCCCTGCTTAGCATTATGTGAGCCTGTATGATCTGAAGATTTGAAAAAGTGTCTTTATCTTTATATTCTTCCCTCTTATTTTACTTAGCTTCTGTTCTCTCTTTCTGGAAATCTTAGATACATATTGTACCTCCTGAATTGTCTATATCTCCTAACTTTTCTCTCATATTTTAATATTTTTGGATGCCCTTGACTTTTTACTTCAGCTTTTGAATTTTCTATTTTACCCATCACATCTTTAATTTCATAAAAACTCTTCTTCATTCTCTAATTCTTCTTAGCAACCTGTTCTGGGTTTATGGGCATATTTTCACAAACATTCTTGGAATATTACTTTTTAAAAAGTTCTTTTTCATTTTCTAAATTATCTGTTTCCTCTGAAGTCAGTTTTCTGAATTTGTTTTTCAATGTGGTCCAATTTTTTTTTAAATGTCTAGTAATCTTTGGCTGTCCTTTCACATTTTTATTTATTATTACCTATTATTTTTTGGGGGGACTAATTTTATTGTATGATAATTTTTAAAACAAATGAAAACAAAAACACTCATACAGAATCTCTTCTGGGGGCATGCTGGGGTGCTGGCTACAGATGTTTATGGCTCCCGTGGAGGGTGAAGGGAAGAGAAGGAAAAGGTTTGCTTTGTAAAGACCAGCCTGCTTGTAAGTCCTTGATGTGCTTCTCAGATGTCATTCAGACAAACTGACCCTCCAGTTCCTCTAGTCACTCCAATCTGTTTATCCTTTCACATTTTTATTTTATTTTTAAAATATATTTTTATTGATTTCAGAGAGAAAGGGAGAGGGAGATGAAGCCCACAACACGGCATGTGCCCTGACCAGGAATCTAACTGTGACCTTCTGGTTCATAGGTTGATGCTCAATCACTGAGCAACACCAGCTGGGCTCCTTTTACTTTTTATTTATTTATTTTTTTTATCCTCATCCAAGGATATTTTTTCCATTGATTTTTAGAAAGAGTGGAAGAGAAAGGGAGAGACAAAGAGAAACACTAATGTGAGAGAGACACGTCAATTGGTTGCCTCCTGCATGCCCCCTACCAGGGCCAGGAGACTGCAACTGAGGTAGTGCTCTTGATTGGAATCGAACCCGGGACCCTTCAGTCCCCAGGCCAACACTCTATCCACTGAGTGAAACCAGCTAGGGCTTCTTTCACATTTTTAAATGAAGGATGAGGTCACTTAATATAAAAGCTTCCTCTCCTCTGGGACAGTTTCCTCTCCTGTGGAACAGCTCTGCTTCCCATTAACGCTCTTGCCTGGACGACAAGACTGACAGAGTGCTCTATTAGTCAGCTGCAGACCTTGAAGGGGTGAGAGCAACCTCTTGATCTGCGCCCAGTGGGCTGGAGTCACATTCCCTGTTCCCACCTGCGTCCTATTGTGGTGCTGAAAGGGAGCCACGCTAGTGTCAGAGATCGTTTATTAACAGAAATGAATCTTAGCCCGACCAGCATCACTGGAGAAGTCTCCCTAGTAATGTAAATATGGGCAAGTGGTCAGCACAGAGAGTGGAGTGAGAAGCAGAAAAGTGCATGTAATAATTCAGGGAAGAAAGTGGTGAGAGGAATAAGTATAAATATACTTGTGTTTATAAAAAGGATTACTGGAATGATCAACCAGAAACTAATAAAAATGCCTATCCATAGAGGATGAGGTGGGTGAAATGAGTCCACTCCTCTGAATAATTATCCTATATAATAAAAGCTTAATATGCTAAGTGTCTGGTCAACTGGTCAAAGCGTAATATGCTAATGATATGCTAAGGCTGCTCAGCCACTTGCTATGATGTGCACTGACCACCAGGGGCCAGTCGACTGGTCAACCAGTCACTATAATGTGCACTGACCACTAGGGAGCAGATGCTCCGACCAGTAGGTTAGCTTGCTGCTGGGATCTGGCCGATTGGGACTGAGCAAGACAAGCCAGACAGCCCTCCCACACACCCTCCCTGGCTGGCTAACTTCCTGCAGCCCTCCCTGGCCCTGGCCATGCACCAGTGGGGTTCCTCAACCTGGCCTGCACCCTCTCGCAATCCGGGACCCTCAGGGGATGTCAGAGAGCTGGTTCGGCCTGATCCTGTAGGCCAGGCCGAGGGATACCACTGGTGCATGAATTTGTGCACTGGGCCTCTAGTTTCTATATAGATTGCTCAAGCTCTTTCTTTTGAAGTGCAACATATGTCCATAAAAATGCACAAGTAATAAGGATACAACTAGAGAATTATCGCAAAGTGATCACACCCACGTGGGCACCTACCTGGTCATGAAATAAAACTGTACTCACACTGCAGAAGCCCCTTCTTGGGACTTGCCCCCTCCTCCCCTAACTTTTAACAACACAGATCAGTTTTGCCACTTCCAAAGCTGAAGTAAATGGAATCCTAAGTATATATTCTTCTCTGTCAAGCTTTTCACTCAGCATTCCATGTGTGAGATTCATCTCCAGTGTGGCATGTAGCTATAGTGCTGATTTCCGTGTGACTATATCTTCATCTGCTCCCTGTTGACGGATTTAAGTTACTCCGTGTTTAAGAGTTATTGTAAGTAACGCTGCCCTGAATGTTCCTGCATCATCTTTCGGTGCACACGTGCATGCACTTCTGGTGGGAGCATATCTGGGAGTGTCACTGCTGGGTGGGTTTTTGTTCAGCTTTAAAAAATACTGCTGAACAGTTTTCCAAAGTAGTTGCATCAATTTATATTCCTACCAGAGGAGTATGAAAATACATATCCGCATCCTCACCAAGATGAGGGGTTTTCAGTCTTTATTTTAGCCATTCTATTAGGCATGTTCTGGATTTTGATTGTGGTTTTGATTGCATTTCCCTAATGTCAACTGAGGTTGAACATCTTTTCATATATTTATGAATCATTCATGTTTTGTTAAGAGCCTGAGAAAGTCTCTTGCCAATGTTCCACTAGATGGTTTGATTATTATCATTGACATTAAAGAATATCAGAGTTGATTTGTCAGAGTTCATATATTTCAGATATAAGTTCTTTATTAGATACAGGATATGTATTATGAATATTTCCCTCAATGGATTAATGATGCCATTTTATTTTTTAGTGTAGAGATTCATTTGTATTTTATTTATTTATTTATTTTTACTTTTATTTACTTATTTAATTTTAATTTTATTTTTGAGCGTACACATAGGCTGGAATTCGTACATTCCATTCATAACTTTCTTGCCAGCAGGGGAAGGGAGGACAAAGCCAGAGAGTTAGTGACCAAGGGCGAAGTAGAGAGTCTGCTTGTAGCTGTGACTGTGATCTTTCGGCGGCCAGATGCATGAGCACATGAGCAGTTCACCCAGCAGCCTGGTGACTGTCTGCATAGGACTGGGGTGCTGTCAGAGTCTTGAGGTCGCTCCCTCTCACAGGCGACCTTTATGGTCATGGCTGGAAAAGGTGCCATGGAGTGGTGAGAGCCAGAGACTGCCAGGGTGTCTTTGGGCAACAGAAGCACCCCATAGGTCGCTTGTGTAGTAGGTTTTTAAATTTTTATTTATTATTTTTTTTATTGTTTAAAGTATTACATATAGTATTACATATGTCTCTTTTTCCCCCCTCATTGACTTCCCCCCAGATACCCTCAACCCCCAGCACATGCCCTCACCTCCTTAAGCGTCTGTGTCCATTCGTTATGCTTATATGCATGCATACAAGTCCTTTGGTTGATCTCTAAACCCCCACCCCGCCTTCCCACTGAAGTTTGACAGTCTGTTCAATGCTTCTCTGTCTCTGTATCTATTTTTGTTCATCAGTTTATGATATTCATTATATTCCACAACTGAATGAAATCATGTGATATTTATCTTTCTCTGACTGGCTTATTTCGCTTAACATAATGCTCTCCAGGTCCATCCATGCTGTTGGGAATGGAAAAAGTTCTTTCTTTTTTTACAGAAGTGTAGTATTCCATTGTGTAGTTACCACAGTTTTTTAATCCACTCATCTACTGATGGGCACTTAGGTTGTTTCCAAATCTTAGCTATTGTAAATTGTGCTGCTATGAACATAGGGGTGCATATGTCCTTTCCGATTGGTGTTCTGGTTTCTTGGGATATATTCCTAGAAGTGGGATTACTGGGTCAAATGGGAGTTCCATTTTTAATTTTTTGAGGAACCTCCATACTGTTTTCCACAGTGGCTGCACCAGTCTGTATTCCCACCAGCAGTGCAAGAGGGTTCCTTTTTCTCCACATCCTCACCAGCACTTGTCATTTGTTGATTTGTTGATGATAGCCATTCTGACAGGTGTGAGATGGTACCTCATTGTCATTTTGATTTGCATCTCTTGGATGATTAGCGACTTAGAGCATGTTTTCATATGTCTCTTGGCCTTCTGTATGTCAACTTTTGCAAGATGTCTATTTAAGTCCTTTGCACATTTTTTGATTGGATTGTTTATCTTTTTGTTAAGATGTATGAGTTCCCTATAAATTTTGGAGATTAGGCCCTTATCAAATATAACATTGGCAAATATGTTCTCCCATGTAGTGGACTTTCTTGTTGTTTTGTTGATAGTTTCTTTTGCTGTGCAGAAGCTTTTTATTTTGATGTAGTCCCATTTGTTTATTTTCTCCTTAGTTTCCACTGCCCTAGGAGCTGTATTGGTAAAGATATTGCTATGACATATATCTGATATTTTGCTGCCTATGGATTCTCCTAAGATTTTTATGGTTTCTCATCTTATGTTTAAGTCCTTTATCCATTTTGAGTTTATTTTTGTGTGGTGGTCTAGTTTCATTTTTTTGCATGTATCTGTCCAATTTTCCCAACACCATTTATTGAAGAGACTGTCTTGATTCTCTTTTATGTTCTTGCCTCCTTTGTCAAATATTAATTGAGCATAATGGCTTGGGTCAATTTCTGGGTTCTCTGTTCTGTTCCATTGGTCTATATGTCTGTTCTTGTGCCAGTATAAGGCAGTTTTGAGAACAGTGGCTTTGTAATATAGCTTAATGGGGATTTCATTGAATCTATAGATTGCTTTGGGTAGTATGGACATTTTAATGATGTTGATTCTACCAATCCATGAACACGGTATATTCTTCCTTTTGTTTATGTCTTCCTCTATCTCTTTTTTTTAATGCCCTGTAGTTTTCTGAGTACAGGTCTTTTACCTCCATAGTGAAGTTTATTCCTAGGTAAGATCTAGAATATCCACAAATATGATGACTGTGTACAAAGAAGGTGTATCAGCTTAATTTTTCCTCCAATTTGGATAGTTGATTGACCCAACACCATTTGTTAAAAGACCATTATTCTCCTCTACCTTGCAGTGCCACCTTTGCAATAAAGCAAATGTTTGTGCCTAAGTTCAACTCTCGCCTCTGTTCTGTTCTAATGACACATTTGTCAATCCTTGCATCAAACTTACACTCTTTAACTATTTTGTTCTTATAAGTATTGAGTACTTTGATAATCTTCTTCAATTGTTCTTGGCCCACTGCATTTCTGTATGAACACAAGAATCAACTTTTCAATACCCTCAAGATATCCTGCTGGAACTGAGCACAGCAGCATCAACCTATAGAGCAACTTGGAGAAATTGGTATCTGTACAATAGTGAGTCTCCCTATCCATAAGCACAGTATACCCCTTTATTGATTTAATCTTTTATAATATCTGTCAACATGTCTTATAGTTTTCTGGTCTAGGTCTTGGACATACTTTCTTAAGACATAATCCTAGGTATTTGCTGCTTTTTATTCTATTGTAAGTGGTACTAACTTTTAATTTGTTGTTAGAATACAGAAATTCAATTGATTTTTGTATAGTGACATGATATAAAAATTACTTAATTTTAATAATTTATTTGTATATTCTTTTGGATTTTCTATGCACACAAGTATATCATTTTCAAATGAGAGTCTGTGATTTTTTTCCTTTCTGACTGATATTTTTATTTTTTTCATTGTCTTATTTCACTGCCTTAGACCTCCACTACAACATTGAAGAAAAGTGGTGATAGCAGGCATTCTTGACCTTTCTCAATCTAGGAGAAATGCTTTCAACATGTCACTATTATATATGATGCTTATTATAGTTTTTTTGGGGGGAAATATCCATTACCACATTAAGAAAGTTCTTCTAGTCCTAATTCAACAGGACATTTGATCATAAATGGATCTTTATTTTTGTCAAATACTTTTTCTGGATCAATTGAATGATGATACAAGTTTTTTTCCTTTATTCTGTTAATGTGATAAATTACAATGATTGATTTTCAAATGTTAAACCAACATTACATTTCTAGAATACATTGAAATTTATTGTGATATAAAACCTTTTTTAAAATATAGCACCAAATTTGATTTGCTAATATTTTGTTGGAGATTTTGTATCTATATTCATGAGAGAGACTGGCCTATACTTTTGTTCTTATAATGTTCTTAGATTTTGGTTTCAATGTTAGCAGGCCTCCTAGAAATTGGAAGAATGTACCTTCTTTTTTCATTGTGTGGGAGTTTGTATATGATTGGTATGATTCTTCATTAGAACTTACAAAGAATTCTTGGGTCAAGCTATCAAATCCAGGAGTTAACATCTTTAATTGACATCAGTTTTCATATTTTCTATTTTTTTCTCAGATTTTGTTTTGTCAAGTAATTTTTACCTTTTATCTAAATTGACAAATTTATTGATACAAAGCTGTTCAAAATACTTTCTCATTATCTCATTACCTTTTTGAAGTAAAATTTATAATGATGTCCTTTTACATTTGTGATTTTAGTAAATTTGAATTTTTTTCTTTTTAAAAATTAGTATTGCTAAGGGCTCTTCTGTTTTAATCCATGTTTTTCAAACAAGCAAATTTTTGTTTTATTTATTTTCTCTACTGCACTATTGTTTTTAATTTTAACTCTTATCTTTATTATTTCCTTCCTTCTATATTTATGGAGTTTAGCTTGATGTTCTTTTTTAAATTTCTTGATATAGATGTTTCTATGATTAATTTCTTCAGCATTTTTCTTCTAATAAATTCCTTAAGGCTACAAATATCAATCTAATAATTGTGTTAGTTACATCCACAAGTTTTCATGTCAGATTGTCATTACCATTCAGTTTAAAAATATATTCTAATTTCTACTATTACTTCTTCTTTGAATCATGAATTATTTATGAGCATATTATTTAATTTCCAGGCATACATATGTTTTTAAGTTATCTTTCTTTTCCAGTCTCATCAGGGAACATATTCTGTGTGATTTGATCTTTTGCATTTTGTTGAGACTGTCCTATGACCCAGCATAGCCTGTTTGGATCTGTTTTCATGTGTGCTCATGAAGATTGATTATTCTCAAGTAGTTTGGTGCAGTATTCTATATATATCAACTAGGTCCACTTTTTAAATTTAAATCTTCTATATCCTTAGTAATTTTCTTATCTGTTGTCTTTTCTATTACTAAGTAAAATACAGTAAAATCTTTGACTATGATGGTAGACTTATCAATTTCTTCTTTTAAATCTGTCAGTTTTATATAGTTTGAATTTTGAAGTAAAATCTGTAAAATTGCAATGGTTGCAATCTTATTCAAATTTTTTTTTATTTTTTTTTCAATGGGGGCAACCAACAACTCTGAAACTCAGCCTCAGATCCTATCTGATGTCTCGGGTGCCAGCCCTAGACTCTGCCCACTTCACCACCTCTGATCTTCACTGTTTCCCCTGGGCATGAGGTTTCCTGGGGGAAATGGCAGAGGCCCTGATGGTTTTTGAGAGCCAGGGCTCATCAGCCCTGACCCATGCTCTTCCAGGGCTGAAGTGGCCACAGCCCCCCTGCCTTGACACTCTTCCCTGGCCTGGGCCAAGGCTTCCAGGACCCCTGTAGGGCCAGTGGCTCATACTCAGCCTCCTTCCTTTCTGAACCCTTGTAGGAGCAAGCTCACCTTGCATGCCTGAAGGCCCAAAGTCTTGCCGTGTGAGGAAGATGGCGTGATCATGGTATTCATCGTGGTCTGTGTCCGGCTTCTGCTGGAGGTAAGCCCACCGGCAGACATTCTCCAGGCTTTGAGAAGGGTTCCCGATCTCAATAAGGCTCATGGACTGCAGAAAGAAAGACAGAAGAGGGGTTAGTGTCTTGTGAACTAGCTGGGGGGCTGGGCAGGTCGTGGTGTTGACAGACCCCATCCATTGGGGGCCTGGTCCAGTGGCCCCTGCCCAGTCCTCTCAGGACTTGCTTCCACTTGGTTCCATTCTTGGCTCCCCAGTGGGTTTCCACACAAAGTCACTGTGCAGTTTTCAGGTGAGATGTGAGTTTTCAGGGCCTCAAATAGGTCCATTCAGCCCACCCCATTTACAGAGCTCCCTGCATTCGATCAGGCACCTATTGTGTGCAGGCCTTGGACTGCACCCTGAAGAACTCACAAGTTGGGAAGGGTTCAGGGCAGGGGGGAAAGGAATTCCACTGTGTGTGTGCCAGCCCAGAGAAGGGGAGAGAACCCTATGTTTAAAGACATTTACAGAAAATGACACAATAGAGGGGAAAGCTACAGCAGATTACAGCAAAGGGGCCCCATAAAGAACAGGGGCACAGAGCCAATTCCCTTAGAAGCCATGGAGAAGAGCAGTCACATGCCATTTATGTGGTGCCCACAGCTAGCCACGCTCTGCACGGTGGCATTGCCATTCAGGCTTCACAGTCAGCCTGAGAAGAGGAAACTGAGGCTGGGAGAAGTCAAGTAACTTCCCTCAGGTCACACAGCTAGAAAGCAGAGTTGAGATCCCAACCCAGGAAGCCTAAAACCAAAGTCTGTATTCAATCCCCTGGCCTAGACTGCTTCCCTAAGAAACATGCAGCATGGACTCTCAGAAGGGAGGCTACTACAGGCAGCATGCTGCCCTTTCTCTCAATCCTCACAGCATTTCCGTTTCTGCTTTCACCACACACTCCCGTCACCACAGTACTTCCCTCCAAGATAAGAGTCCTGGGCATGATTTTTCCTCTTCTTTTTAAAAAAGAATTTGTTGATTGATTTGAGAGAGAGAGAGAAAGAGAGAGAGAGAGAGAGAGAGAGAGAGAGAGAGAGAGAGAGAGAAACATTGCTTTGTTGTTCCACTTATTTATGCATTCATTGGTTGCTTCTTATATGTGCGCTGGCCATATATCAAACCCACAACCTTGGTGTCCTGGGACAAAGCTCTAACCAACTGAGCCATTTGGCTAGGGCTGCTTCATCCCTCTTTAAATACATCTGTCTGTAAAGTAGAGTGGTATGCATTCCTTCGTGGACGTGTGCAGGCATTCTGTTTCTTTTCTCCCACAAATATGTCCATCAAGCATAGCCACACATCTCTTCTTGTGTGGATGAGGTATAGGGTATAGATGATAAGCCAGGATGTTTCACAGAAGAAAGAATAATCTGGGGGCAGGGAGGGGCTGGTCATTGCCAGGAGTCTCACGTGTCATCTAAGTCAGTGACTTACAAGATGGCAGAACAGTTCCCAGGTCCCATGCACAGTGCCAAATGTGCCTGAGAGATGAGACTGTTATAAAAAGCTATATTGGATCCTAGTGAAGTAAGTCACAGACTGGAGTGGTGCAAGAACAAGAAGGAAGTTTTCTGGCAATGGGGCCTATGCAGGAGACATGGGGGGAGGACCGAAAACTCGCAGGGTAGGTGTGGGGTCTGCAGTGCCGAGGGACACAGTCATGGGGTGGTCTTTTTGGGCCCAGCTTGCTCGCTCAGTTGGAGCTTGGAAGTGTTGTTTTGTGGAGCCCTCCCACTTCTTGGGAGGCAGCTTATGGGTGATCAGTCCAGGTGCTCTGTGCACCCCTTCTCAGAGATGCCTGAGACTCAAGTTAGGTCAGTGGAGCAGAGGTTCAAAAGGCTCAAGTAGCTTTGCCTAGCCTGGTGGCAGCCCCAAAACAAAAACCCATGAGCTCCTACCTCCTGTAGCCCAGGCCCTCCCTTTCTTTGACCTACTTGTCCCACTTCCTGAACACTGCCTCCTGATCTTCTCACATGCCTCAAAGGCTCCTCACAGAGGTGTCCAGATTCAGAGGCAGCTGGGCAGGCCTGGGGCCCAGGAGGGAGGTCTAAACTACGTGGGTCACTTGGTCTGTAGTGCCCCCACCAGACCTTCTCTTCTTCTGTGACCCGCTTGCATCCATGCAGCCCTCAGATGGGCCACCCTCTCTGGGCTACCTCAGGTCCTGCCATTCCATGCTCTTGCCAGGTATCACAGCATATGAGCAGTGGCTCTCCTCTGAGCCAGGATAGGAGACTCATCTATTTCTCCTTCAGAAATGACAGAGAGAGGCCGAGGGATCTGCTTGTGGCGGCTGCATTTCTCGCTGCCCAACAGCCTCTGTCTTTTGGCTGCCTGCTCCTCTCTATTCTACATGGGCTCTAGGAAAGCTTCTCTGTGAGACTGAGCCTATTCCCACTTGTGCTGGGCTGGGGACCATGTGTGAGCTCAGCACGGGGGTGGCCAAGGAATTATTATGGAACTCACAGACCACCAGCCCTCCCCCTGAGGGAGCCAAGGCACAGCTGTCCAGTGGATGGGATATGTCTGCATCTTGGGCTGGGTGGCAGCTGTGGGGTCCTGTACCAAGGCCCCTATGAGCTGATTCCCGGGCTCCAAGTGTACATGCATTATCTATTTAAACCATACAACTGCCCTAATATATAGGTGCTGTCATTTTCCTGTTTTCAGGATGAGGAACCACGTCTCAGACAATTGAAGTAACTTGCCCCAGTCCAACCACTAGAAAGGGGTAGAGGTGGGCCACAGGAGAGGCAGGGCAGCCCTGAGGTGGTCACAAGGTGGCGCTGCTGCCTAAGACTGCAGGGCCAGGCTGGGCTGGCAGTGGAGCCTCCGGCTTGGGCTGCAGCTCTGAGCCTAGTTGCCACCCAGCAGTGGGGACTTCAGAAGCTGGAGACAAGCCTCTGGGGTCCCACACTGGAAAAGTCAATGAAGACCTGCCCTAAATGCTCTGTTGCAATCACTGCACTCTGACATTTCCATTGTTTGTTCCAGACTGAGCTGAGTTATTTAAGCTCTTCCCTCCTTCAGTCCAGGAGTTGGAGACAAACCTGCAGTCTCCGCCCCCACATGCTCCAGGCCAGGGACAGCTCTGCCTGAGTCCCTAAGCCCGTTCAGCGTTCACCAGGGTACCTGCAGGTGACAGGTGGGGCTCATCTGGGTAGCATGAGAGCACTGGGATGTGACTTGCTCATCCCTTATCTGCTTCATGTTCTTAGACAAGTTACCTCACTGTCCTGAGCTTCCCATCTGAAAAATGGGTACAACCCAGTGCAGAGGCAGGAGTATAGTGGCTTCTGACCATAACCATCAATGCTTACAAATGTTCCTTGTCCTGTCACTATCATGACAATGATGATAAAGATGGAGGTCTGACTCTAGTCCCTGGGGGACCCAGTGTACCCAAAGGGGTCGCCCGAAGCTTTGGGGGCTCATGCCCTAGAGGGTTGGCTTCAGTCTGCCAAAGCCTTTCAACTGCCCTGGCCCTACCCTGCAAAACACACAGGAAACGAGAAAGCTTGCACAGAGCCCAGGCCTGGTAAGAGGCAGGGCTCACCGAGTTCAGGAAAGCAGAGCACACTACCCCACCTCTGCCCTGCTGACAGCTGGGCCAGGACCTCTCTGTTGGGGGGACTATCCTGTGCACTCTAGAGTGTGGAACAGCATTCCAGCCTCTACCTATCAGATGCCATTAGCATCCCCCTTGGGGGGTAGCAAAACTGCCCTCCGCGGGGACCACCAGCATGCAGGAACTCTTGAGGGGAACAAGGCACAAGCAGCCTGGAGCTCACTCTCCCCAGCCTTTGGAGTAACCGTGTCTGGCCCTTCCTTCCCAGAGCAAAGTGGCTTGCTAATGGGTGACTCTGGCAGGTTACTCTGCCTCTTGGTGCCAGAGACTCACTGTCAGGTGGGCCTGATGATGTGACTGTCCTGTAGAGCTGCTGTGTTGGGAAATGAAGTCACCTAAGGGGTGACAGACAGGGCCTTCCCCCAAGGGGGCACTGCAGAAAGCAACTCACATGAGCCTCCTCCTTGCTGCTGTAGTTGCTAGTATGTGCTCCTCTTACTGGGGACACTAAGGCTCAGTAGTGGTAGATAACTTGCTGAAGGATCAACATGGGCAGAATTCACATTGCATCCCTGCCGGGGCAGTGTGGGCTCCCCTGAGGCTGGGGGTCTTCTCCCTGCAGCTCCAGCCTCTGGGAGCTCAGATATCAAGTGACACCAGAAGGTGAGTTCCTCATTTCTCTGCTGGGACTCCATGTCACTAGGGAATGTTCTAGAGATCCTTCTTCCCCAAGGCTGGGAGCCTATTGCCAGAGACATCCCAAGCACAGGGGTCTCAGCAAGACCCTTCCAGGCTTAGCCACAGCTGGCCTCCCAGAGTAGGGTCCAGTGCAACATGCCCTCATCCTTGTCTGCATGCTGGCAGTTCCAGCTCACCAGGGGGCTGGCATGACCAGGGGCTGGCTACTAGCAGGTTGAGGGCTGGGCCCAGACTCTGGGGAGAACTGGGGGCTATCCCGGGGTTGTTTTGAAATCCTATACTACCCCTCACACAGGTAAAGAAGCAGAGGTCCAGAGCAGGTGGATGGTAGCCAGGACACACAGTCTGAGGACAGTGGCACTGAGCCCTTGGGCACTGTGGCTCTGGGCATGCTGAGTCCTCACCCCCAGAACTCTCTTCTCTTGCCTTCCACCGAGAGACTCAGAATTTTCCCAACCTTTCCTCTCCAATGCTGAAAAATTCCTACGAGTGTTCGTCTTGACCTGGCTTTCATGGCAGGAAGCCTGTTGTTCTTCTCTGATTGTCCCCAAGTCTCTAGTTCCCATTTGCTTTGATTTTCATCATCCTAGGAAATATTTAAAGTGAGAACAGTTCAGTACTTTGGTGACTTCTCAAAAAATCAATTGAAAAGCAGTTGCTATGCAACCCTCAAGTCTGGCTGTTCTGCTCCCTGGCTGATGGCATAGTGTATAAAATAAGCTTATGTTTTTCTTCTGCTGTTGTTTTTTTAAGGAAATAAAGAAAAACGTTGTTTTAGGAAAAACTTGAGAGAACTCATAAGCTTCTCATAAGCTGGAAGACAAACATGTCTTAGACAAAAGTGCTACCAATTTTATCCCCACTGGAGCCAGAGGCGTGTGAGGTGAGTGGGGACTGGGCTGGGGATAGGCATGGGGGAGATGGTCTGTTTCTGTTACGAATTGGAATGAATAATGGGATGGTCTGAACACCTGGGTCACTTTCTGCTCCAAGTCTGGGTCTCAGCCTCACAGCACCCCGTAGTCCCCATGGGCCTTGGGAGAATGCAGAGCAGGCACCTCTCCTCACTGGGGTCCTGGCTACAGTCTCCTTGGCTTTGCCAAGTTTAAACGCTCCCGGGATGGAGGCATCTCCTTTGAACAGAAAACATCTTCACAGACCTCCATTGCTGTGCCTCTAGCCCCTTAGAGCCCGGCTGGGCTGCACCTGCCTGGCTGACCCACTCCAACCAGGTCACCCTCACCAGCTCTGTTTCCTTCCTGGTGCCCACTCTGTTTACTCGTGACTTCACAGGGCCTTGTGCTCCACTCCTGGGGAGCAGGTAGGTCCCAGGATCCGTCTGGATGGGCCTGGAGCAGCTGCTTGGGACACATCTCCTCCTGCTTCCCAGGACATGGGTCCCTCAGAGACCTGTACACAGGGCCTTGCCTGGGTGCTGTGCAAAGTGGAGTTTGTGGCCGGTGGACACAAACTGTTACAGCCCACAATAATACATACAGAAATGAGAAACGTTTCTAGCAATTTGATGGAGTGGCTTTATGGAATTTAATAATAAAAAGTCAAAGCTGGGTTTTTTGCAGACTCCTAACTCTAGTATCCTCTGTTCGCACTTCTGCAGCCTGTCTTCCTTAAGGAAACTGACTCATACCCAGGACTTCACCGCTCCTTCACAATCCAGCAACTCTGCAAAGGAGAACAGAGCATCAGTCTGGCCCTGTAACATTCTGGAATCCCCTGGGACAAAGGGGCCTGATGGGTGTCAGACTTCCCCAGGGACCTACCATGGCCTCATGGGGCCTGACATGGGCCATGGGCTTCCAGGAGAAGGTGGGCAGAGCAGGGAGTGAACTTTGCTACAAGAGATTGGTCAGCCAGCTGGATCCCCAGGGCTGGCAGAGAGGCCAGCAGCATGATGTCCCTTCTGGCCAGGTTGAGGAGACCAGGGATGACATGGGGCTGGCATACCCAGAGTCTGCTACATCTTCTATTCTGATTCCTCCGAGGCCATCGGCAGAGGTCTGCTTGGGGTGCAGTGGGCACTGTCTGGATTTAGCTCTGGAAGCATGCATCTAGCCCGTTTTCCCTTCCAGTCTCCTTGCCATCAAGGATTTCCAAATCTCTCTCAATGAAAAGACAGAGAGGTGAGGAGGACATTGGTCCCTTTCTGCCCACTCAGTTCTCACTGTTCTGGTCCTGCTCTCACTGAAGCTATCACACTGCCCAAGTGCCCTTGGCCACCTGCCTTGCTGGCTGTGGGCTCCAGGAAGCCCCATGGTCGTGTAGGTCCCTATACCGTCCCCGACTCCGAGGGGAGTAGGCTGTACCCTGACAAAAAGGTCCATGCTCACTCCCCTCCTCCCCACTCTCTATAGGTAATTTGGGGTAGAGTACCAATGTGGCCCACGGAAAGCACAACCCTTCCCCATGAAGAGCAGCACATAGGGGCAGTACCATGGCCATGGCTGTGAGGGATGTGCCTGCACACCTGGGTGATGTGGCCTCACTCTGATCAAATGTTCCCCATGCATGCAGGTGCCAGAGTCTCCAGGCTGGGATACAGGAAAGGGAAGACGGTGCCTGCAGGGCAGAAGAACCCCTCCCCATTGGTTCCTAAACTTCCACAGAGATGAGGTGCCAGAGGTAAGCATGAAGTCCCTTCTGTGTCCTCCTTCAAGTGAGCAATAAAATGTTGGTCATGACAGAGCCGGGTGGCCTGCCACTGGAGACCCTCTTCAGGTGCTATCATTCAGTTAAAGAGCATTACTTGAACTCCACCATTTTAAAAAGTTTTTTTTTTAAGGTAAACTATTTTTCATAATTAAAAGTACACTGTTATAAAAGAAACATGCTTATCATGATAAATTAAGGAAAGTCAATAAAGTACAAATAAGAAATTAAAAATCAATGGCCTACTGCCTACTGTTTTATTTTATTCCAGTCCCTCTATAAATATATTTGTATGTAAAATTAAGATCACACTGTAATTTGTATCCTTTTTTATTTAAAAAAAATACAACAATAACCATGAACAAACTCATTTGCCATATGCCTTTCCCAGTGCCATTCAACATACTTTGAAATGGGACCTACTGGCTACCTAGACTCCCACAGATGCACTGTACCGACCTAACTAGACTCCACCATGGGCCAATCTGGATCATTTCCAATTGTTTATACTTTATTTTTATTTTTTTAAATATATTTTTATTGATTTCAGAGAGCAAGGGAGATGGAGAGAGATAGAAACATCAATGATGAGAGAGAATCATTGATTAGCTGCTTCCACTGGGGGATAGAGCCTGCCACCCGGGCATGTGCCCTTGACTGGAATTGAACCTGGGACCCTTCAGTCCGTAGGCCGACGCTCTATCTACTGAGCCAAACCAGCTAGGGCCCAGTTGTTTATACTTTACCATCAATCAAGGTGACCACTAATTTGGTGCTAAAACTCAACCATAGCTCTGAGAACTGCTTTGGGATAGAGGCGGAGAAATGAATGAAATCATGAAGGACCTTGGAGGACAATGACAGATACTGTCACAGTTCCTTCTAGAAATGTGTACACATTTATCCTCAGGTCAAAGAGCATACTGCCTCATTCACCCAAACAGCAGTAAATCCCGCTTCTTAATCTTAACACAGTTAACACTTTTCAAATGGTCAATTGTCTTATTTCCTTGATTAATAGTAAAGAACTTTTCCCTTTTTAGGCCACTTATATTTTTTCTTCTGCTGCCTGTTTATTTCCATTGCCAATTATGTTTTTCTATAATTTAGAAGAGCTCTTCATATAGTATGATATTTCCACCATATTGCAAATATTTTTCCTGCTTAGGTTTGTCTTTCCATTGTGTTTTTTTGACAGAAGTTGTATATTTTAAGTACTTAAATATAGCTATATTCCCTTTAAAATTCCCTTCTACTATATTTATGCTTAAGAAGCCCCTGATAACCAATACTTCTTTCTTGGTTTGTATGATTTAAATAGTTGTTGTTTTTTCTTAGCCTATATTTATATGACATATTTAATTCACTATATGTGAAATTTATATTGATGATATATTTATTTATAAGCCTTAACTGTACTACTTATATTTACCACATGTTTAGTTATTTATATGAGGGGTGTTTTGAGAGCTATATATTTTATTCAATTGATCTGTTAATACTTTTCCAAATACAGTATACTTTTATTTATTTATTTATTTATTTATTATTATTGTCTAAAGTTTTACTTATGTCTCCTTTTTCCCCAATTGACCCCTCCCCCCAGCCATTCCCACCCCAGGCAAGCCTTCACAGTATGCTTTTAAATATTTTCACTTTACAAAGCTTTTGAAGTAAATCCCTTTTTATTTGATTTGCTTTAAAGGCTTTCTCAGCCATTCTTGACTGCTTCTAGATGAACCTTAGAATTATTTCATCAAATTTCCAATTATTAATCTGGAAAAAATCCACATCTCTACTATGTTGCCAGTCTTCCCGGAAGGAACAGCAGATGTCTCTTCCTTTACTTTTATTTTTTCCCTATCAACAATGTGCAATTTTCTTCCCATGGGCCCTGTGTCTATCTTATTAGGTCAATTCTAGGTATTTTATATTTTGGTTTCTATGGTAAAGGGAACTTTTCTTTCCCTATTATCCCTTCTACCAGGGCATTGTGGGCTCAGACAGAAATTACAATTTTTTGTATAATTGTCTTATATTTGGCCATGCCACAAAAATCCTTTATTAACTCTAAAAACTTTACATTGGATTCCTTTGGGTTTTCCAGGCACATAATTATTAGCAAATAATTGTAATTTTATCTGCTCTTTTCCAACATTGGTTTCGTGTCATTTGACATTGTCTAGAATTTCCAGAACATCAGTAACAAAGTTATGTGTCTCTTTATTGCTGCCAATTTTACTGTGACTGCCTCAAGGGTAGCATTTCCCAAAGCAAGTTGTGTAGAAAGCTGATTATATGAGAAAAAGGGTTCTGTTGAGAAATAGGTTTGAGAAATTGCGTGCTGATCCAGCTCTTGGAGCTTCACCGTGCATATTTCCACAGTGAAGTCTCTGAGGAATTTTGCTGTCAGGAATACCTGTTTTACTTTGTTTTGTAAACATTTTTCAGACGTAAGCAATTGATCATGGAACCCCTCTATTTCCTATGAACATCCTAAGAATGAGCTACGCAGAACACTTTTAGAGACATTTGATTATTTTTCTACCTTTAAACATGTTGGTTGTCATGTTCCCATCTGTTCCCATCTGTGCACAACATCCCCTAATGGGCTTCATAGTGACTAGTTTTCAGATTTTTAAAAAATCAAGAGATACCTTCTCAGCTCCCATGGAGCATTCAGGCCCCTTGCTCTGCCAGTGCCTTCTGTGGCCAGGGCTTTCTCAGACCCCCCCAACTTGGCATGCTTCCCTTGCACTGCTCTAGTGGTCGGCAAACTCATTAGTCAACAGAGCCAAATATCAACTGTACAACGACTGAAATTTCTTTTGAGAGCAGAAAATCGACTTCTGCGCATGGGCCATGAAGTTTTAATCACACCGTACGTGCACGCCCGCACATGGTATTTTGTGGAAGAGCCACGCTCAAGGGGCCAAAGAGCCGCAGTTTGCCGACCACTGCACTACTCCAATGCCTTCAAAAACCGCGCTCACCTCTGACACAGGGGTGCAGACCCCTCTGTCAGCCTCTCCCTAGCCATCCCCACTGGACTCATCGCCTTCTTCCCCACACCGTTTCTCATGGTCCGCATTGCCATCTACTTGGTGGCCCAAGGCAGAGACTCAGTGCCTCTCCACTTTCATCTACTTAGCACCCACACTTTCCTGATTTTGCCCCTCAAGTTCTCTTTTGTCTGCCCTCCTTTCTCCATCCCTGTGGCCATGGCCCCTGCACAGCCCGCCACAGTCCTCCCTTCAATGGTGCCTATATTCTCCTAAGCCACAGCCCCCCATCTACCTGTTCTGAACACAGGAGAAATGCAAATCAGGGTGCATACATTTTTACAAATTAGTGGTTTTTGTCCCCCCGCCCCCAGATAAATATGCAGAATTGGGATTGCTGGGTCATATGGTAATTCTATTTTTAGTTTTTTGAGGAATTCCCTTCTATTTTCCACAGTGGCTGCACCTGTCTGCAGTCCCACAACAGTGCACAGGGGTTCCCTTTTCTCCACATCCTCACCATATTATACTAAGCGAGATAAGTCAGACAGAGAAAGACACTGTATGGTTTCATTTATATAGAATATAAAAAAAAAACCCCAAAAACCAAACCAAACAAAAAGAGACTCATACAGAGACCAAAGGGATGGTTACCAGAAGGGAGATGTTAAAATAGCGAGGCTTTGTTCAGTTGAGTGACCAATACTGTGAAGGACTCAGACACTTTTCAAGCCGAGTAAGAGCCAACACAATGCCAGCACGGTAAGTAAGGAGCCTTGCCCAATTCCCAGGTTCTCTTTTAAATCAATATGGGAGCAACCTGGGAAACACCATGTGCCACCGGTGCCCACACCAATGAATGCTTCTCCCCTTTCTACTCCCAGGACCCCAAGTTTCCCATTCTTTGTCTCCAGTGGTAGAAAGAGATAGGGAGGGGATAGAACTGTGCCCATTCCAAAAGCCTGGGAATTCCTCAGACACAGGAGGGTCCTTGGGGAGGGGCCTCAGGCTGGGGCTGAAAGGGATGGAAGGACCAGATCTGGGGAGAGGAAGGAATTGGGGGAAGAGGGAACATGTTGATGGCTACTCCACTAGGGACAAGGGAGAGTCCAGAAGGACATTCCAAAGATCGCTGCCTGTGAATGGAGGCTGGGCTGGATTGCCAGGCATGGCTCTCCCCAGGCTTCCCTTCCCTGAGACTGTGTGTCTAGAGTGCATGGCCATCAGCCTGCATACCAGGCTGAGTACCTCTTGCAGCTCTCCTGGCCAGTCAATTGGTGAAGGAAGGTGTGCACAATGCCCCCAACTAGTCCCTAATGGGCTTCATAGTGACCAGGTGGGAGAAGGGCCAGGTGGAGCTCTCCCAGAGCTGCCCGTGCCCGTAGCTCCTGTGCTTTCTCTTCTGCCCACAGAAGCACCCAGGTGCAGGTTACATGATAACACACCCGCTTAGCTTGGCTTCCTCTCTTTTGTTTCTAGATTAAATATGCTGGAGGTTTGCCTTTTACAAGGCTCGATTCGTGATTGATTCTATCATTTCTATTTTCTAATTTATTGATATCTGCTTTTTCTGAATGATGTCTTTGGTTTTGCTTTCTTTAGGTTGTGGTTTGGGTTGTTCACATGTGTTCAAACTAACCTTGCATTCCTTCTCTCCTGTTCATCTTGGAAAGCACCTACGCAGAGGCCTGTGATCTGTAGTGCACTGTTCTTCTTTCTCCAAATACTCTCATTCTTCTTCCTAAGAGCTGGTTTTGATTTTCAAAGGAGTTGGATCTTCCATTTATGCATCCTTCTTCTTCCTCGTTTTGGGGCATTGAATCAGAGTCTAGAGCAGGGGTGGGCAAACTTTTTGACTCGAGGGCCACAATGGGTTCTTAAACTGGACCGGAGGGCCGGAACAAAAGCATGGATGGAGTGTTTGTGTGAACTAATATAAATTCAAAGTAAAGGAGTGGAGGGGAGAGCAAGAGAACCCTCCGCTCTTTCAGCTCCGTGGGCCAGATAGAACAGCCGAACGGGCCGGATCCGGCCCGCGGGCCATAGTTTGCCCACGGCTGGTAGAGCCTGGGCAGTTTTTTGCTGTATAAAAGTTGCCCAAGTTTTCTTTATGACCTAAAGTGCTTTTGTAATTTTTAAGTGTCCTATGATCCCTCAAAAAGAAAGCACAACTTCTTTATGTAGGGCAAGGGAAAATTATCTAACTACTAATTTAACTTCATTAAGTCTATCACTTGAAACTTTTATGCTTATTAAAATGTAACGTGTTAAAGGTCTTGATAAGGCATGAAAGACGACTGCAGGTAGGTTTTCACCAATCTCCTTGTTTTGATGGATGCTTTGGCAGATTCTATGCTCTCTGTGGGTCTGTGGCTGGTGCCCTTACTGTGGCTACTTCCCTCACTTTATTTATTTAATTTATTTTATTTATTTTTATTATTTTTTTTAAAAAAATATATTTTATTGATATTTCACAGAGAGGAAGGGAGAGGGATAGAGAGTTAGAAACATCGATGAGAGAGAAACATCAATCAGCTGCCTCCTGCACACCTCCCACTGGGGATGTGCCCGCAACCAAGGTACATGCCCTTGACCGGAATCGAACCCGGGACCCCTCAGTCCACAGGCTGACTCTCTATCCACTGAGCCAAACTGGTTTCAGCTATTTCCCTCACTTTAGAGAAACATGCTTCCCAGGGTAAGGAGGGTGGGTTCCAGTGCCCTATTTCTAGAATTCACTGTGCCAAATGAGCCCTTCATTGTCATTTTGATACTGCAAACCTTGTAAGTTGTGTGCAGTGGAATTTTATTTTTTGAGGCAGAGACTGTCTGTTTTCAAGTGGAGGAGTTAACAACCCTTCACCCAATGACTACACCTGAGGGGCTTGATCTTATTACAATTTTTTTAAAAATATTTTTATTGATTTCAGAGAGGAAGGGAGAGGGAGAGAGAGAGATAGAAACATCAATGATGAAAGAGAATCATTGATTGGCTGCCTCCCACATGCCCCCTACTGGGGATCAAGCACGCATCGCAGGCATGTGCCCTTGATCGGAATTGAACCTGAGACCCTTCAGTCCGCAGGCCGACACTCTATCCACTGAGCCAAGCCGGCTAGGGCTGATCTTATTACAATTTGATTTTCAGCATACTGAGTAAGGTTGACCAGGGACTCCAGAATTCAGTTGCCAGGGTCGGAAACCCAACTTCTCAGGAGTCAAATGCCTTTGGCCACTCACCCGGCACATCACTGTATTGCATTGAGCCTCAGTGTGCTTCTCTGTGAAATGGGGACCATCACAGCTCCCCCTCCCATCTGTCCTGGCATTAAGTTAATGTGTATAAAGTGCTTCTGAGCTGCCTGGTGCAAGCTCTTGCTCAGTCCCAGCTGGCAGGCACTACTGGCATTCTTTCCTCACATCTCTCCTTATCTTCCACCTCAGCTATCTGGGGCGGGGTTCTCTCTTTCAATGCACAAAACATGCATAGACCCATGCACATTGCTGGGAAAGGTAAATCCAAGTTTTACAGTGAGAAGAGGTAGGGAGGGCAGGATAGCCCTGTTGGGGCAGAGGGTGCGCAGTATGAGAAGAGGAGGGCACACGTTGAAGATAAGGGCAGGCGTCAAAATGAGTGGTGTGTTAACTGTGTTTCTGATGCCCTGATATCTGGGGCCTTGCTGACCCTGGAGGAACTGCCCTCCCAGGGTGAGTCATGTCCTAGAGATAGTCAAGGACTCACTATGGAGTGTGCTTCTCAAATCCAAACCAAGCAAGCAATCCAGAGTCCAGCCCAAGCACCTCCTCCTCAGGGTCTCACACTCTGGGCCACTATCCCCGGCCCTGATCAACCCAGGGTGAGGCACCAGACAACTAGAAACAGCTCTATACTGCACAGCTTGCTGAAATGATCCAAACCAGTCAATCCTGCTCCTGCTTACTGTGCCTCACCCATTCCTTCCTGCAGAAACCAGTGAAGGCTGTCATCCATGTTTTCCCCTCCCTCGTCTACCTACCGACTGACCCAGGTGCTTCCCTGTGTGGCCCTGCGTGGCAGGGTCTGTGGGTAATAAACCATCTTTTCCATGGCAGTCACCACACCAGGATAATAACAAAACCTACATTTGAAAATGAGGGGTGAGGGTGAAAGGGGAGCAGGACAGTGGGATGGCTCACAAGCTCCTTGTGTCTTAACAGAAAGTACAAGGCAGCCAGGAGAGGCAGACTTGTTGGGCAGACATAGATACTTTTAAAGAAGCCTGTGTCACACTGCGGGGCCCACCATTCCCCAGCACACGGGGCTCTGGCCTGGGTGCTCACTCACCTTCCCATAGCTGAGCAGGATTATCCGCACCAGGACCACATTGATGTGGGCCCCCAAGGACTCGTCATGGTAGATTTCATTGACCTGAAAGACAACCAGGGAGATGTCGTCAGCAGGAATCTCAGGCCCAAGGACAAGCCCTGGCTTTGCAAATGACATTACCACCCACCAGCCCCCAGGCCAGAACATGTGTACCCCCCACACTCCTTTCTCTTTTCCAGTTTATAACCCAGCATCACCACAACTTTAAATCCAGACCTTCCTTCCTTCTGTGCCACCTGCCTTGCAGCCACCATCCCTACCTGGATTGTGGCCACCCCCTCCTCAGTGCTCCCTCCTGCCAGCATGGGCATTCTCCACCTGGAGCCTGAACTTGGGCACTGACCCCTCTATTCGCACTAGCCTCTAACTGCATGTGGCCTTTCCTTCAAGGTGACCACAGGCTACAAACTCCAGAGGCATGGACAGTGCCAGGACTGTCACCAGTAGAAATCACTCTACAGTGGCTGCTGCTGGTTATGAAAAGCCCTCTGTGTTCATCACTATTTGGAAGGGGTTCAGTGTAGACCCACCACTTGATCTTATTTAATGTGTTGATAAAGAACAGACACTACTCTGTCACAAAGGTGCTTTATGGCCACAGTTAGCTAAATAGTAATAAGAAGGAAGAGAGCAAGGGAAGTCAGCCATTGTTAAGAACAGTCAGCAGGGGACACTGAGCATGTCTGCTTCACCAGGAAGCTACAGCCTCACACACACTGCAGGTGATCCCAGCATTGCCCCCCAAGGGTTAACACCCCCCCTTTCCCTCTTCTGGTATTAGTACTGGATTGTCTGGGAAGCAAAAGGAGACAAGGATATCCTCAATAGAAGTCAGAAGGCGCAGGGGGAGGAACTTGACCAAGAGGACTGTCAGTCTAACCTGGGAAAGGGATCATTGATGGGGGTAGACCCATCAGAAGTCTGTGAAAGCTTGGGAAGCTGATTGGTTATTTTGAAAAAGCTCCTGGTTCTGTGAATACATAATCTCAGGTGAAGAATCTCTCTCTCTCTCCCCCTCCCTCCCTTCCTCTCACTCTTTACGACTCACACTCCCCGCTTTCATTCGTTCTCGCCTTCCAGGAACATGCAACCATGCAGATCTAGTGGCCACTTGGGACCCATAGAAGACTGCGCAGGCTCCGGAGGAATATGAAGCAGAAACTCTGGACACTGGCCTTTGCCTTGCTGAAGATACGATTGGAGCAGAGGGGGATGGGATATTGAAAATCCAGTGGACGAAATGGGGCCACAAGCTAACCTGACTAGCTCAGGGAAGGCCTGCATGGCAGCCTTGCAAACTCAGAGACCTAAAGTCACCACAAAGGATGGTCTGAAATTAAAACGTTAACTAAAAGCAGTTTATGGTGTGTAGTCATGTCCTAGGCTGGTATCTTCCCTGACAAAGGTCAATCTTTACCTTAACCGAGCCTGTCTATTGCCTTTTTGCATCTACGATAACATATCCTTGGAATGTCAAAGTCATTTTCCTTTTTCCAGACCCTTCAAAGCACAGGCACCACTCTGCAGAGACCACAAATCCCCTCATTGTCACTGAGTTAACTGCTGACTGTTAACTATCCTGCACCCACCTAAGTGAAAAAGTATGTGTCTATAATTTTACTTTTTATACAATTCTAGGGGTTTTCCCACTTTGTTTTCTCCCACCTCCCTAATCTATCACCAATGAATTACATTTAACCCACTTATGTCTCCTCTTTTGATTGTACTGTAGGTGCAAAACTGCCATTCTCTGGAGCATTATCTCAATCCATCAAGGTTCTGTTTCTCAGCAATTGTTAGCAGTATGGCTCAAATAAACTCACAAAAATTCTTCACAGGTTTGAATGCTTCTTCATTAACACCAGGAGGGGGACCCCTTTGATTTGCATCACCAATAAACCCAGCCACACCGCAACCACCTATGCACGGATTTCTTGCAATGCTTTTCTCACGATCCGGGGAACAGCCTGATTCCCACCACCACCACCACTTTCTGTGCTCTGTTTTGATACCAGTGGCTCATATCATTGGCTTCCTTTGTATTGTATCACTGGTTTAAATACATGTTTTATTTTTTGCATTTAAAAACATTATTCCAAGCAGGTACCCATGGACTTCACCAGATGGCACAAGAAAGGTGAGGGGACCACACTCCCCACAGCACAGTGAGCATGACCTTCTGAAAATGCTGGTCAGGTTATCCCAGGTTCAGAGCTGACAGAGCCTTCCTTCCCCTTGGCCCCACCCCACACACTCTCAATATTCTGCCTGAAACAGCCCCTCACTGCCACCTCTTTTGCTGGCCGAGCAAACCCTCTCCTCCTGGCAGCCCAACCTCTGGTCAGTTGCTCTCAGAAGGGCCTCCCCAGGTCTGATCTGCTCCTCAGCAAACCCCCGTGTCCATGACTTCTCAAGCTCTGTGTCCCCCACAGCTGTGAGCTGCACAGGAACCTTTATTTTCCCTGCATGTCCCAGCAGCACACAGCAGGTGCTCAGAACTCTGAAGGAGTCGATCCCCTCAGGCCGTCACTTAGTGGAGAGGCATGACCTGGCAGTACACGCCTCCCTGTGTGTACTCCAAGCCCAGGGGCTGCTGATGGCCCTCTGTGAGGGCAGAGCCACTCCCCCGTCTCAGGCCAGCACTATACTGGCTCTGAACCCAAACTTTTACAGTCTCTATCTGAGCAATGATAATTGCTACCTGTAAGAGTAGAAAGACTCTTTGAGAAATCTGAGAGTTAACAAGGAAAATGAAATACTAATGGATCAAATACTTTCCTTCAGGGAAAGGGCAGCTGATAGACCTGCAGGAGAATATATGTCACCAGTACACGAGTCTGGAGAGGGTGGCTTGATAGGTGGAGCCCCGGAGGCTCTGCCAACTCATCCACACTTTGCCATCATCTCGGTAAAACAAGGTAAAAGTCCCTCCCTCACAGAGCTTCTGAGGACTACATTTCCACACACGAGAGAAGAAATGACTGTGAAAATGGTAAACTGCTGTATTTGTCACTGCCGGTAGCTCATATTGCCCTACAGGACCCCTGAGGTTCAGGGGCAGGGTGCAGAGCCCTGAAACACAGACATCCTTGCCCAGCTTCGGGTGTCAAACTAGATATGAATTTCAGTCCACAGAAAGACAAGAACCCTAAAAGCCAAGTTTTTCTTAAGAGAGAAAGTGTGTTTGTTTTTTTTCTTTTTTTTTTTTTCTTCAAAGCAGTTGCTTTATCCATCACCAGCAAAACTGGCCAATTTGGCTCCTAGAGTTAGACTGAGAGGCTTGGTGTAAAAATACAGAAGGCAGTGATACAGGGAGGTCCCTCTGCAGCTGGAGGGACAGAAAGGAGGGGTGGGGAGAGGCCAGGATGGCATAAAAACAGCCTTGATACTTGAGGAAATGATAGGAGGAAGAGCTTGAACCCCCGTCCCTGCCTGCTGGCTAGAATCTGGGGGATGGGTTCAAATTTTGGGGTGGCTTCAGAGAGCAGAAATGGAGTCATGAGCAACTTCAGCAGCAAGAAGCCTGCGAGGGCAGCCAAGCTCCCAGATATGTGTGGGATCCAGGGACAGTGAGGAGGATAGCTGGGGGACACAGCTAGGCCTCAGAGAGAGCCCAGGGTGCTGGCCTGCAGGAGCGGAGGATAGACCTCATTGCAGAGAGAGAATAAACCCTGAGGTGTGAGGCCTGGAAGGCCACTGCCCAGAGCAGAGCATGCTGGGACAAATGTGTGCAGATGCAGGGCAGCCGTGCCATGCACACACACCTACCCAGAGGGAGGAGAGACAAGTGACGAACTCATAGGTTGAAACCCCAACCCCCAATGTAATGGTGTGAGGAAGTGGGGCCTTTGGGAGGTGATTAGGATTAAATGAGGTCATGAGGGGGGACTCCTATGATGGGACTTTGGAAGTGGAAATGGGGCTCTTTCACAGGTTTGCAAGGAAAGCACTCTGGGAGACCCATGTCTAGGAGGTTGAGGCTTCATGGGGAGACTTATTGTAGAAGCAAAATCAAAGGACTGCCCCTGGGTTCCCAATGTCCCATCCCTATCTGCCCCGCCAGGGAAAAAGTCCAATCTTGTCTTTGTCAGCCCCATAAATAGGGCCAGTGCCCAGATATTTTTGTGCCATTTGTTCAGTCCATGTCTGTCCCCATTTGGCTAGCATAGTCTGCTTTCAGTTGTGAGTCCCCCGATGGGGCCACAGGCCTCAGGCGGCTGCTAGGGCCACATGGCTGCTATGCAGAAAGAACACGCTAATGAATGGGGCACACATGCATTAGAGAGAGAGAGAGAGAGAGAGAGAGAGAGAGAGAGAGAGAGAGAGAGAGAGCATCTTCGTTAGGCTGATTATATTATCTCAGACCTGGGAAGGACCAGTCACTTTTTAAAAATAACCAATCAACTTTCCAAGCTTTTGCAGGCTTGCGCTGGGCCTTCCCTCTAACAAATCCATTTCCTAGATCTTCCAAGGTTCTGTGTCCCTTGTCCAATTTGATCCCTTTCTCAGGCTAGACTGATAAGCCTTTATGGTCATCATCTTGGTTTCTACCACACATGCCTCATAGTAGAAGCACCTCCCCCTGTGCCATCTTGACTTCTACTGGGCATGTGCCCAGCAGAGGAATTTCTCCTGCTGTTTTTCATTCCTCCCTTGGTAATCTGGGACTTAGAGGTGCCCTGAGAAGTCTGTGAAGCTGTAGCTTCCTAGTGGAGCAAGCAGGCTCAGTATCCCATTTAGCTCCCCAGTTTATTAGGCTTAACAATGTCGGATTCCCTTTGCTTCCTTCCTTTATTAATATTTAATTACCTACGCTAACAGGATTAGTGCCATTATAAGAAGAGATGCTAGAAAGCTGTCTCTCTTCCTTTTTCTCTCTCTTTCTGCAATGTCTGCAAGCCAGGATGAGAGCTCTCCCCAGGAACTGAATTAGCTGGCTTCCAGCCTCCAAACTGTATGATGTAATTGGGGTTGGTTAAGCCACTCAATCTATGGTATTTTGTTACAGTGGTCAGAGCTGACTATGACAAGCACAGAGTCGAAGCTTAATTTCTGATCTGAGTCATACCCCTAACAGCTTTTAAATGGGAAAAGCCTAAGCCATCTCTCACGGGCCAGGTTACACTTTTCTTTCTATCCTATGATGAGGGCAGCATCAGTCATATGAACTAAAGAAAGTTGCATCATTTTCCCCCATGTTTGAGCTTTGGTGTGTAAATGTCCATCCTACCATACACATAACGCGCGCACCCCCCCCCCCCCCCCCCCCCGCCCAGTCCAATGACAGGCCTGTCCTAGGTTCTTAGTGGAAGTCTCAAACTTAAGCCTGGTGTCTCTCTCAGAGCCTATCTGCTGGGGTCCAGAATTGCATGGCCTGGCCTTGCCTTCTCCATAGTCCTTGGCAGGCAGAGAACTGTTGGCCCTACTGCATGCCTGGCACAGAGTTACCACGGAGGATTCAGCAGTGAACCAGCATGGCCCTCGGTCAGAAGGTGGAAAGGAAAACTTGAAAGTAAGAAAACCAGCTCCAAGAGCATGATGATATTAATGAGGGCTACAAGGAAAAGGTGGGGAACTAGAAGGCATATTAATGGGGAATCTGCCCTGTGGGTGAGATTTGTGGGCCTCCTAGGGACATGACATTTCATTTCAGAGCTGAGAAATAAAAAAGAGTAAGCAAAGCAGGGATGGTGCTCCTGCCAGAGGGAACAGTATGTGCAAATGTCCTGGGGTCAGAAGCAGTGAAGGTGTTGCTAGCAGAGGGGACTAGTAGGGGGAGAGACCCAGGAGAGAAGGTGGGAGAAGGCTCCTGAGGCCATTCAGGAGGTTTCCAACTCTACCCAAGGAGCAATGGACAATTCCGGGGCCTGGACACTGCATTTTGCAAAGATTATTCTGGCTCCTTTATGGAAAGTAGATTGAAGTGCCCATTGCCACAGTTGAGATGTGGGAGTGGGGGGTTGGATTTGGGATGAGTGGAGAGAAGGGACAGACACAGGAGTAACTTGGACTGGAATGGGGGGGAGCATATCCCCCACAGCCCTGTGATACTCAGGGTGCACTCAGCCCTGTCACCTCACTGAAAAAGCGAGGCAGTCCACCTTTGTTTTGCATGGAGCGGGGGAGGGAGAAAGGTCCTGGTGTTATTGCTCAGAGCCTCCCCAGAAAATGAGGGGCTTGGGGCTCCCTCAACACCCTGACAGCACTCTGAAGCCCATGCTCTGGCTGCACTTATCAGAGCTAGTCTGGGGTGAACCTTGAGGGCTCCTGCCCCTGCTATGCACGATGAGGCTCTGAGCTCATGTTCAGAATCCCTCTGGAAGACAGAAGGCCCACTTTGTTATCTGGAAGGAATCCAGGGCTGAGTGTCTGGAATTATCTCATTTTACTAGTGACCCGGTGCACAAAATTTGTGCACATTAAAAGGGGATTAGTTAGAGGAAATAATTTAATATTGCTATTTTCCCTTTCTCTATAATAGAAGTGTCAGAGATGAAAGAAAATTAGTAAAATGTATATGAAAACCTTCCTCCTGTCAGAGTCTGGGGCTCACCACGGGACCCAGAGTCAAGTCCCCGCCTACCCACATGCACCTCAAAATCGTGTGAGACCCAGACCCGGCTGGCCCCCCCGCATTGGGCTAGATACAGACCCGGCCAGTCCCACCCTTGTCAAGCCCTGACAGGCAGGGGGGCGTAGCCTCAGGTCCCCTGGCCCGGTGCCAGGACGGGGGGGTGTGCCTTGAGGTCTGCCGTAAAGCCACACCAGGTGGGAGACATGGCCTGTGATCCCCTGTCAAGCCCCGCTGGGTGGGGGGCATGGCCTGAGGTCCCCCGTCAAGCCCCACAAGGCAGAGGGGCACAGCCTCAGGTCCCCCTGCCCAGCACCGCAGGGGGGCATGGCCTGAGGTCCCCTGGCCTGGTGCTGGGGCGGGTGGAGCAGCCTGAGGTCCTCTAGCCCAGCACCAGTATGGGAAGTGCACCTTGAGGTCCCCTGTCAAGCCCTGCTGGGTGGGGGGCACAGCCTGAGATCCCCTGTCAAGCCCTGCCAGGTGGCGGACATGGCCTGAGGTCCCCTGTCAAGCCCCGCTGGGTGGGGGGCATGGCCTGAGGTCCCCCGTCAAGCCCCGCCAGGCAGGGGGGGGCACAGCCTCAGGTCCCCCTGTGCAGCACCAGTATGGGAAGCGCACCTTGAGGTCCCCTGTCAAGCCCTGCCGGGTGGGGGGCGCAGCCTGAGATCCTCTGTCAAGCCCCATGGGGGCGGGGGAGGGTATAGCCTCAGGTCCCTGCTGATTGCTTGTTAAGGATCCTTATGGGAACTTGGCCTCAGCTGTGGGTATAGCCATCTTTGTGATGGAGTGATGGTTAATTAGCATATTCCCTCTTTATTAGATAGGATGCTCTCAACAGCCCTTCGAGGCCAGGAGCAGAGGTGGTCAGCCCACCTGAGCGATGGAGAAGCTGAGGCTGGTCCCCACAGGGAGGGAGGAGATGCAGGGCTGGCCCTTCTAGTTCTTGGTCCAGACAGACCCTGCCCATCAGGGTCTCCTATTCTCCTGGCCCTGCCACTGAGCCTTAGCGTGGCCACTATCATCTCATGTCCTTCTTGGACACTGGGCATGTCTGACCCTGACTCCTGACTCAGAGCAGGAGGTAACCAGAACCCCAGGAACCCCCCGGTTCAGTTTAAAGCTCCTGGGGGCAGAGACCCACATTCAGCTGGGGGTGGGGGCAAGGTCACCAGAGCCCAATGAGTCAGGCTGCTGAGTGAGGGTCCAGCCTGGGAGGCTCTGTAATTAGGGCTGCCCATCAGTTGCCAGTTCCCATCAGCTGAGCTGGATGCCCTGACTCTGACCTTGGAGATGAACTGGGCCTCCTGGGCTGCTGAGGAGCTAGGCAGAGCACATCAGAATGTCCAGCAGAAAGCCAGGGAGGCCAGGCCCAGGTCAGGCTGGCATCCAAGCCTGCTCTCGAGACCCCTTCAGCCCTGCCCACCCTGGTAGGACTGCATGGTGGGGCTCCTTTCATTGATTTCTGCCATAGGAAGCCTCTGCCTCTTCCACACGGGGACCCAGCCGGCTGTGCCTTGGCCTCGCTCTGTGACACCCCCAGAGGCTGCTGGGCCTTTGGGTTGGCCCCCAACCTGATATCCATGTGGCCCCTGAGGTCAGGCCCCAGCAGCCTCCTCCCAGAGGGCAGGACCCCCATGGTGACCACTGGCCTGGGCAGAGTTCTTGCTCATTGGTGTGGTGTGACAGAGACCCCAAATTGGCAAAGAGGTTTCCCTTTGGTGCTGACTCCCAGTCCCCACACTGTGCTAGAGGGCCCACCACCCTTGTCCTCCACCGGCCTGAGGCGTGGCTCTGCCCTGACCCCCAGAGCCATGCCAGCTTTCTAGGGGGCTGTGAGATTGGCAGCTGCCTCCCTCTCCCCACAGGATGCTGCTCAGATGCTGTTGTGAAGCAGGAAGCCTTTGGCGCCCCCATGGGCATGTAAACCACTGGGAATAATGTGTAAAATCCTCAGTAAAACACTCCCATCCTTAATAGGGACACAGATACAACATTTCTGCTAAGCAAAGAGCTGATAGATATGGAAAAAGGAGAGACCGAAGACAGGGGTTGGTCTCCAAACCGCTCCTTCAGATCTTTCCTCCTCCCTGTACCCCCATCTAACCTCCAAAGTAGGCATGCAGGTAGAAGGGCTCTGGAGTGCCTTCCCACCTCCTGTCCTGCTCACATGGCCCACACACCATTCTTTACCACTCAGTCACCATTTAGAGCAGATTTGACCTCCTTCCTCTGCCTGAAACCCTCAAGGGCTCTCCAGTGCCTCCAGGAACAGGCTCTTGAAGGCCCCTGCTAGGCTGGCTTGGCTGGCTTCTCTGTGATCCATTTCAGCTACCTTGTTCCAACAACTCTCAGTCCCAATAGCTCTGCCTTCTTGAAGCCTGGCTGTCTCTCCTGCTGCTTGCGCAAAGGCTTAGGCCTGGAATTCCTTCCCCTCTCCTCCAGCCCCTGAATTCTTGAAATATCTGAAGAGCATTTAAAGAAACAAAGTCAAAGTAATAAATGCATTTCAAAGGAGCAGGGCAGTTACTCCCTGTTTAACCTTGTACCCCCACCCCAAGGCCCTCCCATTGCAACTGGAATGAAGTCAAATGCTGCTTCCTCTTCTCAGATTGGACCGGTCTGGCCTAGGTTTCTTGCACAGGAAGCTCGTCCCCACCTCAGAGCCTTGGCACTTGCTGTGCCCTCTGGCTTTTCATGTTCCTTCCCCAGCATTAACTGTCCCTGCTCAAAGCAAGCCCCTAAAACACCCACTAAAGTAGTTGCTCCCAGACTTGACTGTTATTTGATACAGGAGGCACCTTTCTTCCTTGCTCACTGCTGTGTCGCCAGCGGTGTCAAGCACATAGTGGGTGGGCAGTAAAGAGTGTTAAATAAATGAATGAGTAGATAACTTTAGAGAATGTAGACTGATAGGAGATGGGTAAGATGTGTGATAGCAGTGAGCCCAGGATGCCCTATAGTGACATAGGCCTCCAGTAAGTGCCCAAGTGCCCCAAGTGCCCACCCCCACTCTGCCTTCCCTGAGGCCTCTGTGCTAGGTTCTCCTCAGCCCAGAGCGCAGGGGCAGGGAGGCTGGAACATGTCCTTGAGCCCTGCCTGAGAAATTGATCCAGGAATCTTTAAACCGTGGGGGAAAATGTTCAAAGCGGCAGCCTTTCTCTGCATGGAGAGAGGCCAAAGACTCTCTTGTTGGGGAAAATACATTGTAATGCACCTTTTGCTTATTGAAAGACACAGCCAAGTTTCTGTTCTGGAATAAGCAATAAGGCAGGACTGGCTCTGCATGACAATGTGAAAGTTTGCCTTCTTTGTGGAAGAGTTCTACCCTGGGCAGCTGTCAGCCCTGGCTCCCTGACCAGAGCTCTGGACCCAGCTTGGAGGGAGGGCCCCTTGCAGGGAGACCACAGACACTCTCCCCACCCCACCAGTCTCAGAGCCCGTGGGCACGATCTCCAGCCCTGAGAGATGATCTCTGTCACCTGTAGCCAACAGGACACAACCATGTCATTGAAAGCAATGATTTTTCATTCCTCCTGTAATTCTTTTTTCTGCTGTCCTACCACCATTTCCACCCACGGAGAGAGAGACGGCAATGACCTCATGAGGGTGGGAGCCATGGCTCATGAGAAGTCCCCCGGGACAGGAATAGGGGTAGAGAAAGCATCCTGGTTGACCAAGGAGGTCTGAGGAGGTGGCAGAGCAGAGGCAGGAAGTTAGACCCGGGGTTATGGCCCGCCCCCCGGCCCCCCGCTGTTGCTCCCCACATAACTTTAGGGTCAAACAGACCCCGAGGGCTATGGGCTCTGCTTCCCACCTGGATCCTAAGATGAGACCACACAGCAAGAGCAGAGTCCACTCCCTCTGTGGCACTACGTGCAGGTGAGAAAGGGATGGACTCCTGTCAGTGAACAGACCCAGAAGTAGTCTGGCTCCCAGGCCCAGAGGGGTTGGGCGGGGAGGGGTCCAGAAGCTACCAGCTGGTTGGGGGTGGAGGTAGCTGGCCTGGCACGGGGAGAGGCTGTGGACAGATACCCATGGCACTAGACCTGAACTGGGACCAGCCAGCACACCTGAGCAGCCCAGGCAAAGAGCGGAAGCTAGACCTGCTCACTTCCACCCCTAGCAAAAATGGTGAGGATTCAGGCCAGCCACCCCACTGCCACCAGGGCCCCAGGGGTCCCCAAGTGATGAGGAGACCCTGCCCAGCTGGTGAATGCCCAGAAGAGAATGAGGAAACCATGACAATTCAGATGGTCACCTGTGCCCTCGCACAGGCAGGAGGCTCAATTCGGGGCTCCCAGCAAAATTCAGAAGCCTCTGTGCAGCCCTCCTTGCAGCTCTCCAGCTCACTGCCCAGACTCTGCTGTGAGCACATCCCTTTGGGAGTGAAAGCGTGTAGTGGACACAGCAGAAAATGGATTGGTCCTTCCGTACCAGCCACATGGCCAGCTCGGAGCAGGCATCTGAAGTGTGGAGCAAGGGGACCAATGCAGAGGAGAAGATGGGCGAGCGCACTGCTGCAAAGGGCGCCCACACCAAAGGGAGAGGGCTGAGCTCACGGAGGCACAACACTCCCGCAGACCATTTCTGGGTATGAAAGGCCATGGGGAGCCCATAGGCCCTGGTCAGAACCAGGCTGCTGTGTGCTGCGTGTGGGGACAGTGTCGGGGACTCACTATGCTAACACAGATGCTGCTCCCTCCAGGCCATCCCTCTGCCGTGCCAGCCAGTCTCAAGTCTTCTCATTTGTTAGATTGTTACCTGCCCCTCCTTCCACCACACCTGTGCTCCTGTGAACTGGGGCCTTTCTGCAACCTCAGTGCCGAGACTCTGGCTGGCCCCCAAAGCTCCCCACCCACTCACCCCATCTAGTCAGCCTGGTCCTTCAGAGGTCTCCCTGTCCCAAATCCCCGAGCCTGTCACACTCCAGGCCTCCCACTCCAGGGACCCGCTGAGGGTGTGACAGCTCTGCATGGAATGGCACCAAGTCTACTGTCAAAACCAGCTTGGGTTCACCTCCACTGTCACCTGCTCCCCTGCCCAGCATAGGCACTGGCCACGGGGCTACCACAGCCCTTATCCTTGCTGCCCTAAGGCAGGCAAGTGTGTCCCCATGAGAGTCATGCATCTCAGTCCAAGAGCTGGCTGACTGGGCAAATGTCACAGACACAAAGGAATGACTGTAGCACATCACTTGTCAGCTCTGACCTTGCCAGACCTGTGCCAGGCACCTCCCCGCATTGTGAACTGTCACCTCTGACACCCTGCCAGGGAGCATTATGACACCTGTTTCACCAGTGAGGAAACGTGACTCAGAAAAATTGAGAAGCTTGCTCATATGAGCATGAGTGGAAATCGGGACAAAGGCTTTGGAAGGCAACTTGGGAAACCAGCTGCGATTAGTCATTCGCCCCGTGACTCAGCTTTTCAAACGTCCAGCTTCTGTGATGCAGAAAAGCCTTGGGCATAAGAAGGAAAGGAAAAGGACACTCAGGCTACTGGGACTTCTTTTCCACGGGCAGGAGGAGTCTATTTTTTCACGGCAGTCTCTGGGGCCATAATCACTTTAGGGAATTCATTTACTCACTTATTCATTCAAAAGATGTTCAATTAACACCTACTATGTGCTGGGCCTTTGGCCAGGTAGTGAACATGCAAATCAGCTAAGTGGACTCCTAGAACCTCACATTAAACTTGGGGCTCCTTGTGTGATTCCCTAACCCTTCCAAAATACACACTGGCAAGCCCCCCCCCCCCCCCCCACCTCCCAGCAGGGGAGCAGGATCCCAGGGTCTCTGGATTGCACCTCAGCACTGGGTGCAGCAGGAATGACAGCCCACACCAGCCCAGACTATAGCTCCAGGCTATGACACACTCCCAGCTTTTCTGGACCAGCTGTTACCGCCTTGCTGGAGTCTGCATGAGACAAGCTCCACAGCTGCCTCAAGCTGTCACTGAGGAGTGTGGACATCTTGCCCTCCTGGTCCACGGGGACTCTAACACCCACTTTGACAACCAACAGCTCCCTGAGGGAAGCCAAGGACAGGCTGCTCTGAGGCTTCCTTATCAGGAGGCCTCCCCCAGGGGCAGGGAGGTGGGGGGCGTGGAGGGAGGTAGAGGCAGAGGCAAGCACTGCCCTGGCACCCCCATCAGGACCTTCTCCATCTTTGTTGTCATCAATGGGGGGCCATGGTTGACCCTATCACCACTGGAATGGGCTCCATGCAGGCAGGACCCTAGGCTCACTCAGCACATTTCCAGCACCTATAGACTGTCTAGCACGTAGTAGGTGCTCTATAGACATATGCTGAATGAACAAGGGACAGAGTGGGTTTCTGAAACTTAAAACAGGAAGACAGCATGGGTGGATAAGCCAAGGAGAAAACCAGAAGAGTCACAGAACCGGGTAGAAAGGAAACTGGCATGTGGGCCAGTGTCATCAAATGCTGTTGGGGAGGTCAGAGAGGTTAAGGTGAGAACACACTTTAGAGCAGGCTTCTGCAGGGATTCAGGGCTGCTTGTTCTTCAGGCTGGACCAGTGGGGAGAGGATGTCACCTGGGCCAGGTCCCTGAGGAGGATCTGCCTTTCCACAGGGACAGAAATCCCACCTTCCATGCCCGAATCATGCCACCATCCTCTCTGAGCCTCGATGGTCTTGTCCAGGAAAGGGAATCTCGCAGGGCCACTGGGACAACATAGAGACATCACACAAGTGCCTCCTTGCACAGGGCCAGCATGTGTGAACTAGGGCTCCTCAGGCACTGGGTAGAGGCATTTCTGATAATAGAAGGCATAAACCCCAAACTCCTGAAGATAGATGTTTCTAAGACGCAAAACCAACCTATCACTCCCTCATAGTAATATTGCCGTGGATCCCAGGCCCCTTAGCCCGTCATAGAAGGCTTTGTCAACCTCATGTCCTGCCTTTCCTCCAGCATCCTACACTCCAGTGGGCTCAAGCATGCACAGTGATGTAGTGATGCCACTGGGCCTTAGCATGTGCCATTCTTCCACCTGCAGCAGCACCAACACACTCCAAGCTCTTCCCCAGGCTAGCCCCTGCCTCTATGTTAGGGGCACTCTTCCCTGTCACCCCGTAGTGCCCTGTATTTTTTGTGATTAGTATGCATGTTAACCAGGGTATAATTACTCGTTCCTTGCCCTGCTCCCCAATCCTCCCATGCTCCAAGCTCTCTGAGCACAGGGACATGACTGTTCAGTCCTGTACACAGAGTCCCGAATAGGGCCAATTTAGAGCAGGCGTTCAGAGTGTGCTCATGAACTAATATGGGAGCAGGGATGGCCCACATTTGTGGGACACTCTCCATGCGCCCAGCATTCTGGTAAGCATTTTTCTGGTGTTTAACTTGAGTCATTCTCACAACAGCCCCGGGAGGTACATAATTGTCCCATCACAGGACACAGCTAGGCAGGCAACTGCCTCCTTTCTTCTAAGCCAGAAGGAACAATCCACTCACTGACTGGCCAGACTTGCCCACAGTTGTGTTCTGATTCACTTGTATAGTGTGAGGTCTTAATTTCAATTTGCTGACATTAACAAATAATTAGATTTCCTATAAAAGTTGGATTTCCAGCCTCTCATGGAAAAAAGAGCTGGCAACACAGGGCCTGCTTATTCCTACATAAGTGAGTGGGACACAGGAAGGGATCTCCAGACATAGTGTCTCCAGTCAGTCCCCCAATCCCCACCACTCCGTATTGCCCACAGCCACCCTAGCCCCTGACTACGCCTCCTTCCTGGCTCCCACCAACATCTGAGAGTGCTGCCCTTTTATAAGTAGTGTAGCAACCTCACACTCTGGCCCTGCCAGCCCTATCTCCTGGTGGCATACAGGGACAGGCACAAGGAGCAGGGACAGTGCTGGCACACCTTGTTGGGACCCATGGTATCAGCAGACCCTGGGACCTGGGGTGCTGTGTGTGGCAATGGAACTTCTGCTCCCTGTCCTCTTCTCCTGTGCCATGGCCAGGCCCAAACTCAAGTGTGTCCCCTTGTCCAGGAGCTCTGTCTGATTCCCTTCAACTTAAGGGAACCAAGGGTTAGTGTCCAGATTCAGAGATGTTTTTCTCTTTACCAGAAACCAGAGCCAGAGACACGTGAATAGGACTTGGGGTTGTGCCTCCCTCTGGCTGGGTTGGAGCTCTGTGGCCAGTTTCCGAGATACGCCCCTCCCCAAGACCAGCAGAAAACATTCCTGCCCCTCATCCCCACCCCGGCTGCTCACCACATGGCCCCAACATTCCTGGAAGCTGGTGAGAAATGAAGCCCATATGCCTCTGATTGTTTGCAAACCCTGGCAAAGCTTTGGTAAACCCAGGCCAACTACTGGATTAAATTAGAAAAGAAAAGAGGAAAAAAATCTGAATCCTGGCAAAGAGAGAAACCATTCATTCAACAAACATTGTTTAAGAACATACTGTACAAAGGACTGTTTCCATGCTCAGGGGAGTCTGAGGGTATAGCCTCGGCTCTGAAAGCTCAGGCTCTTGGGATCCCATGTTCTTTGTGGGCCTAAGGAGCATCTATCCTCAGCAGGAGAAATGCCTTGGGGACTCGAGGGTTAACACAGCTGGGAGAGAGAGCTCTCCTGCCCAGAAATCTGCTTCTCCTGTTCCATTATTTAAAAATGGATATTAAGATCAGCTCATTCAATTGCTTTGAAAAGAATCCTCAAAGTGACCTCACAGGTGCACTAAGTTGGCAAGGCTGAGGTGGAGGTGGGTTGGGCTGGGGTCTGAGCAGGGAGAGGGTGAAGCTTGGCTTAAGTGCAAGGTCCCTGCAATGGCCTTGAGCAAAGGGCTGCTCCAGCTGCAGGGGCTGGGAAGAGCTGAAGAGGGCAAAAGGAAGCTTATCTCCTGGGACCACCTCTTGTCAGGGACTATACCAGCCTTTATGGACCCTCAGAGTGTTTGGGAGGTTTAAAATTGAGGAAGCCAAGTTCAGAGCAAGGCAGGAACTTTGCCAGGTGGGTAAAAGCCAGGATTAGAATTCAGCTGGTTCTGACTTCAAAGCTGGTCCTCAAGCTATGCCAAGTGCTCTCTTAACATGGACACCCAAGGGCACTGATGCAATGGGATGAAAATGCAATTTCTGGAGGGCTGGGGCCACAGCTCAAGGAGGACACTAAATGAGTAGATGTCTTCAGGACCTGATAGCAAATATTTCTTTAACATCAGGTAGTGACTACTTTTAGCTTTATTGGCCACATTGTTCCTGCCCAGCTATTCCATTCCACCACCACATGAATGAGCTAAGACATGAATGAGTGGGTGTGGCTGCATGCCAATAAAAGTTTATTTATGCAAATGGGTGGTGGCCCAAATTTGGCCCTTGGGCTGTAGTTTTGGCAGCCCTGTTTAGAATCTCAAGTGTATCTTGAAAAATACATGTGAATAGTGACATGTCTAAGTTTACTTTAATGTAACATTGATGTTTTAAAATGCTTGCTGTCCAAAAGAAGTGGCACTTTGAGGAAGACACCTCACCTCTGTTCTGCGACCTCAGAGGCTTCTGGCAGGCCTCCTGAGAGTATGAGATCCAAAGAGCAAAGGACAATCACAGGCCACCTTCAGGGGTGGGCTTCCTTCTACAAGCACAGCTTGCTAGCAGCTCATCCTGGCAGTTTGGGGGTCTCAGTGGACAGTGAGATCCAAAGCAACACACCTAACCCTCTGGTTTCTCATGGAAGAGTAGGATTGAAATTAGTGCTTCAGTTAAATGCTATAAAGCCATATAGAAAGCACTGATTTGGGCCCAAAATTTGTACTTCTTGAAATCTTGGTGCAAAGAGATTTTACTTTTAAAAATACATATGCAAATGTTACTTTAATAATTGCTCCAGAGAAAGATTTGAACATGGCGGCTGACAGGATAGCAGAGAGGAAGAGAGTGTGAATGAGCAAAGGAGAAAGAGGGGGGTGGTGTGGACATGTGTGGTGTTTGTGGGAGGGAGTGAGGGACATGTAGACAACATCACAGGAGTCCTGGGGACTGGCAGATTGGGCTCTCCGAGACAGGGAGCCCCTGCTACCACTGCAGGCACTCCCAGGATGGCACAGTTTTAGCGTGGAACCCAAGCCATCTTGTAGAGGGCAGTAACGGAGGCCAGAAGTGCAGCTACACAAACACCCAGACCGACCTCGGACACCACCCCCGGACCTGTGCAGGGAGCTTCTTGTAGCCATAACCCGTGTGGAACCACCACCATGCCCCGGCAGTGAGCAGTGTGGTATCACGCCATGGGTCCCAGACATCTGCAGTGAGTGCAGCCAGAGAGACATCCCAAATTGCGCCTCCTTGCCAGAGACAAAATCCAGCAACCCAAGATCCCATGCTACAAGCTGCTGCACTGTGAGTGCAAGCCAGGGGTATCTCACTCTTGACCATCCCAGTACAGAGCTGCAGACCAGTGTGTGCTCTGCCCCCGGGCATAGTCTTCTAGCTGGCAAGGGCTCCCACCCCCAGCACCAACAGTGCCTTTGGGCTGGCATAGGATCTGCCCCCAGCACAGACAGAACTATCACCCAGCATGCACCCTACCCCCTGGCCCACGTCAGAGCTGCTGGTATGACCTAGTGTGCCCAGCCAAAGGTCACAGAATCATGCTGCTTGTGTGCTGCCAGAGGGTACTAGGGCACCATCCTGCCTTGGGTATCAGGGCTGCACAGTGAATTGCATGCTAGAGGACTCTAGGCCTTCATAGGGAGTTGCCCCTGCCAACTCTGAGAAACTGAAGTGGACAACTGAGGGACCAGAACCATGGGAGAAGGGGGTACAACTCAGAGCAAAGACAATAAAAGTGGAATTCAAGGCAGACCCAGCATTCTGTTTAGTGAGTCCTGGATCATTGAACTGCTAGGGGCTTCAACCCCTTGGATCCCAAGCAGGGAGCCCAGGGCAAGAAAGAGACAGCAAAAACAGGGAGACAAAGAAACAAACCCCAAAGGAAAGAAAAGGAAGAATCTCCAGAAAAGGGACTAAATGAAATAGAGGCAAGCAATATGTAACAGAAAGAATTCAGAGTAAAGGTCATACAGTTCCTAAACCAGCTGGATGAGAAATTTACCAACATATATAAGAAGCAAGAGGAATTGAAGAATGATATAGCTACAATAAAAAACACAATGTAGTGTTTCAACAGTAGACTAGAATGGAGGACAGAATCAGCAAGTTAGAAGACAGGGTAGAAAAACACACCTAATCTGAACAGCAATTGAGAAAAAAATTAGAAAGCAGGAGGAGAGCTCAAGGGAGCTTTGGGACAACATGAAACAAAGCAATATCTGTATAATAGGGTGCCAGAGGACAAGAAGAGGAGCAAGGATTAGGAAACCTAATAGAAGAAATAATGATAGAAAACTTCCCTGCCTTGGGGAAAAAAAAAGTCACACAAGCACAGAGAGTCCCAAACAAGATGAACTCAAAAGATGCACAACAAGACATGTTGTAATAACAATGGCAAATGTTAATGACAAAGAGAGAATCTTAAAGACTGCAAGAGAGAGAGACAGAGAGTTACCTACAAAGTATCTCCCATTAGATTATCAAATGATTTCTCAACAGAAACACATCAGGCCAGAAAGTAATGGAATGAAGTATACAAAGTAAAGCAAGGGACTGAATCCAAGAATACTCTGTCCAGCAAGGCTATCATTCAAAATTGAAGGGGAAATCAGGAATTTCACAGACAAAAAAAGGCTAAGGGGGTTTATTGCTACCAAGCCAGTAATGCAATAAATGCTAAAGGGACTATAATAAAAAGAAAAAATAGAAAGGGAAGAAGGAACTCAGGCATAAAGAATAAAAATGGCTACAAACAATAATAACTTTAATCATAAATGGATTAAATGATCCAATCAAAAGATATCAGGTGGCTGAATGGATAAGAAAACATGACTCATATATATGCTGTCTACAAGAGACCCACCTCAGAACAAGGGACTCAAAGAGAATGAAACTGAAAGGATAAGAAAATATATTTTTAGGCAAATGGAAATGAAAAAAAAAGCTGGGATAGCAATATTTATATCTGACAAAACAGACCTCAAAGTGAAGGCCATAACAAGAGATAAGGAAGGCCACTTCATAATACTAAAGGGATCAATACAACAAGAGGATATAGCTTTGGTAAAAATATATGCACCAAGTGCAAGAACACTCACATACATAAAAACCTTCTGGAAGATATCAAGGGAGAGATCAACAGCAATAAAATCATAGTAGGGGACTTTATTACCCCATTGACATCACTGGATAAATCCTCTAGACAAAAAAATCAACAAAGAAACAGCAATCCTAAATGACTCACTAGATCATATGGAATTAATTGACATCTTCAGAACATTTCACCCCAAAGCTACGGAATGTACATTCTTCTCAAGTGCACATGGGACATTTTCAAAGATAGACCACATATTAGGACACAGCCTAAGTCTCTTCAAATTCAGGAAGATAGAAATAATATCAAGCATCTTCTCAGATCACAATGGCATAAAATTAGAAATCAACTACAATAAAATACCAAACACTTGGAGGCTAAATAGCATGCTATTAAATAATGATTGGGTTACCAAAGAGATCAAAGAAGAAATAAAAAACATCCTGGAAACGAATGACAATAAAAACACAACAATCCCAAATCTATGGGACACAGTGAAAGCAGTCCTGAGAGGGAAGTTCATAGCATTACAGGCCTACCTAAAAAATAAACCCAAGAAAAACTGGTAATAAATTATCTAACCCTACAACTTAAAAATTAGAAGGAAAGCAACAAGAAAAGCCCAGAGAAAGCAGAAGGAAGAAAATAATAAAGATCAGCGCAGAAATAAATGACATAGAAACCAAAAAAGAAAAAAATACAAAAGATCAATAAAATCAAGAGCTGGTACTTTGAAAAGTTAAACAAAATTGATGAACCTCTAGCCAGGCTCACCAAGAATCAAAGAGAGAGGACCCAAATAAACAAAAGTAGAAATGAAAGAGGTGAAGTAACAACTGACACCACAAACATACAAAGGATTGTAAAAAAAAAATACTATGAACAACCCCATTCCAACAAACAGGACAACCTAGACGAAATGGACATATTCCTAGAAAAATACAATCTTCCAAAACTCAATCAGAAAGAATAAAAAAATCTGAATAGGTCGATATCTATGTAGCAAATTGATGCAGTAATAAAAAAACTTCTAGTAAACAAAAGTTCTGCACTGGATGGCTTCACAGGGGAGTTTTACCAAACATTCAAAGAAGAATTAAAACCTACCCTCCTCAGACTATTCCAAAAAATACAAGAGGAAGGAACACTTCAAAGCTCTTTCTATGAAGCCAGCATTACCCTAATCCCCAAACCAGATAAAGGCACTACAAAGAAAGAGAATTACAGGCTAATATCCCTGATGAACATATATGCTAAAATACTCAACAAAATATTAGCAAATAGGATCCAGCATTACATTAGAAAGATCATATACCATGACCAAGTGGAATTTATTCCAGGGATGCAAGGCTGGTATAATATTCACAAATTAATAAATGTGATACATCACATAAACAAATTGAGAGACAAACATCACATAATTATATAAATTGATGCAGAAAAAGCATTTGACAAAATCCAACACCCTTTCTTAATAAAAACTCTCAGCAAAGTGGGAACAGAGGGATCATACCTCAACATGATAAAGGCCATATATGACACACCTATAGCCAACATCATACTCAATGGGCAAAAACTAAAACCATTTTCCCTAAGAACAGGAACATGATAGGGATGCCCACTTTCACCACTCCTGTTTGACATAGTATTGGAAAAGCTAGCCATAGTGATCAGACAAGAAAAAGAAGTAAAAGGCATCCAAATTAGAAACAAAGAAGTAAAACTGTTATTATTCGCAGATGACATGAGTCATTGTGGCCCAAAGTTCCTTTCAAGATGCATAGGAAACCCTAGAGACTCCATCATAAAACTACTAGACTTAATAAATGAATTTGGCAATGTAGCAGGATATAAAATTAACACTCAGAAATCTATGGCTTTTTTATTCATCAATAATAAACTCACAGAAAGAGAAACTAAAAAAAAAAAATCCCATTTACCATTGCAACAAAAATTAAGATAACTAGGAATAAACTTAACTAAGGAGGTAAAAGACCTGTACTTGGAAAACCATAGGATGTTGAAAAAAAGAGATAGAGGAAGACATGAACAAATGGAAGAATATAATGTGCTCATGGATTGGTAGAATCAACTTCATTAAAATGTCTATACTACCCAAAGCAATCTATAGATTCAATGCAATCCCCATTAAAATACTCATGGCATATTTCACAGACCTAGAACAAACTCTCTAAAAATTCATCCTATATAATAAAAGGCTAATATGCAAATAGACCAAATGGCAGAACAACCAAACAACTGAACAACTGGACACTATGGTGTGCGCTGACCACCAGGGGATGCACATGGAACATAACGGGCGTCGGCAGCAGGCGGCAGAGCGCAGAACATGGCAGGTGTCAGCTGCGGTGGAATGGTGGAGCAGGTGAGTGAGGATGCCAGACCAAGGCGGGGAGCCAGTCACTGTCATTGGGGTAAGCTTCTGGTAGTTACTGAAAATTCTTTGCTCCCGTGCGCCGCGGTCCTGCCTGGCACTCGCACCTGCTGCTGGTGCCAGCCCCACTTACAACCGCTGCCAGCACCTGGCACTGGCCCCGATTGCCCCTGAGGGCTTCTCCACCTCCCCCTGCTCCTGAGGGGCGATTGGGATTGGCAGCCACCTCTCACACCTGCTGCCGGGGCTGGCCGTGCTTGCACCCGCAGCTGGCACCAAGAGCCGCCACTCACACCCGCTGCTGGTGCCCGGCACCAGTCCCAATTGCTCTGCACAATCACTGGGTGCAAGTGGTAGCTGCCGGCCCCAATTGCTCTTGAGGGCTTCTCCACCTCTCCCTGCTCCTGAGGGGCGACTGGGGCAGCAGCCGCCACTCACACCTGCAGACAGCGCCAGCCCTGCTCCCACCCGCTGCTGGCACCAGCCCCAATTGCTCCATGCCATCAGTGGATGTGAGAGGGGTCGGCGCTGTCAGCGCATGGGAGCAGCAGTGGTGGGAGTGGGATTGCCAGCAGACAGGGGACCAGGGGCCATGGCAGGAGGGACCAGGTGAGGGCGCAGAGGATGGACCGAGACCCGCCTCTGTGCCCACTGCAGCCTCGTGGCCCAAAGTTCCTTTTAAGGTGCACAAATTCATGCACTGGGCCCCTAGTATGGAATGAAAAAAGACCCTGAATAGCTGCAGCAATCCTGAGAGAGAAGAACAAAATTGCAGGAAATCATAATACCAGATATCAAGCTATACTACAAAGCCGCTTTTCTCAAAACTGCCTAGTACTGGCACAAGAACAGACATACAGACCAATGGAACAGAACAGAGACCCCAGAAATCGACCCAAGCCATTATGCTCAATTAATATTTGACAAAGGAGGCAAGAGCATACAATGCAGTCAAGACAGTCTCTTTAATAAATGGTGTTGGGAAAATTGGACGGATACATGCAAAAAAAAAAAAAATGAAACTAGACCACCAACTTACACCATACACAAAAACAAACTCAAAATGGATAAAAGACTTAAACGTAAGATGGGAAACCATAAAAATCTTAGAAGAATCTATAGGCAGCAAAATAGCACACATATGTCGCAGCAATATCTTTACCGATATAGCTCCTAGGACAATGGAAACAAAGGAGAAAATAAACACATGGAGCTACATCAAAATAAAAAGCTTCTGCACAGGAAAATAAACGATCAACAAAACAACAAGGGAGCCCACTGCATGGGAGAACATATTTGCCAATGTTATCTCTGATAAAGGTTTAATCTCCAAAATTTACAGGGATCTCATACAACTTAACAAATGGAAGATAAACAATACAATCAAAAAAATGGGTAAAGGTCCTAAATAGACACTTTTTGAAAGTGGACATACAGAAGGCCAAGAGACATGAAAAAATGCTAAAAGTCACTAATCATCTGAGAGATGCAAATCAAAATGACAATTAGGTACCATCTCACACCTGTCAGAATGTCTATCATCAACAAATCAACAAACGACAAGTGCTGGTGAGGATGTGGGAGAAAAAGGAACCCTCTTGCATTGCTGGTGGGAATGCAGACTGGTGCAGCCACTGTGGAAAACAGTAAGGAGTTTCCTCAAAAAATTGAAAATGGAACTCCCATTTGACCCAGTAATCCCACTTCTAGGAATATATCCAAGAAATCAGGAACACCAATCAGAAAGGATATATGCACCCCTATGTTCATAGCAGTACAATTCACCATAGCTAAGATTTGGAAACAGCCTAAGTGCCCATCAACAGATGAATGAATTAAAACCTGTGGTACATCTACACAATAGAATACTACACTGCTGTAAAAAAGAAGGAACACTTACCATTCGCAACAGCATTGATGGATCTGGAGAGTATTATGCTAAGTGAAATAAGCCAGTTGGAGAAAGATAAATAGCACATGATCTCACTTATTTATGCAATATAATGAACAAGATAAACTGATGAATAAAAATAGATCCAGAGACAGAGAATCATTGAACAGACCATCCAACCTCAGAGGGAAGGTATGAGAGGGTAGGCGTGGGGGTAAGATATCAACCAAAGGACTTGTATGCATGCACATAAGCATAACCAATGGACACAGACAGTGTTGGGGGCGGGGAGGGGTGAGGGTATACAGTGGAAGGTTGGAGTGGCTGAGGAGACGTCAATGGGGGAAAAAGGAGGCATATGTAATACTTTACACAATAAAGGATTAAAAAAATTGCTCTGGTTTTCCCCAGAGCATGTATCCATCCCTGGCTTCAGAGGCATCTGAGCTGGGGGAGAAGAGCCACTGTCTGTGCCTGATCATCCAAGATAACCAGAGGTGTCATGAGCACAGGAGCTGCATCTTAGGCAGGCTTCTTGGGAGCTGCCACAGCAGAGAGCTCGCGAGCAGATGGCAGCTCAGGTGCTGGCACAGCAAGTCTGAAAAATGGTAATTCCCTAAGCACGGGTCAGCAGCAGGCGTGTTCAGGAGTGTTGGCTGCATCCCAGCCTAGGAAGACCATACACAGCGGTGAGCATTTTTCCAAGGAGGAACTGTGAAACAGGACAGTGGCTCCCAGCACACAGGGGAGCCAGGCAGAGGTGAGCTCCTAGTCCTTAGGGCTGGGCCTGGTGGAGACCAGAGAGACTGTGGAAGGTTGGGAGGACCAGGAGTAGGGTGACAGCAGAAGGAGGCCGGCTGTGCAGAGCCATGTGGGAGCAGGGAGCCCACGAGAAGCCCAGCACAAATATGGGGGCCAGGCCTGGAGATCTCGCAGGGCTGGATGGACTACATATCAAACAGGTAGCTGAGGCTCTCTGGCAGCCTTTCCCTGGCATCCTAGCCTCTTCGAGCAGGCTAAGGGCCCCTGGGCCAAGGGGACCAGGCCTCAGCCTGGGTTTTCCAGCAACCTTGTCTATAGCATGTATACCCTAAAAATCAGTGCAAGAGTGCTGGAGGGCAAGCCTGAGGCCCCTTGAGTGTGGCTCTTCCACAAAATACCACAGCCTGGGCGAGTCTATTTTGAAGAAGTAGCGTTAGAAGAAGTTTAAGTTTAAAAAATTTGGCTCTCAAAAGAAATTTCAATCGTTGTACTGTTGATATTTGGCTCTGTTGACTAATGAGTTTGCCGACCACTGCCCTAGAGGCCCCTACCATAGGGACCCACACCAGAGCGTCCTACTCCCAGGGTGGGCCTCCACAGCCTTTTTCAGGGGACATTCTGGGTCCACCCAGGCCTAGTCCCACAGTGTCGACGCTGGGAGCACTCTGCCCTGGCCTTGGCTGTCCTCACAGCTGACCAAATATCTCACTTGGAATGCAGTATGGGCTGGCTGCTACCACATCTGTCCTCCATGTCATTGGTTTTGGATCCAACACAGCCCAGTTACCAGCTCACTTATAAGGAGAGGGAGATGTGCCCTGGCCAGGCCTCCTCAGGCTACTCAGGACACTGGTTGCAGCCTCAGGTGAGCCAGCACCTTCACGGGGTCCAGGCCCCACACTGAGGCTGCCCACACTGCTGTTTAGCACCATGTGCCTGGTCAAGTTCAGAGGAAGTGGACAGCAGGCAGTCCCCTTGTGCGCAATTCTTCTGGGACTGCATTAAATCACCAGTGTGCATATGGAAGCCTCTAGCCACACTGGTGATTTAAATGCTAATGCAAATTAATTACAAATATTAACTTACCCATTAGGATGGCTGTTATCAAAGATAACAAGTGTTGGTGGGAATGTGGAGACGTGGGAACCCTTGGGCCCTATTGGTAGGAATGTAACACGGTGCAGGCACTGTGGAAAAGAGTATAGAGGGTCCTCAAAAAATTAAAAACAGAATTGCTTTATGATCCAGCAATTCCATTTTTAGGTATAGACACAAAAGAACTAAAAGCAGGAACTAGAACAGATAGACACTGTACACCCAGGTGCATAGCAGCTTATTCACAACAGCCAAAAGGTGGAAGCAATCCAAGTGTCCATCAATAGATAAATGGGTACACAATATGTGGTCTGTCTATACAATGGAATCTTATTCAGCCTTAAAAAAAACACAGAAATCCTGACACCTACTACAAGATGCATGAACCTTGAAGACATGTGCTAAGTGAAATAAGCCAGTCACAAAAGGACATATACTGTATGATTCCACTTATATGGGGTCCCTAGAGCAGTAAAATTCATAGAGACAGGCAGCAGAGTGGTGGTTCCCAGGAACTTGGGGGAGAAGAGAATGGGGACAGAAGGGCTCCGTGTGTCTTAGATCAACCCACAGGACTCTCTCCTGGGTGTGCAGCCCTAAATGAGGACACAGAGCCCAGAGGGTATTAATTGTCAGGGTAACACATGCCCCAAGAACCCATTTCATCTCCTACCATCTCCTGCACTCAACGTGGGAGGAGGAGCTCAGATCCCTCCATTGCCCTGTGCCTTGGACAAGCATGTGTCCAATGAACACTCGAATCAGGAAAAAGACACGGCCCAACTACTCTTTCTTAGAGCTCCTCGATGTATCTCCTAAAATCCTTTTTTGTTATGATAAAATTTGTTTCAATTTAAGAATTTTCATATTTCTTATGCTTTTCAAGAAATGAACCCAACCATCCCATTATCCAAAATTGAGGTACAGTTGGATCATGAGGGTGTAAATAAATAAACTGAAGTTAACTGGCAAAACCAAGAGAAAGTTCTAGACTTTCTCCTATAGGCTCATGCCGCAGCAGTTGTATGTGACAGAGGGATCCACCAGACCAAGGCAGATTCGTTCCACCAGCCTCAGGAAGAATTCACCTGGGATACTCCCAACTTCCAAGTCCTTGGCATACTTCTCAAGGATAATTCTAGATGTGCTGTTGATGAATTAAGTACTGTTACCATCATGATAGCAAAACCACATTTTATTTAGTAACTGGACTGTTCACCTCCCCATTATCTCATTTAATCTTCACCCTGAAATGGAAATTATCAATCCATTTTAAAGATGAGGAAACCAAGGCTCATAAGAGTGGGGTACACGGCCCCACTGCTTTCCAATTCCCCAGCTTTGGGCTTCCCTGCCCACCTCCAGCCCCCTGCAAGCGCCTGCTCCTTCCATAAATCTGTCCTTCCCACCAAGGTCCTACACACAGGATGAACCCTGCTCCTCCCTCCCACCCTAGCTCTCCCGACTGCGCTCAGCTGAGCTTAACGCTGCCCCTAGGGCTTGCATTTTGGAGACTGGATGCCTCACATCCTCAAGATGACCCTGACCAAGCATCAAGCAATGAGGGGAAGGCTCTCCCATACCAGACAGGGAAGAGGCAGGACTGCGCCCTCTGCTGGCCGATTAGGTAGCATCCCCGTGCCTCCTGGGGTGGGGTGTGGGGACTGTAATGTGGGGGCAACTCCTTAATCTCTCCTGTTGGGTAAACAAGGGGGTGACACCTTAATCTCTCTGTAATTGGGTAGACAAGGGGCAAGTGCCTCATCATGCCCCAGAAGGCACATGTGGCACACAAACACCCCATTACATAGCACAGCTTCGCAGGGAGAAACGGATCCCCTCTTCAAGCTTCCATTCCTCTGCCTACTCTAGGAGAAGCCTGGATGGGTGTTAGTCTGTCTGTCCCCTTGGGGAACACACACCGATATCCCTTTTTTATTGCTTTACGTTTTACTTTTAGGTTACCTTTATGTAAAGTGAAGTTATTTCCTTTGTAAATAATTTTAAGTTTTAAAAAATCAGTTCATTTATAGGAAAATACACAGTCCAGGCACAGTGCAGTGTGGCAAAAATAAAGAAAACGGAGACAAATGACTGGCGTTTGGGGAAATGGCCTCAGTGTGTAAACAACCTTGCCAAGTCAGAATATGCCCCACTGACAGATGAGAAAACTCAGGTTCAGCATGGCTGATGGGAAGGTTACATTTTCTCACCTGTGGACCCAGAGCGCTTCCCTGAAGCCACATCACTCATCCCTAGATCCACTAGGAAACCACAGGTGCCCACCTGCACCTCCCTCACCCCGCCCCACTTACAATGTTCATGAGTGTGAGCAGGTACTTCTGCACGTGCTCCTTCCCGTGGAACTGGACCACAGAGTCATCCACACCCAGCAGGACCTCGATGTTGTAGTCATCATCGGCAGCATGTCTGCGTGTCCTGCGCCTTGAGCTGTTGATCCGTTCCTCCAGGATGCCCAGGGTACGGCTGAGGCTGTCCAGGCTGCCAAGGGAGGCCCCTGAAAAGACAGAGGGCATAGTGTGCAGCTGCAGCCGGGCTCACCAGGGACGCAGCAGGACAAATTCGGCACCTGCCTGGCACCAGCTTGGCCATCACCTTGTTGCAAACTTACATTCTTGTCCCATTTTACAAAATCACAAACTGAATTTCAGAGATGGCAATATGATGTGCCAAGTCAGTTCAAACTCAGCAGTATACAGATCAACTCCTTGGCCATTGCAGAGCCCTGGTCTGGCACCCAGTGACAGAGAGGCCAGGAAGCTGGGCTCCCCAGCCAGGAGTTGGTTAAGGGTGGCAGAGCCAGATTCTTTCACCCATTCACACACTCAGCACTTGAGAAGGGTTGCCCAGGTGCCAAAGGACTGGTGTCCCAAGTGTGGCCACCCTTGTTATTTTTTAAATATGTTTTTATTGATTTCAGAGAGAGGAAGATGAGAAGGAGAGAGCTAGGAACATCAATGATGAGAGAGATTCATTGATGAGCTGCCTCCTGCACACCTCCTACTAGGGACCGAGCCCACAACCCGGGCATGCATGTGTCCAAACGGGAATCGAGCTAGTGACCTCCTGGTTCATGGGCTAACCCTCAACCATTGAGCAACACTGGCTGGGCAAGGCCACCCCTGGAGAAACTGAGGTCCAGCCTAGGTCGTGAATGTCCCACAGTGTCTTCTCAGGCCTCCCTTTCAGAACTGCCGGCTCAGTCCTCCACTGAAGCAAGGCCCCTCACTCTGGGCCAGGTCCACCCATCCCACTCCATGGTTAAGACCTCCCATAAGCACCCTTCCCCAGGTGAACAGTGTATGGCTGGTCCCAAGCCAAGGAGATGGGTGGTTGCCTAAATTAACCGTGCAGGGACCAGGACAAGACCTCATTGACAGCTCCCTCACAGTCTTCTGGGCCAGGCTCTCACCTCCAGACCCCACAGGTTTGACACCTGGCCTGGGCTGGGGGAGTAGGGCCTAAGGGGCCTCAGCTGAGGGGCCCAGGGCCCCAGGATGTTATTTCAGCATCTGAACAGCTGTAGCTGCCAGTTCAGTTCCCTTCGCCGTTCCCACTGGGCTTGGGTCCGCCCTGGACTGTTCCCTGACCCCAGGGTCCTGCTTCTCCTTGGAATTCCCTGAGTGAGAGGGAAGGGTTTTCAGAGACTCCTGCCTTTGGAGGGACCTTGGACCTCAGGTCATTGTGACATCACCAACCAAGGGGGTGGTGTCCTTGCCCTGTGGGCCCTGAAGGTGAAGGTGGTGCTGAGAGCCCAGCTCAGCTTTCAGTACCCCTGAATAGCACCCCTCTTAAGGGTCTTCCAGAAAAGTCTTCTCACTTGGCCTCAAAGCCTTTTGTCTGCTGCCTCCTCCATGCGGGAACAGGACTCCCCGCACGTCACAGTGCTGCGTGACAGGGCTTCTGAAAGCAGTATGGCCACTCATGGACAAGTTGGGCAGCCTGCCGCTGGGTGGGTCCTGTTCCACCACTCAGCCCTGCACAGACATCACTCACGCAGTGCAGGCAACAGGCATTTTTGGGGTGCATAACTGTCCCCATTTTATAGACAGGAGGGCTGATGGAACCCCCTGCATGGATGACTTTCAGCCAGGAGCTTTCTCCTTTACACCTGCTGTCTGTTAGCTTTGAGGCACAAACCTGCAACTAGGTCACAGCACAGAGACCAAGCAGAGAAAGTGGACTCTATGGTGTTCTAAGAAAAAGTGTGTTGCAGGAGATACAGGAGGAGCAGCGTGTGGAGTCAGTCAGGTCAGGAGTGAGTAGCATCTTGCATTCCTGTATGTCCTGGGGTTCTTGTGTCCCCCCCTCCCCACCCTGCAGGCCCCTGCGCACTGGGTATATGCACACACACATGCACGCGGCCAGGGCAGCTCTGGGGAGGCAGGCGTGCAGCATCCCCCTGCAGAGCCAGTGCCCCGCTGGGCTTCTTGGAGATGATTCAGAAACATCCTTGTTGCTCCCAGAGGACAGATCGGTGACTTAAATCTGATGGGGGTTTGAGGAATTGCTATTCTATTTTTACACATTTATTTCTTTGCATTTCTAACAAGCAGGGACAGCTCACCTTCAGAACCACCTTGGGAAGCACAAAAATAGTAATAATCCATGAAACTCTCCCCTGGGGAAGAGGCTGGATGTTGTCATCTGCCCCTGTGGAGCCAGGGGTCACTGACGGGTGGTCCCTGGGCAAAACCAGCCCAGGAAGGCACTTGTTAAGGCCACGCGGTATTTTAAAAATACCTTACTTGGTTGACAGTATTTAAAAATTGGGAAATTTATTGTTAAACAAAATCTAGAATAGCCAGTTTCTCTGGGGAATTACAAGATGGGATCATGGGACAGGTGGGTGGTTACCATGTCAACACTAGGCTGTAGAGTAATGATCACACCTGGAGACAGGACACACAGGACCACGTCTCCAGGCCACCTGGCCTGCTGCCCTCCTGGCCCCCTAACCCAAGGAGTCACATACAGGTCAGTGACCACTGGGGGCGTGGTGGGGGGGCAATGGGGCTGCCATTGGGGCAGAGCTGTCTGAGCCAGATCTTATAGCTGCTTTTGCCAAACAAGCACGGTTTTTAATTATGTTACAGGTCCATCAAAAACAATGCTTTCTAAATATTCATTAGATGTTATAATTATTATTTTAGTCATGATTATTTTGGGGGTAAGTTGAACCTAATGTTCTAGGACACCCCAATCCCCAAAGGCCCAGCCCCTGTAGAGATGTCCCAAAGTGGAGGTCAAGGTACAGACCAGGAGAGGAAGGCAGGGCCCCTCAGGCCTCCTGGCAAGTGACAACCCCATCCTGCCATCCAGACCCTGGAAGCCCCAGTGGTGTGCAGGCCCGGAAGGGTATAGGGAGCAGCCCCAAGGTGATTAGTGTCTGCCAAGCATCCGGCCACGTGAGCACTGATGGAACCCATCAGCTGTCAATGTTGGATGCCTCTTCAGTTTCCCTATCGTGGGATTGATCCTGAAGCCTAAGCCATGCAGAGACCCCAACCATAGCCCGATCCTAGGAGGCCTGTCCCTCAAGCTGAATCCTGCTGTAAGGAACTCAAGCCAGAGACAGGCTTCTGCCCAGCCCTGGGTGGGAGACCATGGGATTCCCTGACACCAACTCCGTCCTTCGAGGCCGCCTACCTGTACTGATAGCCTACCTGGCCTAAAGGCCTCTGCTCCTCCTGGTCCCTGGGGGCCGGGGAGGGCCCTCATCCACTCTCCCCTCCTCCCCGGAGCTCCTGCAGCTCACAGGCAGCCTGCTAAGCAGGTGGCATGCGCTCGCCCAGCCCTTTGGCTCCAGCCCTCATTACTGGCCCAGGCCCAGGCCCAGGCCCAGACAACTAACTGTCCGTGTTGCCCATCTCCTACTGTCCCTGTGCATAGCCTCCCCCTGCCATGAGGAGAAGTCACCAGTCCTCCTTCCAGCTGTTTGTGGCAGATGGAGAAGACTTGGCCCCTGAGCAGAGGCTCCCCTACCTTTCCAGTGGGTAACCGTAGGGATTTAATTTCCTGGCATTCCCTGTTTTGAGAGACCTTCCTGGAAGGCAGCTGGGACTATTTTCCTCATGTCTCAGGAGGCAGTCCCCGTTTCTTTGTTTTTTGTTTTTGTTTTTGTTTTAAAATACATTTTTAAATTGATTTTAGAGAGGAAGGGAGAGGGAGATAGAAACATCAGTGATGAGAGAGAATCATTGATCAGCTGCCTCCTGGACACACCCCACTGGGGATTGAGCCTGCAACCCGCGCATGTGCCCTGACTCGGAATTGAACTATGACTTCCTGGTTCATAGGTTGATGCCCAACCACTGAGCCACGCCCCCCAGGCTGTCTTTCCTGCTTTGGATGGGGTCTTGCATGCCTCAGTTTCCCCAGTGCCCCACAGGTAATTAACTGCAGGGCTGTGAGGAGCCAGGCAAAGATGCAATAGGAGAAAACGCAGGGAGAGTCAGGTTGTCCATTTGGGAGCTGAGAGCTGGGCTGGAAGGAGAGGTACATGAGCAGGGCCACTGGGTGGGGGAGCAGAAACTAACCTGAGGTAACTGGTAGAGGAACAGAAGCCGGCACAAAAGCAAGCTGTAAGTCACTCACAGACATAACTAAAACCCTGGCTGGTTTGGCTCAGTGGACAGAGTATAGGCCTGTGGACTGAAGAGTCCGGGTTCGATTCCAGTCAGGGGCACATGCCCGGGTTGTGGGCTCGATCCCCAGTGGGGGTGTGCAGGAGGCAGCTGATCCACGATGCTCTCTCATCATTGATATTTCTATCTCTCTCTCCCTCTCCTTTCCTCTCTGAAATCAATAAATATATATTTTTAAAAAGTCACTCACAGACATAACTAAAGAAAATGATGCAGGAGGAGTTAACACAAATGGTGTGATGAGAGGTACCATGTAACTGCCAATAAAAAGAAACCAGGTGTAACAAAATTTATGAGATAAAATATAATCCAAGGTATTAAAGGGACCAGCTGATAAATAATTCATTGAGAAGATGTAAACGGTACGAAACAATGCACCTGGTAGAGCGTCAATCTGATACAAGGAGAAATAGACATGCCAGAGTTCTAGGTGCATTTTAATACATCTATTCCAGAAAACAACGGATCAATTAGATGAAAGGCAAGGTGGGGCTGGAGAGGATTTGAATTACTAAAATGAATTAATGTTTAAGCCCAATAATCAGAAAACGTGCCCTTTTTAAGTACACATGGAAAAAAGCCCCAAGTTCTTTTACACATTAGGACAAAAAGAAAATTAAGAATTGTGTCTTCAGTCACTACCAGGACAAAATCAGAGAAAAAAAGGAAGGCCCTCAAACCCTAAACAACAAAAATTAAAAACAGACTTCTAACAAGCCTAGACTAAATAAATAGAAAATATAAATTCTAATAATTGGCTCAAGTACAAAACCTGAATAAACCTCAGAAGAAATTGCAAAAGTAGTAAAAAAAAACAAAAACCCAAAAACAAAAACCAAATCAAACCCAGGTTTTATGAGAGTTTTATCAAAGCCACAAGGAATCAACATTTCTCATTGTACACCCAATGTTTCCTGGTACAATACCTTTCACATATATAGCAATAACCATCTAGGAAACAGAATGGAAAAAAGGGCTTATCAATTATAGCAACAAAGCCCACAAACTATCTAGAAAGAAACAAAAAGAATGAAAGTACAAAGACCACACAAAGCATAACATAGCACAGGCTAAAACTCCAAAAAACCACATGGAGACACACACACTCTGCTGGATCACAAGCGGATTCTCCTCCAAATTAATCTATACATTTAACACAATCTTCACCAAAGACTTGCTGAAATCTAACAAAATAATTCCAAAATTCAACAGGAGGATGACATTTAATACAATAGCCAGAGATATATTGAAAAAGGACAGTGATGAGGGGGTACTTCCCTTGCAAACAGAACATATTACAAAATGTCATTAATTAGAAACTAGTGGCACCGTGCCATGGAAGACAGGGCAATGGAACTGAATGCAAAGTCCAAAAACAAAGTGTAAGCATAAGAGATGCTTCTGAGTACAAATGGCAGATTGAACACAGACATCCAATTCAGCTCCCTCTTGGCACCCATGACACCTTTAGTAAAGGGATTAAAAAAAAAATCACAAGCCTACAAGGACATGGAAAGCAAGAGAAGAAAATAACAGAACTGTTAGAGGTTGGACAGCATATGACCATGTGGTCATAGACTTCATATATCTGAGAAAGTTGGATCCCAACCTGGCCATGAAGAGAGCCAGGACTCTACACAGTAGAATCCTCAAAAAAGCACCAAGTTCTTCTGCAATTGGGAGTGCAGGGCAGATTGGCAGAAGTAGGACTAGTTGATAGCTATCCCGCCCCCCACCCCCCCATCCTGTGCCCCAGTGATAGCCGCAGTAATAACACTGCATTGTTCTGGAAGCTTATTCTCTCTTGAAAAGGTGGAGGGGGGAGTCTCTGGGCTGCAGGCACCAGCTGTAGTTGAGAGCATAGGTACAATGCTACAAACAGGAGGACTGAAAGAAGGCTGAGACACCAGCCTGCTTCCACCATTTGACCCCTGCAATGCTGATCCTCAGGCCTTTATCTCTCAGACAGGACAGTGGGAAGGATCTTGTCTAGTGAATCTGACTAACCAAAGACTGAAAGGCAGAATCAATGTCCACGGTTCCCCCAACCTACAAGATTCACCTCTTCTGCTGCCCAACATTATGCATGAGCAGCCCATCAAGCATCACCCACTTTCATGGGGGAGCCCCAGGCTTGGCAGATGGAGAGCAAGTTAAAGCAAAATAGCCAAAAAGAGGAAAACGGAAGAAATAGAGTGCACAGGAAGGTGGGGCAACCTGTCATTAGTAAGCTCTGAAAGTATTACATCCATTAAACAAGAACAGGATGAGGGCAATTAAAAGGCTTCTTGGAAACTAAAAGAGCTTCAGCAGAAATGGTAAACTCAGTGGAAGGACTGGGTTGATAAAGCTGAAAAACCCCAGAAAGTAAAAAGTAAGACAGAGAGCTGAGCAATCAGGAAAGAAGATAAGAAAATTAGAAGATCAGATTCGAGGTATATCATCCATTTAATAGAAGCTCTATAAAGACAGGAAGGAAAAAACAGAAAGGAAGGAATTAATAAAATAATTCAGAAAAGTTTCACACAAGTGGAAAGTGTTCCCAGACTGAAAGAGCCCAGCTAGTACCCTACACAGTCGATAAAAACAGACCCACACCATGGCACATCATCATGAAATTTCAAAACACAGAGAAGATTCTATAGACTTTCACAGAGGACAAGATGGGGCTGAGGGAGGCAGTTACTGAACAGGTCACAAAGGATTAGAGTCAGCATGCTTCAGACTCCCCCAAAGCAGCAAAACAATAGAGCAAAGACCTCAAAATTCTAAAGGAAAACTTTCTCAACTGGAATGCTATATCCAAACAAAGTCTCAGTCAAGTATGAAAGTGGAATAAAGACATTGCCAGACATATAAGTTCTCAAAAGTTTTACCTGTCTAGCACTGCTTCTGAAGAAGCTACTGAAGGATGTACTCCTTCAAAACAAAAGAGGCAACCAAGAAGGTAGAACAGAGAGACAGAAAGCAGGAGAGCAACAGGAGTGGAGGAGGATCCTTTGGCGGAGGGTGAAAGGTGAACCCAGGATTTCAGCCCTGCACCAGATTGGAGGGCAACTGACCACACTGCAGCAGTGTCACCCCAGAGGCAGACTATCACCGCCACAACCCCCACAGCCATCGGGTCAGCTTCTCAACCTGAGGACAGATGCCCAGGAGAACCTGGCCCAGATTCTCAGCAGTACTTGGCTTGTGACCATGTGCTGATGAGAGTCTCTCTCCTTGTGCTGTGCTGAGGACACACATGTCACTCACAAAAGTTCTCAATTCTCCCTGGGAGCTGGAGATGGGCCAGGGTAGGTGCAGGAGCAGGGAGTACAGAGCAGCCCACTCCCTCTGACTACCCTCCTGCTGCATATCAAGTGCCTGGTCCACATGGCTATGTGCCCGATGGTGGAGAAATGTGTTCCCCAAGACTCACTCATGACCTTGCTCATGACTTCCCCACAAGTGGCTTGTCACCTCCCAGAGAAGTGGAAATGGACCACAACTCTGCTCACCTCCTCCTGTAGCCTCTGTCCAGTGGGGACAGCGCTGCCCTCTCCTTGTACTGCTGGTGTGTGCTTGCTCTCTGTTTTAATATTAATGTCCTTTGACATTAATTTATATGTAAATTTTAAATAGCTGATCAAATAATAAAATAGTAAATAAAGTTGGTAAATGATAAGGTAGCAATTCAAAACTGGGTGATTTGGCAAATAGTAGAAGTGGAGCAGGTATGGACATTGGGGTGAGCTGATAGTACTTAATTATGTACAAGAGCACATGATAGCCCAGAATTTCCACTTTTGGATCTAGGTCCTAAAGACATAGGATGTCTATAAGCTCTCCTAGTCCCCTCTTCAAACCAACCTTGCTTTGTGAGCCATTTCCACTCTTCTGGATGGGGTGTGCAGACAGGCATGCTTGTACAGGTCCCTAAACAGCTGCTGCTTGTGACAGCATGGCTTGGATAGGTTGAGGGAGCTGGAGGTAACCTGGGTGTCATCAGTAGGGGAGCAGAGAGGCTAAATTCGGTGGGTGCATGCCATCCAGCTAGGAAGAGGTTAGAAGGGTGACCCACACATAGATGAATAGATCTTAAAAACAGAGTGCCGAGTGCAAAAAGTAAGAAACATAATGAGATATAAAATGCAGCACAGGTTATGTCCATTAAAAACACACACTCAAGAAGCAACACTGGTTTTGCAAAAATATACACTGACAAAAGGATACACTTGGACCTCAAAATGGTTATTCACTGCAGGAGAAAGGGGAGGAGAGAAAGTGGGTGGTAGAGATTAAGTGGTTTCTTCTTATTATTTGTAATATTCACCCAGGGACATGTTTTTATTGATTTTAGAGAGAGAGAGAGGAAGGGAGAGGGAGAGAGAGAGAAACATCCATGTGTGAGAGAAACATCAATCAGTTTCCTTCCATACATGCCCCAATTAGGGATCTACTGGGGATGGAACCCCCAACCTGGGTATGTGTCCTGACTGGGAATCGAACTCATGACTCTTTGATGCACAGGATGACGATCCAACCAACTGAGCCACCCTGGCCATGGCAAGTGTTTTCTTCTTTTAATGGTGTTGGTCAACAGCTTAGATGGAGAAGGGAATGATCAAATCCTGTCTCACATCTTAAGCAAAAACAAATTCTAGGTACATTGGGGGCCTGGGATGATGAAAATGAAGTCACATAAGTGCTTTTTTATGATCTTCGTGTTGGGCAGGCTTTGGACTCCAAGGCCAGTGCACCTCCTGCCCCCTACAAGCCCCCGTAACTACTCCCTGCCAGTGTTTCATTCTGCAAGACCTATGATCTGCTGCCCCGCCCCCCCCCCCCCCCCCACCATCAAGCATGTGGATGACCACATACAACCACCCTGTGAAGAAGAGAGCGTGAGACTTAGGGAACTAGACTGAGGCCATGTGGATAGAGCACCAGCCAAGCTCTCCTACAACCTCTGCAGGCCCCTGCAAAGTAGCAGGCCAGGCCCGAGGTGTATCATCCATTTAACAAAAGCTCCAGGGAGACCTAAGTCCTAGGCGCCAGAAGCCTTGAGGAGCATGCTGCACCCCAGCCTGGGGAGGTAATCTGGAGGAAAGCCATCCCTCCATTTGTTAACAACCAGGAGACAATCCCTCTGTGACTGCAAATTCCCCTAAAGATGATCATTAAGATAAAATATGTTTATGTAAAAGCATAATCAGGACACGGCAGAAGCCCTTTTTGGAGGCAGGCAGGCTCTTAGGCTCTGGGAAACAGAAAGCAGACTCAGCCCCGCAGGGGCCATCACCACAGGCCCCTTTGGTGAGCTTTATTAAAAGAAGCTCATTAGGTTTATTTCATTTAGCCCTTTATAACTTTATTATAGAATTGGAATTACTTTTTCTCAGTGCAGGCAGACATAGCTCATCCAGTGTGGGAGTGGAGTGAGGGAAAGGGGAGAGGGCTCTTTGGGCCACATATGTAACAGTTGTACTGAATCTCAGACAAGAGCTGGAAGGCCATATTACCTTGATTCCCAAGCCTGCTTATCTTGCCAGCACTTCAGGCTCTGATGTTCTCCTCACTCCAGATACATCCCTGGGAAGTAAGGGGAACTATGTGATGCCACTGTGGCCCAGAAGGTGTTGAGGCCACTGACATTGGGCCCAAGGCAGCTGGGCCATGCTGAATGACCAGGGCTCTCATGGCCCCTCCTGGGCTCCATGCAACAGGGCTTGGAGTCCGTGGTCTACAGCCCTTACACAGCATCCCAGCACCCTACCCTGCTGCCCTGCCCTTCGACAGCAGCCAAATGGCCTAGACTCCTCCCGACCTGTCCACTGTCCTCCACCCCTTATACCCCCCTCCGCTGGCTTCTGAAGACCACCTTCCCCCAGGAAGAGCACCTTCAGCAACCAGGTCCCTTGGGGTTGGGGAGGGCAGAGCAGAGTGCACAGGTGAGTCTGGCCCAGCCAAACTCCTAGCCAATACAGGGCAGGTCATTGAGGCCAGGCAGCCTCCAAGGCACCTCTGTGGCCATCAGCAGGGAAGGTGTGCTGGTCCCCAGTTGCCTCCTCGCTGCTGCTCCCCAGCATGCAGCAGCCAGATGGCTGTATACAATGTGAGATTGGCAGATTGTTTAATGCAAATATTTACTGTGAACTTCAGAACAAAACACAGACACCTAATGGTCCCAACAGAAGGTAGGATTCCCTAGGATTTCATTTTGGAGGTGGGAGAAGTAGGAAGCTGCCACTGGGTGATGACAGCCAACATCCATGCACAGCTGATACCTGCATGCCAGGACAGGATCCCCATCACCAACCCTGAACACACACTGGAGCCCTAGATTTAGACATCCAGCAGCCTCCTGGGCATTGATCCCCACTGAGTTGATGTGGAAGGCCCTCAAGCACCCCATAGTCAGAATTAAGGACTGAATGTCTCCTCTGCTCAAGCCTAAACCTACAGCTGTACCATTCATCTTGGGGCCTGGCATCTGTGTCCATGTAGACCCACCCCAGGAAGAAGGTCCTGCTTCTTCCCCAACCACAAAGTCGGCATGCCCCTCACCATAAGGGTCTCTGAACCTGGCCCCCATCCTCTCTGCCTTTGCCCTAGATCAAGCTCCACCAGAAACCAGATCCTATGAATCCACATTCCAAGGTACTTTTCTCCAGTTGCCAGCCTCAATTTCCCCTACTGGTCCTTCATGTTCTCAGATGTTGAGCAGTGCAGCATACCAGGTGGGCAAGGGCACTGCAGGATATGGGTCCTGTGCTTTGGGAGGGACCTGATGTTAATAAGTGCAGGAGGTATGGGATGCTGCCCAGCTCTGCACAAGGCCCTCCCTTGCCAGGCCATACAGAGATGCATAGATGCTCAGCAGCCTGCCTGCACTCCCAACCCCAGCCTAGAGCTGGACTGTCCCCAGTTCCCCCCAAACTTTCTGCATCCTTCCTGACCCCTCCTAGAGCCTGGACACACAGAGGTGCTAGAGCCAGGACACATGGCTCCTCTGGGCTGATGCTGGGACTCAGAGTGGCACTGTAGCATGGGCCACACTGTCCCACCAAGCCACCTTCCCTGAAGGGAGAATTCTAGACCTCCTCATTATCAGCAAGAGAGGAAAAAGCACCCTCTGTTGACAATAAAAATGACCTTGGTCACATGGGGCGTGGGGCTTTACAGATTTTCCAGGGAACAGGAATGGACTCCCTCTCATGCAGATGGAGAGACGAGCCCCAGAAGGTCACGCTCTGCCCAGGACCTCCCAGCAGCCAGGCACAGCAGTAAGGTGTCTGCCTCTGGAACCCAGCTGTGCCTAATGCACCCTAGCCCCTGAGTCTCCGACAAGCCAGGGCAAGGACGGAGGGGAGAAGCAGGGAGAGTTTGTGGCAGCATTAAGAAGCCTAAGCTGCTTGGCACCCTGAAGGGCCTCTCGACGTGTATTGCTGGTGGCTTGCTATAAACTGGACTTTCAGATGCTCTAAATGCTGTGTGTGCTGCACTATAGGAGGTGGACCCCAGGGGTCCATTTTCAGGGCCACTGCACCACGGTGCCCTGCATAGCTCCAGAGATGGGGTGACCTTCATATGGCCTCTGCAAGTACATGCATGCTCTGGGGGTACACATGCACGGGCCCTTCCACCTCAAACCGTGCTGTGGACCTTGCAGGAGGATAGGAAGGTCCCAAAGGTCTGAGGGGCAGAGAGCTCTGACAGGACAGATGGCCCGTTGCCTACTGTTCTTTGTGTCTATCCCTGTCCAAAGCCAGACCAAGGAGCAGAAGTGACCAAGACTGCCCCTATACCCCATGCCTGGGGTCAGAAGGGCAGAGGGGTGACCCTGGGGCACTGGAGTTTTTTGACTGACATTTGGGGACACCCATGGGACTCTCCTATGCCCCACTGCCTCTGGGGAGACATCTGGAGGGGCAGGCACCTTAGATGAGCCCAGAGAACAGCTCCACATGCTTATCCCTTCCAAGGTCCTCTTACCTGAGTCCTGCCGGCCCAGGAACCTGGCAAGTGTCAGAAACACTCTGACCCTCCCGCGTCCTTCCTGTCGGGCAAGGAATGTGTGCTGAGCTTCTCCTCTCAGACCCACCTCTCCCAGGGGTAAAGCCCACGGTGCAGATGGGGGCAGTGCTGGGAGGCCATGCCCATAGCATCCAGTCCTGAAGGCACAGCTTATCTTCTGGTGTGAGCTCAGTGGCTTCAGAAGCTGGGGGGGGGGGGGAGGGAGGGTGGGGAGCACTGATTAGCCCTGATGGACCTCACAATCCCTTTCCATGATGTTTCCTGCCTTAGAAAGACCACGCCTGCAGTCACTGAGGAGGAAGTGAGGGAACCCCCTGCTCCCGAGAGACTGGAGCTGCCAGGCTTCCACAGTGGCCACTGAGGCAGACACGCTGTGCTCCCCACATAGCACCGAGCCCCCTGTCAGACCATGGTGCTGCTGGGGTTTAATGGGATCAGCTCCATTTTGAGAAGGGAGGAAATGAAAAATCAGAGCAAATGCTGAATTCTTATAAGTTTAATCCATGAGGCCACATCACATGGGCTAAATGCACCCCACACCTGGATCCCTTGGCCACCAAGGGCAGCCCTTGCAGAAAGGATGGTGCAGGGTAAGGTCCCCAGGCCCCTGGCTGCCCTGGACACTGCAAGGGCTCCAGGGGACAGGATGGGTAGCTGAGCGGGCAGAGACTAGAAGCTTCACATCATACTCTCCTGTCAAAGGCCTGGGTTTCATTCCTGGTTAGAAGCAGATACACCCTGGTCAGGTCTCTGCTCATCAGCTCCTGGACTACAGTGCTCCTGCCTGGCCCTGCAAGGGTGCCAGGCCGGCAGCGCGATGAGTGCTGTGGATCATACAGCACATGCTCATATACATGCACACATGCTTATTCACACACACACTCAGCAGTGAATTCATGAAAGATGGAGCCCCCTTTTAAGCCTCTGCAGGTGCCCGAGACACCTGTGTGGACCTTGGCAAAAATAAATCAGTAAATGGGGCCAAAACCAACCCCGGGATGTATGGACACCACTGTTACCCTTATGGTACTTATGAGCAAACCGAGGCTGGGAGGGAGCAGCTGCAGGTGTGGAAGCAGCCACAGTGAACACTTGCTGGGCACAAACAGTCCTGGGCAGCGTGTGAAGGTGCATGTGCTTCCTTCCAGACCATTGTCTAGAGGGTGGAAGAGGGGGCAGCCAAGCCCAGGTGGCTGTGAGGGTGGGGCAGGTGGGTACTGCACATTTGTGCCAGCCTGGCGTGCGGTGGGTGCTTCTTTCTGCTACTGACCTTCTCCCTTCTCCTGGGAGAGCCGTTGCCATGGCTCCCAGCACATCCTGGCAATCTGCAGATACCACCTGACAACATGCTGCTGGCCCAAGCCACAAGCTATACATCATGCTAAAGTGACCCTCATGGGGGTATCCCTGATCCCTGGGTTCCCTGCTATGCCAGCCATAGGATTCAGTGCCTGCAGGGCTGGTGTGTGGTTAGACAGGGTATGTCTCACGATGACCCCCTTTCTTTCTTTGACCCAAACACACCTTGTTTACTACTGAACACAGAAAAATGGTCTGTATTTTCAAAAAGAAATATGTTCTCTCATTTTTCCTTGAAACATGGGCTCCTCTTGGCTTATCTTTTATTTTTTACTCTTAACTGAGAAATAGTTTGCTCCCATAAGAAAAGTCATATGGAAGTGTGTTAGGTCCTAGGGGCCACCAGGGAGAGCTGAAGCCTAAGGTGGGCAGCAGTGACGTGGAGAGTGGACAGGCCCATGTAGCAGGGCCTTATCTTTGGAAAGAAGTCTCAAATCTGGATTGCATGTGAGGTCTCTGATCTTTAGACACCAGAAAGCAATTTTTAAATAATGTAAACACAGTGCTTCCCGAGGGAACGAGCCAAAGGTGAGCTCCTGGGTCAGTCTGCCTCAGTGCCATTCCCCGTCTGCCCAGTGTCCCAACGCCCTCCTCCAACCTGTGGGGGACCCTGTGGAACAGCAGGTTCTCAGGAACAAGGGGGAGCTGCCTCGTAGCCTGCAGCCCCACAATGGCTGAACCTTTCCTGGCCGAAGCTCATGCCCGCTGTGTACTGACTCCCTTTCTTCTGAAGCCAGCTCCCGTGAGACCCCAGTGAATGCCTGCTGGTTATCCACTCCACCACACTCAGTGTGCTCCAGGCTTCTTCTCTCTCAGGGGTCTCTGCTCAGCCCCACACGCTGCCAAGGGCTCACCCAACATCTGTGCAGTTATACAGATGGTTGAGGCCGTCAATATGTAAAGCTTCCTTCAAATCAACAAGAAATAACCCAGCAATCAGGAAGAAAAGTTGGGCACCTGGTATAATGGACAGTCCTCAGAAAAGAAAAATCAAACAACTAATATATGAAAAGATGCTCGATTTTCCCCTTAAGTAAAGAAATACCTGTTTTAGGTTATAAACATGAAAATGTATTGGTGTGGGTAGAAGTCTATCTGGGTGTGGTGAGTAATGTAAGCAGGGTGTGATGCAGAGCGCTGAGGAGGGCAGAGGGGAAGAGCCGTTAGGCACCTGACTGTGTAAAGGGGCCAGGTCTCAGCCTGAGGACATGGCAACAGCCTGGCCTAGTGTGTCCCTCCAGCAGCCCCAGTTTCTTTGAGGAAGTGGAATGGGGTGGCAAGTGGGCCCAATGCAGCAAGTGACAAACACACAGAGGGCTGAAGAGCAGCATCATAGTTGTGATGTGATGCAGGGAGTGGAAGCTGAGCTGGGCCACCCTTTACCCAGGAAGTCCCTTGCTATAGGGGGACCTTGGTTGTGATCCCTTGGAGGAGGGGAAGCCAGTGGGGCACGTTGAGGCAAGTTGGGCCTAAGGCTCCTGTAGGGACCCCAAAGATAGATGTCCACACAGCCCTCCCTCCTCTAGCCAATCAGCCCCTCCCTCACCAAACACAAGTCTTGAGCCAGGCAGTCAGGAGAGGGAAAGGCTGTGGGGTTGCCAATACTCATTCACAGCTGTCCAGCCCTTCCTGCTGCCAGAACCCCCAGAGACCTGGCTTCCAGGTCCTTCCCCAGACTGGCCTCTGCTTTCCCCCAAGCTCTGTGGATGTCCTACTCTCCTCCCAGTGACTTTGCCCTGGTTTAGGGCAGCCAGATTCCACTCATGCTATCTACTAGCAGAGGACCTCCCTGACACAGGGCAACCCCTCCGCCCACTCCCCCCCCCACCACCACAGGTACCCAGGGACATCACCATCCCAGGCCCAGGCACTACAGGGCTTGACCCTTATTCTGCAGAAATTCTGGATGCCCTGTCACATCGTTAAGTGTGACTTTCATAGCACCATGTACCTTCTTCTGTTAAAATACATTTTACAGAATTGTAAATACACGAGTTTCCAAAGGAAAAACATGTTTTGGATTCATCTCTAGGTCAACAGTCCTGGCAGAGAGGAGGATCTCAGTGAAGGCTTATGATGATGGGAGGAAGGAATAACCAAAGAGCAAGCCAACTCTCTATCCAGGGATACCACAAAATGCTCAGATAACATCCTTTGCACCTTTGAAACCACGTGCCCATTTATCCATGTAAGTCTGAGCTCTGCCAACTTGAACAGGCCAGACGAAGCAGAAATCAGGTGGACCCCAAAGAGAGTAAGCTGGGGAGGCTTAAAGATTCACACTGGCCTGGCCGGTATGGCTCAGTTGGTTGGAGAATCATTCTATGCACGGATAGGTTGCTGGTTCCATTCCATCAGGGCACATACTTAGGTTGTGGGTTCTATCCCCAGTGGGGGCATGTAAGGGAGGCAACTGATCAATTTTTCTCTCAGACATCGCTGTTTCTCTCTCACTCTCCCTTCTCCTTTCTCTAAAACCAGTAAAACATATATTCAGGGACAGATAAAAAACAAACAAACACTCATATGACCCCTTTGTCTCAGGTTCTGGGAGTTGGTGCTACAGAAAAGTTCTAGATAATGGGAGAGGGCCTTGTTCCTATTCTGGCCCCAGGCATCTGGACAGGGTCAGAGAAAGGGTTCATGAGAGAGGAAAGGGAGTGAGGTGGCAGGTGGAAAGGAGAGAGCCTCTTCCCAGACCAAAGATAGTATCCTATACAGACACCCACCAATTTGGTCCTCTCTGTTGGGAGGCCTCCGCATGAGCCCAACACAGAGCTCTTAGTGGGTCTCAGGGGCAACCTTTGACCAGGGTTGCTCTAACAGGCCCACCCCGCCCCCCAAATTCCAGGGCATAGGTTTCCCTCTCATCTGGCTTAGACATCTTTTAGCTCCACCCTGCCTTCTGTCACCCCTGTATTCACTGGGATTAGTCTTGGTCCCAGATGCCCTCCTGTTTCAGCTGCCCTAGCCCTGAAACAGGGCTCAGCTGCGCAGTCCCCTGCCACATCCCTGCTTGCTGAAAGATGTTGACCTGTCAGGTGACTGCATCCTGCCCAGCCCTCTGCCCACTGTTGTGGAGCCCCTGGTAGGGGAGGGGCTGCCCCAGGGTGGAAGACAGGCATCTCCTCTCTGTGTGGGTTTGGAGCCTCTGACACTCATCCAGTCATCCCTCCCTCCACACCCTGGACTTCATACCCAGGAACCACACACGCTGCCCCTCTTTGAGCACAGGAAGAGCAAACATTATTTCATTGGACTCAGGGAAGAGGGACATCATGCCTGATGGGTCCAGCTGGCCCCCAGGGACAAAAAGAGGGTCTAACCAAAACCAACCTCTAGGGCCTGTGACCCCAACAAGAAATATAGAGACAAAGCATGAAGTGTCAGTGGGAACAATAGAAGGGCCTTCAAAGACCTCTGACAAAAGGCTTTGCAAAAAAGGCTTTCCCTTCTTGAGATCTATCAGTTACCTTGGAGAAAGTCTTCCTACATCTGTACCCAGTTATGTCAGTGAAGTGTTGCCTCACAAGAGTAGGGCAGTATGGGTGCTGCTGTGTGAGGCCCAGCGATGGATGATCACAAGCCACCCCATTAGAGCATCTGAGTTGCATTCATGTCCTGCTGATGGACTTGAAGAAGATGGAACTTGAACCTGATAAGGGGCTTCTGGGCCTCTCCCTCTGTCCTGTGGGTCTGGTTTGATCTGCAAAATGTCAAGGAAAGGAGGCATCTCAGAGCAGGGGTGTCCCCTGGTTTTGCCTCATACCTGAATGCACCAGGACACAAGAGCCCAGTGCATCTCATCCTGCAAGGTGTTGACAAAGGTGGCTGCTGTTATGAGAGTGTCAAGGACAAAAGATGGTTACTTAACCAAAACTTGGAGCTGCTTCCCAATGAAAGCCTTGAACATCCTTCAACAGACAGTCCTTGGCGAAGCTGTGGGTTCTGGAAACAACCAAACTGCACAAGCAGTTTCATCGTCTCTGGGGCAGGGAGGCGCCTTCTGAAGCAGAAGGGGAGCTGCGGCTGTTCTCTAAACAAGCAGCAGGCGAACAGCTGGCACTTCTTTCTGGAGTCGAGTCCTGGCTTTTTTACCTGCTACTGTGCACGGGGCCACCCCCCCGCTACTGAAGATCTTGCTGAAAGGAAACATATGAGCAAAGACTTAAATGAAATGGAGGAGGGGGTCCTGGAGAGAGCAGATGAGGAGAGAGCATCAGGTAGCAGAAAGGGCCCATGCAGAACCAGGAGGCTGGAGTGATTAGGCAGAAACAGCAAGCAGCAGGTAAAGGGCCAGGTAGGGTCTCCAGACTGTAGGGATGCTGCCTCTTAGGCTGAGTGCAGTTGTATCCACTGTGGGGTTCTGAGCAGAGGATAGACATGATTTCACTGAAGACATTAAAGAATCATAAATGAGGACCACACAATATCAGATTCCACTGACACAAAATGCTCAGAATGGGCAAACACACAGACAGGAGAAAACTGGCTGTTGCCTAGGGATGGGAGAAGGAGGAATGAGGTTGACACTTAAGGAGTGTGAGGTCTCCTGGGTATGATGGAGTATTTTAAATTGATGGTGCTCATAGTTGCAACTCTGTGGATATTTCAAAGCCACTTTGCATATTCCAAAAGCCACTGAATTGCATACTTAAAAGGGTGAATTGTATGATGTGTGAATTCAATCTCAATTAAGCTGTCCCTGCTGCTGCACTGAGGCTAGATTGGGGTGCAGGGAGATCCTAAAGAGGCTACTACAGCCATCCAAGTAGAGGAGGGGGCTTGGCCCAAGGTAGGACCAGTGAAAGTGGTGAACGCTGGTCAGGTTCTGGTGGGTTTTGAAAGTGAAGCCAGCAGATATTCTGACAGTCTGCATGCAGTCTGAGAGAAAGAGAGGAGTAAGTGGTAACTCAAGCCACCTGGCTAACCACTACAGTGAGGCTTATTTCCCCAGCAGTATGAAGCCTCTGATACTCATTTTCAGAGGGCACAGCCTTGGGCATGTGCACAGTCACCCTGATCTGTTAGCTGTCTGTTTCTTTGGTATCATACCCAGCTGTTGAAGCTCTACTAATTCACGGCTGATAGCTCTTTTATTTTTAACAATGCCATGGAGCATAAATTGCTATGTAGTCTGATCCAACTGAATTCCTGCAAAGATAATTTTTGAGGCCAGTCTGAGATTTGTTTACCCAGAGGAGGACACTTCATAACTATCTATTTTCCTGGCTCTGTCTAGTAAATCAGCTGGCCTAGCTTTAGCTTGTTGCTCTCAGAGAGCCACCAGCCTCTTGGTAAATGCTTACCATCGAAACCTTTATTGTTTTTGAGAGCATGCTCAGGCTTGAACTTGTCCACATCCTGACTCAAAAAACCAGTCTTTTGGGAAGTGTTTCATCATTCTCTGTTCTTAGGGATTGCTTCTCTCCATAGGAAAAATCTCTGAGCCACTGCTTTAAGTCCTGGGCAGGGAAGGGAGCCTTTGATCTTTTTGGCTTGCCTTTCCCAGCATGGAACCCCTTTTCTGTAAATAGGCTGGAGTGAGCGTGATGGGGACACCCGTAGTCTCACCTTGCTGCACCTGGGGTGGAACCTCTGCCCTATGCATGGGTGCTGGGTGGAGGAAGGGGCCACTGACTTCTCAGCCATCAGGAGTTTCCCCTCTGCAACTTGGAGTTGGAGAGGATAAGTGCTGGCAGTAAGCCTATCCCAGAGAGATCCTGTGTCCCTTGATTGGAGAGGGAGGCCCCATTTTCTTGGCCACACCCACCCCTCTTTGAACTGGTAGGAATGGGGTGGGGGTGGGGGAGCAAGTTTTGGTTTAAGTGCCTCAAACTGTTGTTGATATTACTTTTTTTAAAACCAAGATTTAGTAGATTTTATTTTTGAATAAATTATGCTTCTTCATTTGCTGTATGCCCTTAGGACAATTTCCAGAGACTGAACTATTATTGTTGGTTTTCTCTAAATTATTTTCACTAGTTATGGTTGTTTTGCTGGAGAATGGGCCTATGGGGCTCCTCATGCCACCATTCCAGAAGTGAAACTCTTGGGACGGGTCATTTTATTTATTTATTTATTTTTTAATCCTCACCTGAGGACATGCTTAGAGAGAGGAGAGAGGAGAGAGGAGAGAGGAGAGAGGAGAGAGAGAGAGAGAGAGAGAGAGAGAGAGAGAGAGAGAGAGAGAGAGAGAGAGGCGAGAGAAACAGCAATCAGTTGCCTTACATATGCTTCCTGACTGGGGATTGAACCCACAACCCATGGCATGTGCCCCTGATCCAGAATCAAACTGGCAACCTTTCGGTACATAGGATGATGCTGAAACAACCAAGCCACTCTGTCCAGGCAGGGGCAGGCCATTTTAAAACTTATTGTAGGGCCACAGCAGTGACAAAGGTAGAGGACCCTGTATCTGTCAGGGTACTTCAAATTATAAGAGATGGAGACACAAATCTACTTAAGCCAAAAAAGGAAATGTTTTGGTACAGATGCAGCTGCCCAGGCTCTATCTCTCCTTCCCTATCCGACTTAGCTGCACCTGGGGTAGAACCTCTGCCCTATGCATAGGGGCTACACAGACATCCCTGTCCACCTCAGATCAGGGTCACAAAGAAAGGCTGCCTGAGACAGGGCAGTGTCCACCTGTCCTGTGGGGTTTCCAGGTGTTTGCACACTGTCTTGGCTGACCCAGAGTCGTGACTTCATTGCTCAGCCCCTCTTGCAGGGGCTTGGTCTTGGCTCTGGAAAGTTCACTCCTCTCTTCTCACACTGCAGTTTTTCTCAGCCAAAGGACACCACTGTTCTCCACCAGCTTCCACAAAGGGCCTGGGTTTACCTCATCCATGAGGCTAAACCCGTCAGTGAAATCAAGACTCAAGCTAATGCCTTCCATCAAATTTTCCTGAGAGTTGGGTTCCCTCCTCTCTTACCGACCCCGAGAACCTCTTCTGATGGTCTGAGCTCGTCAAGGTTGTCCAGCTCTGCCAGGAGAGTCTAACTTCTAGTTCTGTGCCCCTTTCCTGACAAGGCCACTGGAAGAGGTAAGACTTAATGACTTAAAATATACAGATAAAGAGATAAGAAAATAATCAAAATAATACATTAGGAAAAAAACAAACACAAAAGAAGGCAGTATTGGAGGAATTGAGGAAAAAAAGATATGACAGAAACAAATAGCAAGTGGCAGAAGTAAGTTCTTTCTTATCAATAATTACTTCAAATGTAAATGGATTAAATTGAAAAGCAGAGATTGGCAGAATGGATTTTTCAAAAACACATGATCCAACTCTATACTGTCTATAAGAGACACAATTTAGATCCCCAAACACAACTGGGTTGAAAGTAAAAGGATGTAAAAAGAAATTATGTGCAAAGAGTAAGCAAAAGAGATCTGTAATAGTTATACTAATATCAGATAAAAGAGAATTTAACTAAAAAAAATTATAACAAAGAGGAACATTATACATTGAAGAGTCATTGAGAAAATATAACAATTATAAACATATATGCACCTATTAGAGAGTCCTAAAATATATAAAGCAAAAACAGAATTGAAGGGAGAAATAGAGTTCTAAAATAATAGTGGGAAACTTCAATACTCCACTTTCAATAATAGATAGATCAACAAGGAAACAGAGAACTTGAATACCACTCTAAAGTAACTAGATTTAACAGACATATATAGGACACCCCACCCAAAAACAACAGAATGTACATTTTTCTCATGTGCAATGGAACATTCTCCAAGGTAGACCATATATTAGGCTAGAAACAAGTCTCAATAAAGTCTGAAAGACTGAAATTAAAAGAAGTATCTTCTCTAATCAGAATAGACTAAAACTAGAAATCAATATCAGAAAAAAAACTGGAATATTTATAAACATGTGGAAACTAAATGACAATCTTAAATTTTTTTTTCAATTACAGTTTACATTCAATATTATTTTGTATCAGTTTCAGGTGTACAGCATAGTGGTTAGACAATCACATGCTTTACAAAGTGCTCAACACGCCCCTCTCCCCCCAATATTTCCTGTACCCTCCTGGAACCATACATAGTTATTACAATATTTATTGACTATATTTCCAGTGCTGTACTTTTACATCACCATGGCTATTTTGTAACTACCAATCTGTACTTCTTAATACCTTCACCTTTTTCACCCCGTCCACCAACCCCCCTCTCCTATGGCAACCATCAGTCTGTTCTCTATCTATGAACTTGTTTCCATTTCCTTTGTTCATTTATATTGTTCTTTAGATTCCACAAGTAAGTGAAATCATATGGTAGTTGTCTTTCTCTGATGGACTTCTTTCACTTAGCATAATACCCTCTAGGTCCATCCACTCTGTCGCAAATGGTAAGATTACATTTGTTTTTGTGACCAAGTAACATTTCATTGTATATGTGTACCACAGCTTTACCTATTCTTTTGTTGATGGGCACTTGGATTGCTTCCATATCTTGGCTATCTATACTAATAAAAGGGTAATATGCTAATTAGACTGGGAAACCTTCCGGGAGACCTTCCGGACATCCTTCTGGACAAAGCCATGGTGGCAGGGCCAAGGCAGAGGTGGTTAGGGGCAATCAGGCCAGGAGGGGAGGGCAGTTGGGGGTGATCAGGCTGGTGAGGGGGGCAGTTAGAGCAAGCAGGCCGGCGGGGGGGTGGGTGTTGGGGGCAATCAGGCCGGTGAGGGGGGCAGTTGGGGGCAAGAAGGCTGGTGGGGTGGGCAGTTGTGGGAGATCAGGCTGGCAGGCAGAGTGGTTAGGGGCGATCAGGCAGGCAGGCAGGTGAGAGGTTAGGAGCCAGTGGTCCCGGATTGCGACAAGGATGTCCGACTGCCAGTTTAGGCCCAATCCCTGAGGGGTTCCAGATTGGAGAGGGTGCAGACCAGGCTGAAGGACACCAGCCCCATGCACGAATTTCGTGCACCAAGCCACTAGTTGTAAATAATGCTGCGATGAATACAGAGGTGCATATATTCTTTTGAATTAGTGTTCTGAGTTCCTTCAGATATATATTCTGAAGTGAAATCACTGGGTCATAAGGCAGTTACATTTTTCCTTTGTTTTGTTTGTTAATCCTCACTTAAGGATTTTTTTTTTTTTTTTTTTTTTTTTTTTAGAGAGTGGAGGGAGAGAGGGAGGGGAAGTGAAAGAGAGAAACCTAGATGTGAGACAGACACATCAATTGGTTGCCTCCTGCATGAACCCCATCTGGGGCCTGGGATTGAACCTGCAATCTAGGAACGTGCCCTTGACCAGGAATTGAACCCGGGACCCTTCAGTGTGCTGGCTCATGCTCTAACCACTTAGCCACTCCAGCTAAGGTCGTTTTTTAATTTTTTGAGGGACCTCATAATGTTTTCCACAGTGGCTGCACCAATATGCATTCGTACCAAGAGTACATGATGGTTCCCTTTTCTCCACATCCTCACCAACACTGGTTGTTTGTTGATTTATTGATGATAGCCATTCTGATGGGTATGAGTTGATATCTCATCATGGTTTACTTTCCATTTCTCTGATATTCAGTGATGTTGAGCAACTTCTCACATATCTGTTGGCTATCTATATGTCTTCTTTGAAGAAGTGTCTATTTAGGTTTGTCCATTTTTAAATTGGATTGTTGTGTTTTTTGGTGTTGAGTTTTATGAGTTTATAAATTTTGGATATTAACCCCTTATCAAATATATCATTAGTGAATATGTTCTCCCATTTAGTAGATTATCTTTTCGTCTTGTTGATGGTTTCCTTTGCTGTGCAAAAACTTTTTTAGTTTGATGTAGTCTCATTTGTTTATTTTTTCATTTGTTTCCCTTGCCCAAGAAGATAAATCAGAAAAATATATTACTAAGAGAAATGTCTGAGATTTTACTGCCTATTATTTCTTCTATGATTTTTATGGTTTTGAGTCTTACATTTAAGTCTTTAAACCATTTTGAGTTTATTCTGGTATATGGTGTAAAAATGTGGTGTAGTTTTATTTTATTGCAGGTATCTGTCCAATTATCCCAACACCATTTATAGACTGTCTTTACCCCATTGTATATTTTTGCTTCCTTTGTCAAATATTAATTGATTATATCCTGTGGATTTATTCTGGGCTTTCTATTCTGTTCCACTGACCTATATGTCCACTTTTATGCCAATATCATGCTTGCTAGAGCCTTGTAGTATAGTTTGATATTAGGTAGTGTGACATTTCCAACTTTGTTATTCTTTCTCAAGATTGCTGTGGCTATTTGGGGTCTTTTGTGGTTCCATATACATTTTTGGATTATTTGTTCTAGTTCTGTGAAGTATGCCATTGCTATTTTGATAGAAATTGCATTGAATCTATAGATTGTTTTGGGTAGTATGGACATTTTAACAATGTTAATTCTTCGTATCCATGAGCACGGTATATAATTTAATTTATTTGTATTTTCTATCATTTCTTTCTTTAATATCCTATCATTTTCTAAGTACAGGTCTTTTGTCTCCTTGGTTAAATTTATTCCTAGGCATATATATAAACAAATAAATAAATACATTTATTTTTTTTGTTAATCCTCACCTGAGGATATTTTTTCCAATGATTTTTAGAGGCAGTGGGAGAGAGGGCAGGGGATGAGGGGAGGGGGGGGGGGGAGAGAGAGAGAGAGAGAGAGAGAGAGAGAGAGAGAGAGAGAGAGAAGAGAGACATCGATGTGAGAGAGACACATCAACTGGTTGCCTTCAGCTTGCAATCTGACTGGGGCCTGGGATCAAACCTGCAACCCAGGTAGGTGCCCTTGACCAGGAATTGGACCGGTGACCCTTTGGTGCATGGGCCATCACTCTAGCCATTGAGCAACACCAGCCAGATCAGTATTTTATTTATTTATTTTTGATGCAATTGCAAATTAGATTGTTGTCTTATACTTTCTGATGGTTCATTATTGGTGTATATAAATGCAACTGATTTCTGGATATTTATTTGGTATCCTGCTACTTTTATCAGCTCTAGTCGTTTTTGGTGGAATCTAGGAAATTCATATGTGAATTTGTGAACACTAAACAACATAGCCTTAAATAATCAACAGGTCAAAGGAGAAATTACAAGGAAAATAAGAAAATTTCTTGAAAGAAATGAAAGCTAAAACACAGCATACTCAAAGCTATGGGATGTAGCAAAAGCAGGGCTCAAAGAAAAATTTATAGCTGTTAACCCCTACATTAAAAGAAGAAAGCTCTCAAATTAATAACCCAACTTACATATTTGGAATCTAGAAGAAGAGAAATAATACCCAAAGCTAGCAGAAGAAAGGATATAATAGAGATTAGAGCAGATAAACAAAATAGAGAAAAGAAAACAGTGAGAGTCAACAAAACCAAAAGTTGGTTCTTTATAAGATCAACGAAATGGACAAACACTGAGCTAGACTGACCAAGATAAAAAGAAAGAAGGCTCAAATTACTAAAATCAGAAACAAAAGTGGGGAAATTAGGACTGAGTTTACAGAAATAAAAAAGGACTATAAGATAATATTACGAACAATTGGATGCTAACAAATTAGATCATTTAGATGAAAAAAAAAAAATCCTGGAAACAGACAAACTTCCAAAATTTAGTCAAGGATCAATAGAACATTTGAACAGACCTATAACAAGTAAAGAGACTAAATCAGTAGTAAAAATCTCCAAATAAAGAAAAACCAAGGACCAGATGTCTTCTCTAGTAAATTCTACCAAACATATTTATTCTTCTCAAACTCTTCCAAAAATGTAAAGAGGAGAGGACACTTCTTAGCTCATTCTATGAGGCTAACATTACCCTGATACCAAAGCTAGACAAAGGCACATTAAGGAAACTATAGATCAATACTGCTTATAAATGTAGACACAAAAATTCTCAACAATATACTAGCAAACCAAATTCAGCAGCAGATTAAAAGCCTATACACAATGAACAAGTAAGATGTATTCCAGATGGGCCAACTTTTGAAAACCAATCAATATAATACACCACATTAACAGAATGAAGGAAAATAAACCACGTGATAATCTCAACTGATACAGAAAAAGCATTTGGCAAAATCCAACACCCTTCTTGATAAAAACTCTCAATAGACTAGGAATAGAAGGGAACTTCCTCAACATGATAAAAGGTTTTTCTGAAAAACCTACAGTAAAGTCATATTCAATGGTGAACGACAGCAAGCTTTTCCTCCAAGATCACGAACAAGACAAGGAAGCCTGCTTTTGCCAGTGCTGTTCAACATAATACTGGAATTTCTAGCCAGAGCAATTAGGCAAGAAAAGGAAATAAAAGGCATCAAACTGGAAAAGAAGCAGTAAATCTCTTGAGGGGAATGAGAAGTGAGTGCTTATGAGCATGAGGTTTCTCTTGGGGACAATGAAAATGTTCAGAGTTGATTGTGATGATGGTTGCCCAACTCTGTGACTATATTATAAAACTAGAATTGTGCACTTAGAATGGGTAAATTAGAGCGTATGAATGATATCTCAATCAATCTATTATAAAGAAAAACAAAAGAATGACCTGACCTTGACCTCAGACTTCTCAGAGCCATTCCCAGTCAGGCCAGTTCCCAGGTGACATTTGGTGGTAACCCACATGAACGCCACACTTTAAGCACCAGTTAACAGGGCCTCTTGGTCCTGATTTGTGGCTGCCAGTGTTGCAGAGTGCTAGGTCCTGGGAGGCCACTGGGTTAGTGGTGTTATCACAAAGAAGGGGAGTGAGTTCCCTGGTGAGAGACAAGTATACTCATCCTTGCCACACTAACTCTATTGTGGCCAACAGCTACAAAAATCAGCCCCTGAGTGCCTTCCATTCTGCCCTCTGAGGTAGCCTCTGCCAGCTGGGTCCTGGCTGACTGTTCCCCCAGGGGCAGGAGCAAAGACCTCATCAGCTTGTCCTCTTGTTCATTCCATGGGGGCTTAGGAAGCAGCTGAAGCTCAAGTAGTAGGAAGAGCCCACATCCTGCATCAGACAGGCCAGAGTTTGAATCTCCTTCACTTTCTAATTGTGCCATCTTTGGGGTTTCCACTTTTGATCCATCAACGGGGGCTCTTTCCACCTCTCTAGGCCCTTGTGGGAATATTTGTATGTGAGAATGACATCCACATGACACTGAAGGTAAAGCTGTGCAAAGGCTCAGTGGCCAGAGGCGGTTTGAACTTGCTACCCCAGAAAAGCCACAGGAATTGTATTTCTGTCAAGGAGGGATGCACTCCAGCAAAGACCTAATGTGGAGATCATTCTCTAGTCAAAAGAAGCAGAGCTCAACTCCCCTTCCACTACCTCTTCACTTTCTGGATAAAACCAAAGGCAGGGGCCTAAGAACATGGAGTCCTCAGTTGAGAGACAGAAACCAGCAGGACTCTCCCCAACCCCGCCACACACACAGCAAGAGGACAGTTCTTGCTCATGACGACAAGCAGCAGGCCTTCTTGGTTGTTGCACTGGAGCCTGAGGATGGAGCGTGAGAACTCACAGCGAGCTGCACACGAGACATTCACAGACCTGGGACTGTTCTGTGATGGTAACCAGCCAGGGGTAGTGGACACCATGTTCAGGACAGTGTGGTACTTCTTCAAAAGGTTAAACATAGAGTTACCATGTGACCCAGCAATTCTTCTAGCTGCATACACCAGAGTAATGAAAACACATGTCCACACAAAAATACATATGCGGATGCGCAGAGAGAAGTTGCCTCCCAGAGGCGGCACTGGGAGCAAAGCAGCCATTCCCCTCCTGTCACCCCAGTTACATGGGAGGTGAGCACTCCGTCGGTTGTTAAGAGAAGTTCATAGCTCCTTAAAGACAAGCACCGGGCAGATTCAGCCGACACATGTTTTGTTTCCCACATCACATTTTTTTTTTTCCATGCAAAAATTCTTTGTGAAATTACAAATTTCTGACTTCTCTTGAAAATCTTAAGAGCAACAGTGATCAGAACTGAGACATTTTCAGTTTCATTGATTTCTGATCTTATTTTTATTATCTTTTTTTCTTTTACAACCTTTGGGAAATTTTGCTTTTTCTGACTTCTTAAACTAGAAATTTATTTCTTTACTATGCTGTCTTTTTCTTTTCTAATATAAATTTCCACCCAAGTTTTGGTATTTAGTGATTTTATTATCATTCACTTTTAAGTATTTTTAAAGTTTCATTTTATAAATTACTTAAAAGTTTTTTTTTAAATTTCCAAAAAATGAGGATATTTATTTTGGGTATTATTAATTTCTAACTTAAAGGCATGATGGTGCAGGAATAGGATCTGCATCATAACTATTCTTTTATTTTTTTGTGAAACTTGCACGAAATTGATACATTTTTTTTCATGAGTGTCACATATGTGCTTGAGAAGAATGAGGGCCCTCTAATTGTCAAACACAAAATTTATCTACACCTATTACATCAAGCCGGTTATTTATGTTATTCTGAACTTCCCTTTCTTGCTGATTTTTTTGTCTACTTAATCCAACACTAATTGAAAAAGAATAGCTGAAATCTTCCCAAAATGATGATAGATTTGCCAGTTTCTCTATTTCTAACAAAGTTTACATCAAATACATTGAGGCTGCTTTATTGAGTAAATGGAACTTTTTGGAATTGCTCTGTCATCTGGGAAAATGACCTGCTCTCATTAGATGGTGATCCATCTTTCCCTGGCAAGACCTGGAGTCTATTGAGTTTGAGATTGATACAAACAGCGGCTGCCTTTGGCCACCTGGTATTTCTGTTTCCATACTTTTCCTTTCAACCTTTTCTTGTCTTTACACTTTTGTTGTATATCTGGAGGTAGCACATAGCTGGGTTTTGTCTCTCCCATCTTACTCTATTATTTCAATTTTGGTTTCACTGTTCTCTTTCTAACTTTTCTTATAAACAATGGCATCCCCTTTTCTCTAACACATCTTCCCATGGCTCTGCTGGCCAACCTGGCCCAGCTGTTGCCCAGGGACATGTGCACACATGTGCTCACACAGACACGCACGGCCACACCAATTCCAGATCTGCACATAAATACTAGGTCAGTTTCTACAGGTGGTTCTCATGGTTTTGCTTTTCCCTCTTTGGAGTGGGGGTAAGGTGGAGGCATGTGTTACTTCTCATATTCCACATTTTGAGTTTAGAGCTCCTCCAGAGTTGGTCAACACCCAAGCTAGCATGCCACCTTGGGGGACCTTCAAGTGCCACCTCAGTCAACACTGAGCTCATTTCAGAAGTGAAGAGTACCCCTTTGGTGGGAGAATGTGCTAGATGTTTTGTAGCACAGTCCCCACTGCTCCCTATTGTGTTATGCCCCTGGGCTTCACAAAAGCAAGTTGCTGCCTATTTTAAGCATGTGAGATGAAGACATGAATAAAAACCCCTTCATCCCTGTTTCTGGAGGGGACCTAGAGCCAGTAGAGAAGTGGCCATGGTCATAGACAAGTCAGAAGAGGAGGCCAGGAGGCCAGTCCATGACCCCTGCCAGGAGTCTGAAGAATTGTTAGTGGCACAGACATGCATAACAAGGCCAGAGCCCCAAGAGTGAGAGCACAGGAGAGAGTCTCAGGGGATAAGATACAGCTGGCATGGGCATGGGGGAACTGTATGGGGAACCATGAGCCTGCACACCAGCAAGTAAGATTACAAGATCCAGAAGACCACATACTGTAAGATTCAATTTCTTTTAAATATCCAGAACAGGCAGATCCATGGAGATAGGAAGTAGATTAGTGGCTGCCAGAGGCTGGGGAGGGAGAATGGGGGTGACTGCTAAAGGTACATTGAGAGGATGAAAGTGTTCCAGGACTAAAATGTACTGATGGTTGCAACAGCATTGTGAATACTATTCTAGAACCACTGGATTATACATTTTTAAATGGTTAAAATGGCAAATCTTATGTTAAATGAACTATATGTAAAAAAAAAAAATAGGCCAAGGTTAGCAACTTAAATGCTTATAGGAGACAAATGAGTGATGCCAGTGAGGGGGTTGCAAATTAAACACTAAGAATACTCTATGCCACCGGGTCATGCACATTCTCCCTCTCAAAGGCCCTCTCTGCCTGGCTGTCCTGTATTAGCTGGAGAAATATATTCTGGCTAAAAGAAAGACAACAGAGCACAACAATGAATGATCTCAGGCTGGGGGGTCAGTGGAGATGGTGGGACTGGGAAGGAATGCATGGCCCCTACCTGGGGCCCCTTGGCATCCACCCAAGGAGGCCCTAAGGGAGAGCTACCAGTGGTTCCGATTTCTCACAGAGCTATAAATCCTCTTAGGTATTAGCTCAATTTGTTCTGCAATAGTGTGTGGAAAAGCAACATATCACAGTGTCCGACAAAGCCTCTGGCTAGCAGTTCGGATCTTCTACTCAGCTCATGCAAGTCCCAGGTACACGGTAGGCTCTGAGAGGTGGCTCTGTACCCCTGTCTCTCAGGACCACCCAGTACCACTCTTTCCAGGATGCCTGTCTTGGTGCACCAGGCTGAGTTGATGACCCTCAATGTTCCCCCAGGTCCTTACTGCCCCGCTACCTCAGGCCCTATCACCCATGCTGTACTTGCTCCCCACGCTGGACCTGGCAAGGCAGGAAGGCACACTAGTCTGGTCCACAACTGCCCCACCCTGAGACCATCTGAGATGGGCACCAACAGTAGCCTCACAAACACCTGCTGTAGAAGAGTGGTGTGGGCAGCAACCTGTGGGAAGGAGCCTGACTGCCTAGTAGCGGTGGCTGAAGGTGGGCTTTCCACACTTGTGCTCAGGACACCACTGTGTTACTTAGCACACACCAGGCCCACAGTGGGCTCTTCATAAGTCTGATGAGACCTAAACCTTTCCACAACCCTACCAGGTGGAAATTCCTTACCTCCATTTTTCTGATGAGGAAACAGGCACAAAGAGTGAGGGAGAAGCCAAGACCTCAGAATGTGTGCTTTGAGCCAGTACACTCTGGCCTTGCCCCTGGAGTCCCCCCATGGGCACTCAGCCTTGGCACCTGGCAGCCCTACTCTGATGAGCCTCCTGGAGCTCATCTTGACCAGGGCAATGTCAGCTGCCTCAGTCCTCTCTAGGGTGTTAAACAGCATGTGTCACTGTCCGTCCCCTTATCTGTATCTCCCCACAACCAGGATTCCTCAGTGGCAGAGACCACAATGTGCATGCTCAACACCCAGCACAAGCCTTGCAAACACTTGGATGGATGGATGGATGGATGGATGGATAAATGAATGAAATAATGAATGAGTTAATGAATGGACCCTGACACTGGACAGTGAATCCATCACGTACATGGCAACTGAGCCAGGCAACAAAGTCAGGGATGAGGATGGTGGCAATGCCTTCTCTAGGTAATTTAGGGGTAGAATCAGTTAGACTTGTCCACAGACCAGCTTGAGAGAGTGAAGGAGGAGCTGAACGAAACAGCCCAGGTTTCTGTACCAGACACTTCCCTTCAGGGATTGTAAAACTAAGGCCAGTCACTGAAGCAGGACAGAAGCTCATCTGTAAGGGAGGGGATTAAAACTTGAATTAAGCTGGCTGGTACCCACTCTAAACCAGCCCTGAAGACCCCTCTCTCCCTGAATTTGGAATCCACAGCAACTCAGAGCAGCAAGGCAGGCCACCACCACAGCCTGAGGAGGGAGCAGGGGACTACTCAATGGCTCAGAATCAGGGCTTGGATTGAGCTTGGGGTGTCTGACCCAAGGTTAGAGTACTCAGGACATCTGTGAAAGCCTCCAGGAGGGTGTCAGGGAGTGGGACTGAAGCTGGGGCGAGGGGACAGGGCAGGGCAATAGACTGGATTTATGGCAATCTTAGCCCCCATCTTCCCTCTGTCCCTTCACCAGTGAGGTCAGACCCTTCCCACTATTCAGCCTCTGGGTCCCCACCATGTCTGTTTCATCTCCTGAGAGCCAGTTAGTGCCTGGCTCAAAGATGTATCAGCAAGGCCTGAGAAAAAGCCAGCTCCCAAGACTTTGGCACTGGAGCTTACCCCACCTCCTTTTGAGGGGCAGCAGGTAGGAAAACCATCATTTTCCCCAGCCACTGCTGGAGACACACTTGATACAAATGCGGATTACATTAGAGGCCAGGCTCCATCGGTCCTGTCATCAGCATCTGTAGGGTTCTGTAGGAGTAGATGTGGGGCCAGGCTGCCAGGGCCTGGGTGCAGAGTGCAGCTGTGGAATGAACAAGCACACTCATTTTCCACCTGCCAGGCACCAGCCCCACTGAGCCCCTTTGCACAGATGCGGCACATCTGGGAACTGGCTCCTATTCCATCAGTCAATCTGGGTTCTGGGTGCTGCCTCTATCCTGCACATGGGCTCTGACAAGGTGTCCACCAGTTTTTTTTCCCACTATCCCCCAGCCTCCCCTGCAGCTTGGTCTGTACCCATTATGGTGAGTGCTCTCTGAAGCTGTCTTCTTTCCCAGAGCACTGTGGCCCTGAGACCCCTGCAGGGGGAGGCACAAGTGCCTCTCACCCAGGTCCCAGGTGTCTGGTCTTGTGACACCTCATTTGGACAACAGGTTCCCAAAGGGGAAGGGTCCTGGGACCTACTGATAAAGACCACAGTGTCAGAAGGTCTGTGAACCAAGGCCCAGAGGCAGGACTTATCAAAGGCCTGTTCAGAGCTTTGCTCAGCTAGGGGAAATGCCTCAGGATCTCATAGCTCATTCCAGGAAGATGTAAATATGCCTGCTCTGTATACACATATGCATGTGTACATGTGTGATCATGTGTGAGAGAGACAGAAACAGAGGCAGAGAACATTAGTAACTATCTCCTTGAGGTCATCTTTGGCCCAGAGTCTCCCTCCATGGGAGCAGGAGCAGAGTGAGTGGGTGGTCAGAAGAGAAACAGTGAGGAGAGGGCCTGTGGATGCCCATCTAGAAGAGTTGTGGTACCTCCCACTAAATACTGCTTGCAGGAACAGGCCCAAAGCTGCTGAGCCTTCTGATATTTCTGAGAAACTGAAAATTGAAATTTTAATGTGAAACCTTGTGATTCTTAATTGTAAATTCACAGTTTTGGAAGACATGGTAGGGGTGGTTGTGGGGACACAGCCTGGGAGCCACCAGGTAAGGCCTGGCTTTAGTGCAACACCCTCACTTTTACAAATGGGGAAACTGAGGCCAGAGCAGGGACCAGCAAGCCAGGCTCATGCAGAGACCCCAGCTCCCTTGCCCTTTCCTGGGCCACCTAGTCCTTAGGGAGCATCCACACTTTCCAGGCACCAAGGACCCCAAGAGAGGGAGATGCAAGCCCTGGAGTCTCCATCACTAAATGCCCAAATGGAGTTTTCTGAAGTGGCCCAAGATGGGTCCTGCAGGGCTGGCCTCTTCTCGGCATGTGAAGACCCTGTGCCCTCCCAGCCCATGTCTCAGAACAAGACGTGCCCCATCTTGTCCTACTGATGAAGGCCAAGAAAGTAAGTAGCTCCTGAGGCATCACTTAGAAAAAGGAGCTCAGCCATCTGACCAGTTCCTCTTGCACCTATATTTGATCATTTGCTCCCTAAGCTGCAGGGACTCTGAAAATGGCAGAGCGTGCCAGGGAAGCAGAGCCTCAAGGCCCTGGCACCTGGTGCCAGATGCAACAGCCACAGGGTCTACACAACTCAGCCTGTCCGGCCTGGCCAATGAGGTGGGGCCATCCCAGTGGTTTGTGGGCAGGGGGCCATTTCCAGGGGCCTGGGAGCTAATCCCACCCAAAAAGCCACCCCACCCAGGCTGTGTGTGGAGGCCTGGAAAGAGCCTCCTCTCACCCTGTCCTGCTAATGCTCTACAGATGCGCTTCCCCACTGGCTTCCAAGAAAAACACGATGACCACAGATCTCTCCTCACAAAAACGAAGCTGCTGGGAAGCTCTCTGTGATATTCCCGAAATGAAAATAAAAATTCCTCTGAAGTACATTTCCACTCCGGGCAGTGCTGGCCACATCCAGAGGCCTGTCTGGCCATTGTGTTCCTCCTGGGCAGTGGAGCCACCTGTGACTCTCTCTCCCCCACTGCCACCCAGGGTCTGCTTGGCCCATATGTGGTTTTTGAAAAAATTGAATGAGCTACCAACATTTGAAAATGAAGAGGTTTTACTTAAAATAACAATTTCCAGCTTCTCTTGAGAAATCAGAAGCCTTCCTGCCACTGACCCCATGTTGGCCTGCATCCCACAGATGTTGGCATCAGACACCTTACAGAGATGTGCCCCTCACTGCCCTCCATGGATACCTGACCATCAGGCTCTGGACAAGGTTACATGGATACAAGCTCCCATCCTTGGGGGCTCTAACCCATTAGGGGTCCCTCCTGAGCCTGGACACTGGGCACAGACCTGCTTATGCACACCCTCCAGCCTGTGTCCACCCACAACTGTGGATCTGGGTTGGGTGGGCAAGGTCAATCAGGCCATCATTGCCTTTGTCCCCTGGAACCCTCAAAACAAACTACCTGTACTGAACTTTCGTCACTCAGCCCCCTGAGTCCCACCCCCTATAGCCCACTGTGTGCTCGAGCCTGTGGTCTTGGGATCTTGGGTGGCCCTTGGTCCTTCACCTTGTTGGACATCACCTGGTCAGACTGGTCTGATGCCCCAACTCTGTTTGGCTAAGGTGACTTAATCACCTGCTTAGCCCACTTGTTCCCACAAGTTTGGCCATCCCAACCCAGCCCTGGCTCATTAACTGTCTAATTACTGAGAATAAAGAGGATGATACCAGCCTCTGTGACACACCCCAGAGTCCCTGAAATTGTTCAAAGAAAGGCTCCAAGACCCAGGTAGCATTTTTCTCTGCTAAGAATCTGTAGATGGCCACCTGGTCTTAGACATGCCAGCACCCTCATCCTGTATCCCTGCCTCTGAACCTCTCCACCTCCTCCACAAAAGCCAGGCCACACTGCTGTTTCTCCACTTACAGCAGGGTGCTGGCCCAGTCCTAAGACTGAGCCCACCACACCCACTTCGATCTGCCCCTTGGGCCCCTCCTGCTGGACCCCCAAACAGACCAAGTCTATTCCCCTCATGATTCTCCCTCCTGCTGCTCCCAGCTCGTCCTCTCTCCAAATGAACTGCAATCCATAGTTCAGATCTCAACTTCGACCTCCAGTTATTGTGCTTACTTAGTAGCATTTTCCACCATTCTAACTTCAGATACTTGTGGGCCTACAGTTACCATGAGCTATACAAGGTTGGGGTGCTATGTCTGTCTTGTTTCCGGGGTGGCAAAGCTTGGCCCCGTGCAGGGACCTGTGTAGGCAATCGGTGAACATCTGGTGAAGGATCTGGTAAAACAAGAGCTAAGTGAACAAAGGGTATGGTTTTCAAGGGCACTTAATATTCAAAGATAATGCTCAGTGAACAGTAGTGAGAGGGCATTGGGAGCAGTTAGGCTGGTCTTCCCTGGTTTCTGGGAAGACTGTCCCCCCACTTCAGCTGGAAAGGCCCCAGGGGGCCATGGCCCCAGCAACATCCTGTGTCCCGCCTGCACGAAACCCAAGAATTGCAGCCAGCAGTGTAGAAGCTGTTGTAATGATAAAAGTGAGCTTCGGTGGTAAGCCCTCCAACACCTACCAGAAACAATTGCTTCTCCAGAAAGGAGGTCCATCTGGCTATGCTTCCTGGGTAAGCAGCATTCATTCTTTCTTTTCATGGATATTTACTAGTAAGTACCAACTGCGGCCAGGCACTGTACCAATGCTGGCAATTCCATAGCAAAAGATTTTCTCCATAGCTGATGTGCTGAGTGACTTGAGACTCTTTCTCACGCCCTTGCTGGGCCTCAGTTTCTGAATCTAGTAAGCAGAACCTCGATGCTTAGGAGGCCCCATGTGTTCTAAGGACCGGCAGCCTATAGGAGGGTACAAGACTGCTAGCCTCGTCAGCCCAGGCTCTGGGCATGGATAGTAGGTTCTGCACAGGAGTCTGTGCACCCCTGTATTCTAGCTTGCTCCTTCCTGCATCAACAGGGGTTGATGGCTTCTGTGGTGGCTCTACAACTTACTAGCTGTGTGCCCATCTGCACCTCAGTTTCCTCATCTGTAAAGTGGATACAATGATAGCACCAACCATGTCCATGGGGTCCCTACAAGAACTCAAGGCTGGTGTGCCTGCCATGCTCTGGGGGGTGCCTGCGGGGGTGAGTTCTCCTCCAGCACTGCTCTCTCTTCCCTGCACTCTCAGGACTGCCTGGGCAGCAGTGCTCTGGGGCTAAGAATCTCTGCAGGCTGATTAAAGGACACACGGAGGCAGAGTACCATCCTTATGTAGACCCTCAGTAAATATGCTGTCCCTGAGCAGCTCCAGGGGCAGGAGAAGAATCATCCACAGAATGGGCTACAGAAAGGCTGGCTTTTATGCAACAAAAATGAACAAAACTGAAAAGGAAAGGGGAACTATAGCCTGGGGAAAGGCAGGTATGAAACGTGACAGAAAGTCAATATCTAAAGCAGATAAAGGGCCTATCTCAATATATGAGACACAGGAGATGAATGGGCAAAGGACTTAAATGGGGAGAGGAGATATATAAAATAATCAAATGCTGGCAGATCATTTATTCTCCTCAGCAATCAAAGAAGCACAAATTAAAGCAAAAAGCAGCAATGCTCCACTGCAGGAACAGCCAAACATCAGCCGGCAAACCTCCTTGCTGGTGAAGATTTGAAGACTCTGGGAGCTCCAGTGCAAAGCTGGTCTGGCTCTGGCCCAGAGCTGTTTGTCCTGCCCTGGGATCTCACCACTCTCCTATTCTCTCAGGAAGTGCTCCCTTGCAGCTGCTCAGACATGAGGCTCCAGGGTGTCTGGGCCAGCTCAGGCCAAGGCCTGCAAGGTCAACACCAGAAGAAGAACCCAAGGTCTCCTGCCAGGAGGTCCCCAAACCCAAATTCCAAGAGAGGCTGCACTAGAGGTGGATAAGCCCACACCCTGCATGCTATCACAAGTTTCCATCCATTCTACCAGGTTTGGGCCCATCCCCAAAGTGTGGACTGGGGAAGGAGGACCTGGCCTGTCAGAGAGGCACGGATACTCAGGGCGAGAGGAACTGCAGTGCACCCCAGAGCCTGTTCACCTGGGAGGCCATGTCTGAAGTCTGTGCCCTCCACCCCAAGAGTCTGGAAGCCAAATGGGCTTGCTGTGGCCGACACAATCTCTCTTGGAAAACCCTGTCCTCCGAGCCAGGGCAGCAAGGAACAGGGGAGGGGCTGAGCTCTGAAGCCAGAAGAAAGACCCCAATTCTGGCTTCTGTACTTGGTCAGCCTACCTGGCCTCCACCAGCATCCTCCCCTCAGTCTTCGTCACAGCCAACCACCATCTTCCCAGGTGCTCAGGCCTTTCAAAAGCCAGGAGCCATCCTTGATCCCTTCCCTCACACCCATGTCCTGTGAGCTCTACTTCCAAATACATATGAACCCATCTACCAGGACCACTAGGGTCCTTCATGGTCTCCCTGCTTCTACTCCTTCCACCGAGAGTCCTCCCACTGCTGGGAGAATAAGACCCTGCCTCACACAACAACTCCATGTGAACTAGAGTCTCCTACCTCTCTGGCCCAGCGGCCGTCCCCTTGATCAGGAGCACATTTCCCAAGGCTGAGCCTTCCTACCAGCTAGATTCATGTCATTTCCAACCGGAAGCAGCTCTTCCTTTACCTGATTTCTCACTCCACCCTTTTCCCAGACTTTGCTTTGTTCATGTATTTACCCCTCTCTGCAGCATCTGCTCATGTGTCTCCCCCAGGTACCAGTGAGCTCTGAAAGATTCCAACTGGCTCATTTCCTGTTGTATCCCCAACCCAATCCAGCCCAAGGCAAGGGTGGACACGTAGTAAGAATGTGTTCAATAAATGAATGACGGAACAAATGAATGAGAGAAGAAAGGTGCTCAGTCTGAGCCTATGTCTCATCTCAGCATACAGCTGTTATTTATATTACTCCCCCATTATTGGGGCACATCACCAGGTACCTGGTCACTTCCAGCCCAGATCAGCAACATGCCCCACCCTACACAGGATCAGCTCCCAGGCCAACTCCTCCGCCAGGTCTCAACTCCAGACTCCTCAGATCCCTGCTGTCCTGCAAGCTCTCCCCTGAGCCCTGATCTGGTCTCAAGTGCACCATCTCCCTGCCTGGATGTCTCTTGAGAGGCACTTCAGCTGGATCCCAATGCCAGGTTCTCTCATCAAATCCAGGCACATTCCCTGAGGCTTTGCCCAGGGCCAACCCGCAGTCCAGGATTGAGCCCAGGCCAATGTGGACATATCCAGAGCTCTGAGAGTGACATACCAACTCAGAAGTGAGCATGCTCATGTGTGTGTGTGTGTGTGTGTGTGTGTGTGTGTGTGTGTGTGTGAGAGAGAGAGAGAGAGAGAGAGAGAGAGAGAGAGAAACGAAGGGAGAGAAAAAGCCTGAGAGCCAGAGAAAGAGGGAGCAGACATCAACATTTCCACTTAATGTGGCACCTTTACCCAACTGAGCGTTCCTGCAGGGCCAAGTGCACAGCACTGCTTGGTATTAATTTCAAAGAAAAATGGGTCAAGGAAAATTGGAAATTTTCATAGAAAACGCTCCAGGCTTGGATCTAGCTGAAGTGTTTGCTGACCTGCAGAAGATTCTGAGAGGAGACAGGGCCTCTACCTAGTGCAAATTGGCAGAGTCTGAACCTCAGGCCTAAATCCAGTTTCTGCTTCTGAAGAAGAGCCTTTTGTCCCCTTCAGATGTCCTCTGAGCTATCTCTGCAGCTCCATTCCTCTGAGGCTGGGACCCTGCCTTCTCACCTGACATCAGGACCCTCTGCATCCTCAGGAGGCCTCTGTGCAGGGACCGGCTGTGGGACACCTGTCCTTCTGATCCATCATGTAGACACAGCATGCAGGGGGTGCCTGGGGTGTGGAGGCAGGGTTCATGGGGTCCCCATGGATATGCAGGCCCAGCTGCTCCTGCCCTGACAGGCCAGCTGACACATGTGAAGCACAAATGCCACAGATGTGTTAAGCTGCCCCTGTTTGCTGCATATCTCTCCCAGAAACATCCCAGTCTGTTGTGCTGGGGACCCCCAAGGAGCAGTACTTGGAGCCCATGGCCAACAAGGCAACCAGGTACACTGCTCTTGCTAATTAAACACCGGAAGCACCAAAGTACCACATATTACCTGAAGACATGTGTGGGTACTGCATGCCAACAGAAAGCTCTTTGGGGGACATTCACAGCACAGGTCCAAGGGAAGGAAAGACAGAGCATTAGTTAACTGTCTGTAGAAGAGAGAGCCACGCCAAGTCTGACCCGATAACGCTGGGCCTCAGAGAATGGGCAGGGGATCCTCCCAAGTGAGCCCACGTCACCACCCTGGCATCTCCAACCACTGTCTAGGTGGCCAGCCAAAGAGTGGCGGAGCACTGAGGCCCCTGCCAAGGGTGCGCACAGTGTGAAACACGCCTCCGGAGCCAGCCAGCAGCCTCAGGTTTCACAAGTGCTTCTCCATGGGATTCCTCTGATCCCAAGCTGCAGGCACCAGGTGAAATGAGGAGGAGGAGCTGAGAGGGCCCAGGGAATCAAACCCTGAGGCACCCAGGCCTTTAGCTGAAACTCAGTGAGCTGGCAGCTGCCAGCTGGGCTGGGCAGGGCAGGGCAGGGCACTGGCCAAATCTGGTGCAAGAGCCCCAGTCACCACCCGGGTGGGCCAGGCCAGGCCCCAGAGCTTCACTGAGAGGCTCAGAAATGCCTGGGCTAAGGTCACAGAGAGAGGTCTCTGCTCTGAGACGCTGGCCAGGCCTGGGGCTCTGCATGCAAAGGCAGCCAAAGGCTTCTCTCTCCCCTCCTCCAGGACCTCGGGCTTCAACCATTAGATAACGGGCAGGCTGAATCATGGCCCCAGAATGTCCATGGCCTCATCCCCAGGACCTGTGTTATCTTACAAGGCAAAAGCAACTTTGCAGTTGTAAGTTAAGAATGCTGGGATGGAAAATTACGCTGATTATCCCAGAAGGGCAAATGTAATCATAAGGATCCTTGTAAGAAGGAGCCAGAAGGAGGCTTGACTGGGGAGGAAGAGGAGTCACGTGAACACAAAGCAGAGGTCAGAGTGATGTGGCCATGAGCCAAGGGACTCGGGTAGCCACCAGAAGCTGAGAGAGGTGAGGAAGGGATTCTTCCCTCGAGCCTCCAGGAGAAACCAGCCCTGCTGATACCTTAAGTTTAACCCCTTAAGATCCATTTTGGATTTCCAACCTCCAGAACTCTAAAAGAACAAACCTGAGTTGTTTAAAGCCACTAAGTTGTGGCAACTTGTTACAGGGGCCAACAAACCGACATCAACTGCTTCAGGGCCAAGAGCCTCCCTGACCTAGCCTGCTCCCCACCTACCCCATGATTGACCCCTCACCGTTACCAGGCCTTGGCAGGGCCCCTTCCATCACTCATTACATCACTGCATCTCAGTCCGTCCTTACAGGGCTCCACTCTCTCCCCACACTGCTCCGGCCTCCCTGCCTCCCTGCCTCCAGCCCGGACCAGAGCAGCTGACTGTCATGCAGCACTAACTGCCAGGCCCCTTTCTCTTGGAGGCTGCCCACTGCCTGCAGGAGGCCGTCCCGTCTCAGCTCTAACATTCAAGGAGGTAGCCGCTGGGAGCCACCAGCAGTAGCTCCAGTCATCTGGTTCCTGGCCTTGCTCACCTACCACAAGCTTCACTCCCAAAACAGCATCTCAGAAACCTAGAAAACCTGCAGCAGGTGAGCAGGGGAGGAAGAAATGGGGGCCACTGGGTAAAGACTGCAGCGCTAACGCTGTTCTCTCTCTCTCTCTATCTCTCTCTCTCTCTCTCTGGCTTTCCTTGGCAGTGGCAGGGAAGGCACTCCCCAGGGCAGGTGATATACCTACTCTGCCCACCGGGGAGGACGCCACAGCCTGACGGCAGTGGGCAGAGGCTTGGCACTGGCTGCTTCCAGGAGGAGTCAGTCAAGGTCACGGGCACTGAGCTGCCTGACTGCTCTTCCTTCAGCCAGGGCTCAGGGTAAGGTGGAGTGGGAGGGCACAGTGGCCCAGAGGCAGTTCTAGGGACCCAGAGCCACCTGTCTAGCAGGAGCTGACAGTCCCCCTCTGTTCCAAGGCCCAGAAGAGCAACCCCAAAGGGTCCAGAGGACACTTTGCTGTTGTATCTCACAAACACAGGTGGCCAATGGGGGCTGTTTTTAGTGGGCCCATAGGGTGCTTTTCAGAAATTTGAATCAACATTTGAAAATCTGGAGAGTTCACATAAAATTTTAATGTCTAGATTGAGGATCACTGCCCCAAGCCCACAGTCCCTCCAGGTCACCATGAGAAGCCAAGTAAGGGTCTCTGCTCTGCTCTGTCCCCTGGTGAGGCCAGGCAGAGGCCACGTGCTGCTGCATTCCCGTTGCTGCTCCTCTTTTAGCAGAGACATACTCTGTGTCCACATCTATGTCAAAAACAGGGAAACAAAAGCCAGGCCAAGGGTGGTGTAATCTTTTTTTGGCCCCTGGGGCCATCCTTATTTGCACTGCCTGCTGGGCCCTGCAGGCTTCTGAATTTGCAGCCCTTGTCTTGGGATGGCAAGACTTTCCGAAAAGTCACTGTGTGCCTGACAGACCATGTGCCCAGCACAGAACCCAGGGATCTTTCCCTCCCCAAGTTCAAACCCCCTCCCGAGTGACAGCCAGGTATTTGGAGGCAACAGTCTACTCTGTGCACATGGCCTTGAGATCAGCCTAACCACAGCACAACCCAGTCACAGCACAGCCCAGCCCAGCCTCTCTGGGCCCCACAGCCTGGATGAGGGTCCAGCAGAGGCAGAAGGCCAAGGGGCCTGCCTGGGCTATGCCTGAGCATTATCCCGAGAAGTGAGCGAGGCCTCAAGCATCACACCTGACAGATGTGTACCCCTTCACTGCATAGCCACCCTACAGGGGAGTACTGATTCACTCCCTGTATAAGCAGAATGGTGGCCCTCCAATATACAAGGTCCTAATTCTTGGGACCTATGAATGTTACCATATATGACAAAAAAGGACTTTGCAGATATAATTAGATTATGGATCTTGTGATGGGGGATATCGCCCTGTATGATCTGGGTGGATGCAATCACATGCATTCTGACAGCAGGGAGACTCACACACACAGAGAAGAGGAGGAGGCAATGTGGCCACAGAGACAGAGATCAGAGTGATGTGGTTACAAGCCAAGGGATGCCAGCTGCCACCAGCAGCTGGGAAAGGTGAGGCATGGATTCCTCCACAGGGCCCCTGGAAGGAGTGTGGCCCTGCCAACACCTTGATTTCAGCCCAGTAATATTCATTTCAAACTTCTGCTCTTCAGAGCTGTGAGAGAATAAACTGCTGTTGTTTGAAACCACCCGGTTGGTGGTGGTATGTTGAAGTACCCTGAGTCTAGAGGGGAGTGATATACCAGGATCAATAGGCTAGGGCTTCTCTTCCCACCTACCAGCCCATGGCTTCCCCTCAACAACCCCAGACAATGGGTTGACAGATGGCAACTGGGGCAGGGCTCAGGCAGGAGTGGAGAACTCAGAGTGGACCCCTGTGCAAGTATGTGGGCAAGTGCAAACACACATACACACACACACACACACACACACACACACACACACACACACACACACTAGAGATGCCAATGTTATACAGCACCCCTATCCCCAACATACTGCCCTGAGGGCACAGGGCTGGCTCTGGGGGAGACAGAGAATAGGACTTCTGGTGCCTGAGAGAGGCCCCTTCCCTACAGGCCACCCTAGCTCCCTGGCCTCCGAGTTCTGCCCTCCTGCCCTGGCTAGGCTCCCAAACTCAGTGGAGTGTAGCAGAGCAGCTTTTGCCACACCTGCAAGGCCAGTGAGGAGGGAGGAGTCCTTTCCCCTTCCCTCAGCCCCCTGTTCACCCTATTCCCTCCCTTTCAGGATCCAAGAATGACCCTGGTGGCACTAAGCTGAGAAGTGCACACTCGGCGTTGGCCAAGTCCTTGAAGACATGTTAAAACCTTCATTTTCCACCTGTTTCTGTGGGCAGTCTGAAATCCTGCAGCTAACCTCAGGTGATGGATACTATTAGTAAGGCCTTGAGGCACTCCAGGAAGCCTGCTGGCTGCTCAGGGAAAACAGGGCAATGTATCTCAGCATGCTGGAGGAGCCATGGGAAACATACCCACCCCACCCCACCTCTAGCCAGACCAGCAGGCCCAGGGACCCATCACACCCACTGCCCATAAATAAATGGCTGGGGGCAGGGTTCAAATGTGCTTCCAGGATTAGCTAAGGGGTATGGGGAGGAGGGGAGGTTGGAAGCTTCCTGCCTGCTTTAGGCAGAGCTACATTGATGTCAGGGTCCCCATCAGAATTCACCAGGAGAAAGGATCCCCTACCTCGCACGTACACAGAGGTCCTGGGCTCCATATTCTCTTGCAGGAAATGGGAAGGAGCAAATGTACCCAGTCAAAGGCACTGCTTTTCCATTTGTCCCAGCTGTACTGTGGGCCCTAACTGGGCCCAGGCTGATGGTGAGTGGGTCCAAACCATCTGATGTCACCCCAGGCCCTTAGCCCAGCCCAACATAACGTGCATCTGACCCCCTCCTGCCAGTGAATAGGCCTCAGCTCTAGGCCAAGTGTGAACAATTAAGCACATTCAGGGAGAAATATGCTTTCTGTCAACCAAGTCACCCACACAAGGTCATGCTGACATTGGGCAAGACATAAAGGAAAGAGGAGTTGGCCCTAGACCTGTGGCCTGGAGCCTACACACTCATAGCCCAGGGCTGAGGCCCAGAGCTCAGCCTGGGACAGGCTCCCCTTGCCCCCTTGCAGCACAGCCTCACCCCGCAAATGGTGTAATTGGCCTTTCCCAGCATCTTCGAAGCCAGTGGTTTCTGGGCTTATTCTGAGTTTGAAATTTCTTAAGTTCTGAATTCCAAGCTCTCATCAAAGTAGGTGGATAGGGGAAGATTTAACAGAAGATGCCCAAAGACCAACAGAAGCACAGCTAATAATGCAAGGCCAGCCAGGCCATGGTGGAGGGCTGTCATGTTCAGGACGACAAGCACCACATGGAACGTGGGATTGGAAACTCACCTAAGGTACCTGGCAGCCCCTCACCCAGCATGAGCCAGACTCTAGGCATCACCAGTAGAGGCCAGCCCAGAAGCCCCAGGTCCAAAGCACAAAGTTCCAGGCCCCCAGCTCTTTGAGGTACAGGCTTTTCTAGCCCCACGGGACAGATGAGAAGACAGAGGCCCAAACTTGCCTGAGAGCAGCAGGCTGTCAAGGAACAAGGCCAGGGTCTTGGTGGTCCCTGGTCTGAGGTACTTCCCCTGCCCCATTATCTCTCCCAGCCACACCCTACAGGGTTATTCTTCATTCCTCCCCCTGCAGAGAACTCAAGGGCGGGAAAGAGGCAGGAGGGGCTGAGGCTGGGGGAAGTGGGGCAGCGAGGCACTGCTGTTCACAGCCCAGGCAGACAGCGATTTATCACCAGGACCAAGGGACCACCAGAGTATTGATCAGCTCCAGACAGTGCTAGGCTTCCCGAGGGAGCAATTCCTTTGCAAAGATAAGTGACACCACTCCTTGAAATTAGAATGGTGCCCTGCTGGGCTGCACCCAATTTATCTGTCAAGCTGGGAAGTCACAGATCTAAGATAAATGAGCCAGGACTGCTCAGGGTGATGAGAGTCTCTGCAAATCACAGCCTAGGTGGGCTAGCCCAGCAGGGCCTCTGGGGCTCACTTTAACATGCAGATGTGCCTGACCCAAGACCCAGGCCTCTGTGCCTGCTGCCACCTGCCACTAGCCAGGGATCTAGGACCTCTGGCTGAGGCCTGGCCTCACTGTAATCCATGACCTGAGATCCTGAAAATGCTGGAAAGGTTTGGGCTGGTCAGTGAGTCTGGCCTCCTGGAGGGCTCTGAGGGGCTATCATCATGCCTGCCCCACAGCTCCTTCCACACTCCTGGGCCCAGAAGGCACTTTGGTTCTATGTTGAAAAAGACAAAACCATGTAAATCTGCACAGGCTGTTGAGGCTGCTGGGAGAAGCCCCGGGCCTTCGTGGTGCACTTCCCTCGCCTTGCAGAGCACTCAGGGGCTTTCTCTGAAACCAGCCAGGAGGAGCAGCCATCCTGGCAAGGAAAATGGGCAGCAAACAGGCAGGGGACAGAGGCTGTTTGGGGGCAGCAGGCACAGGGTCACAGACATGGGTTCAGGACTTGGGCCTCCTTTGCTTCCTGACAAATGCAAGCCCTTGGGCAGAAAAAGGAGGACTCTGAGGCAGCTTTTACTGTCCTCTGTGGAGGCCCCAGACCTGCAGGTGGTGGCCCACATACACCCAGAGCAGAGGGCCCTGCCCCTGAACTTCCCCACTGTGCAGGGCTCAGCCTGAGCCTGGGACCAGGCCTGAGGAAAGGGTGTCTGGGTCCCTCAGGGTGGACATCCAGGGCTTACCACACAGCCTGCCCACCCGCAGCAGCCTTACCTGTGTCCAGGGCCTGTGGCACCCCGAGAGAAGGGAGCCTGGAGTTGGATGGCCGGCGATATACCACATGCACACGTCCCTGCTCAGCTTCCTTCGCTGCCAGCCCCTTCTCCAGGGGCTCGATAAAGAACTCCTCCTCCTCCATTCGAATCAGGCCAGCCTGCAGGGCAAAGATGAGATGGTTCAGATTCCCAGAGCACAACAGACAAGGTGGGGGAGCAGCGAGGAGGATCCCAGAGGGCAGAATCTCCCACCTGGCAGAGCAAGGTGCTGGGCTGGGAAGGTCATGGACGGGCCTTAGGGGCACCATTTGCCCACAGTCTTCACTTCTAGTCACTAAGGCCAGAGCCACTGGACTGTGCTGAGCCCTGGCTGGGGAAGGGACTCTGCCTACGTCATTCCCAACCCCATCTTCCAACCTGGGGCTTGTTAGGCTAAACTGTCGAAAATAGCCTGAAGGAACTGAAGTACACTATGAGCCTCTGTGTGGCCCCAGGGGGACACCAAGATACACCCAATATGGACCAGTGCCACCCCACCTTCAGGAGCCCCAAGTCCAAGGCAAAGATAAAAACTGTCAGTCAGGGCTGACTCTGCCCACAGAACTGCTCAGTTTACCCCAAACAGTGTTTTCAAAGTTGTGAACCCAATACTCGAAATGATCAGATTTCTTGTTTCAAAATTGGAATTTCAGCTTTCCTTGGAAAACGCAGGCTCAAACCACAGTGGGCTTCATGTTGCCTGGCAGGGGATACCATAGATGGAGCCTGTGCCCCTGCACCCCACTGTATATCCCTTTATCCATATCTGTCACCAGCCCAGACTCTATAGCAACTGAACTGTTGCCTCTTTATAAGACCACCCTGGTGTTTCTTTCTGGACCCATCTCCATCAGAATTCAGGCTGCACTGCACTCCGACATCCAAGGCTCTCTGCCTGCCTTCCCTGCCCCCAGTTCACACATGTCACACCAGACTCTGGGACAGCCTGGCCTTCCTACATGGGGTGCACAGCCGGGCCTCTCTGTCCCTGAATTGACCTAGCCCTCAGGTTGGCCATCAGGTAAACTCTGATTCTCCTCTCAATAAGTGGCTCAGAACCCCCCAAACACCACCTCCATATGGCCCTTCCCTCCCCTTGACCATGCTTGGTCACAGCCCCATCGTCCAGCTCCCACACTTTGATTTTTTGGTCCAATATCTATAAACCAGTGGTTTCACACTGTGTCAACCTGCAGATATATTTCCTTTAGATCACATACTTAAGACTCATTCAGGGATGTTTGCTGTTTAAAAACTACTTTATTGAGGTAATATCAACATGTGAAAAGCTGCACATGTTTAATGTATATAACTCCATGCGTTTGGGAATCAGTATACACTTGTGAAACCATCACCACAATCAAGACCATGAGCATGTCCATTACCTTCAAAGTTTCCTCCCATCCCCTTTATTATTACCATTAAAAAAAATCTTCACCCAAGGATATTTTTTCCATTGCTTTTTAGAGAGTGGAAGGAAGGCAGGGAGGGAGAGAGAGAAAGAGAGAAAGAGAGAGAGAGAGAGAGAGAGAGAGAGAAAGAGAGAGAGAGAGAGAGAGAGAGAGAGAGAGAGAGAGAGAGAGAGAGAGAGAGATTGGTTGCCTCTTGCACACACCCCAACCAGGATTGGGGGATCAAACCTGCAAACCCTTGAGCAGAAATCAAACCTTCATCCTTTTGCTGTGAGGGCCAACATTTTAACTACTGAGCAACATTGGCCAGGGTCATTTTTTTATGTTAACAACAGAACATAAAATTAATTCTTGCAGTTAATTTTAAGCATACAATAGAGTGTTGTTAGCTATGGGCACTATGCTGTGTAGTGGATTTTCAGAACTTATTTATCTTGCATAACTGAAATTTTGTACACTTTGACCATTACTTCCCATGTCCCCCTCCCCCAGCCTCTGGCAATCACCATTCTACTCTGCTTCTATGAGTTTGACTATTTTATATTTTATATACATATACTAGAGGCCTGGTGCACGAATTTGTGCACCAGTGGGGTTCCTCGGCCTGGCCTGCGGGATCAGGCCGAAACCGGCTCTCCGACATTCCCTGAGGGGTCCTGGATTGCGAGAGGGTGCAGGCCAGGTTGAGGGACCCCACTGGTGCGTGATCAGGGCTGGGGAGGGATGCGGGAGATTGGCCAGCCGGAGAGGGACCGTGCAAGGGCTCCAAGGCAAGTCCAGTCCTTCTTGCCCAGTCCCAATTGGCCGGACCCCAGCAGCAAGCTAACTTACTGGTCGGAGTGTCTGCCCCCTGGTGATCAGTGCACATCATAGCGAGAGGTTGAGCGGCCTTAGCATATCATTAGCATATTATGCTTTGATTGGTTGAATGGCAGACCAGTTGACAGGACACTTAGCATATTAGGCTTTTATTATATAGGATAAGTGAGGTCATGCTGTATTTGTCTTTCTGTGTCTGGCTTATTTCACTTAGCCTCATGTTCCTCAGTTTCATCCATGTTGTCACAAATGATAGGATTTCCTTTTTTATACTAGTAAAGTCTGAATAATATTCCATTGTACATATGTACCATATTTCTTTATCAATTAGTTGTCCATAGAAGGACATGCAGGTTGCTTCCATGTCCATTGTGAAAAATGCTACAATGAACATGAGAATGCAGGTAACCCTTTGTTCTCTTTCATTTTCTTTGGATATATACCCAGGAGAAGGACTGTTGGGTCATATGGTAGCTCTATTTTTAATTTTTTAAGGAACCTCCATACTATTTTCCATAGTGACTTAACCAATTCACATTTCCACCAACAGTGCACAAGGGTTCCCTTGTCTCCACATCCTCGCCAACACTTGTTACCTTTATGATAATGGCCATTCTAACAGGTGTGAACTGACATCTCATTGTGGTTTTGATTTGCATTTCCCTGATGATTAGTGACACTGAGCATTCTTTCAGGTACTTGACCATTTATAGGTCTTTGGAAAAAATGTCTATTCATATCCTTGCCCATTCTAAATCTGATTATTTGTTTTATCAGCTATCAAGTTGAATGAGTTCCTTAAAGGTTTTGAATATTAACTCCTTATCCAATATATGTCTTGAAACTATTTCTTCCAATCTATAGGTTGTCTTTTATTTCTTTTGCTATACAGAAACTTTTATATTTAATATAGTCCCATTTGTTGATTTTTGTTTTTGTTGCCTGTGCAATTGGTTTTATGGTTTCAGGTCTTATTTTAAGACCTTAATCCATTTCAAGTTAACTTTCATGAGCGGTGTAGAATAGGGGGTCTAATTTCATTCTTCTGCATGTGAATGTTCAGTTTACCCAACACCAAATATTTTTAAAAATTTATCTTTATTGTTGAAAGTATTACAGATGTCCCCTTTATTTTCCCATTGATGCCCCTCCTCCCCACTCCTGTCCCTTCCCAAAACTACCCTTTCCTCTTTAAATATTCTTGGCTCCCTTATAAAATACACATTGACCACATATGTGCATGGGTTTATTTCTGGGCTCTCAATTCTGATTCAGTAAATGTCTGTTTTTATTTCAGTAGCATACTGTTTTGATTAGTATAGCTTTTTAATATAATTAAAATTAGAATGTGTGATGTCTCCAGATTTGTTCTTCCATCCTGTTCGTGAGGTTATTCTCAGGTATTCTGTTCCACTGCATTGCCGGACTTCTGAGCTCTCCAGAGCTCTTTCTGTTCATGGGTAGCTGCCTACTTGTTGATCCTTGCTGAGGGACAGGTCTCTTCTACTCTGCAAACTTGGTGACCTTACTCAGGAGCTTTAAAAAGACCAGAGCTGTGCTTGGTGAGGAGCTCTCTACAAGGAAAGCAGGGTTCATTTTGTTTCCTGATTTTCAATTATTTTAGTAAGCATCCCAGGAATAATCTGTCTAAAATTCTGAAAAAAAATTTGTGACAAGAAAACAAGGCATAGATTGTGGGCTATGTTTTGCTGATTCTTTTTCTAGGAATCTTATTTCCTTGCTGTCAGTGGCATGTGTATCTGGTTGTGCATATAATTTTTATTAATAAGAACCAGTTTCCTCTCCCAACTCTATAAATATTAAAGAAATCCCTGAAGTACACTGTTCTAAAGGGATTCAATCAAGAGTGTTGAACAGCCTGGTGCCCCGTGGAGAGGGACTCTGTGACTCTGCCCAACCCCACAAGAAGTGAGGCTCAGAGAAGATAGAGAGGTTATCCCTGATCTTCAGATGCCATTGCAGGGGCTCAGAACCCGGTAGTTCTCTGGTCATCAGATCAAATCACCAGTTTCAGATCTTGGTGAATTATAAGATACCTATCTACCTCTCTTCTGTTGTGCCCTGCCCTTTTGCTATTTGGTTTAGGATGAAATAGTCACTAGAAGTGGAAATAAAAAGTTAAAAATTTATTTAAAAATCCAAAGGCTTAACAGCTATTCTGTGTTACTTTGAATTTTAAAGTAACTCAGACTTGGGGTGTCACAGGAAAGCAAGTGAGCATTCTGTCCCCAACTGTGGGTGCCCAGTTTGCTGAGCTCACTGGCTCCTTCCATGGAAGCCACAGGCTGCAGCACGTGGCAGCCTCCCACTGGTTCATAACCCACACCAGATCTGTCACTCAGTGTTGTCATTTTTGCAACCTCTGGCACTAAGACTGTGAGGTGCCTGTCAAAGTAGCAGTGGTAACAATCAGAATAAAAAGAAAACAAGCTGATCCAAAAACAGAAGGATCCAGATTTTGACAGAGGACAGTAGCGTGCATCTGCATTAGTTCACTGTCTCCAAACTTGACCTTGCTCTGAAACACACATGTGCACTTGATACAGGAATCCCCAAACATGCTGGCATCTGGTAAAATTCCAGTTCCTCGAGCTATTTAGCTCTGAGAGCAATGTATCCCTTCATCCCTTCTTTTTTTCTTTTACAGATCCTGCCTCAGGTTTATTTGTACAAATAGCACAGGAGGACACCAGTCCCATGCAGACAGCAGCCCAGGGTCACACCAGTCCTTCCGTCCTCACACCAGCAGACAAAGGCCTCTACTCTAGAGCCTTCATGGGGGCCTGGGCACCTTTGGGAGCCTGAGCCTGAGGTGTAGCCTGAGCCCTGGAGCTGCAGTGCAGCCTGGGCCTTGGACTTGGTCCTGCAGAGCCTGACATCCTTGGCGATGTGGGCATCAGCACATTTCCCAAGCTTGGAGTGAGTGATATAGGGAAGTTGGTCAAGCATGTGGCTGCCACCCCTTGGGATATTGGGCTTGACCTCCTTGGGCTTTGTGTGGGCCTTGAGAGCCTCAGCACATGCTCTCATGGCCTTGGCGTTGTTGGCCAGCACCTTCTTTAGGCCTTTCTTGTTGTGTTTCTTGGGAAAGCGCATGTTTCTCAGGAACTTTGGGTCTACCCTCTTAAGAGATTTGTATCTTTGTGATCTGGATTTCTTGATGTCATTTCTGTGCCATTTTTGGGACTAGTTGTGTGTGGTGTGGTTCTTGGACTTGGCCATGTCTGCACCAAAGCCTGTGGCTCCTGAAGTGCCTAGGATCAAAAGAGAAAGCCATCCCTTCTTCCTTTTGGAAAAGGATTCGCAAGATTCCTTAGGGCTACAGGGCAAAGGCATCAGCCTGCCCTGGCCTGCTCTAATGATGGTCCAGCACAGTGGTCGCCAACCGGTGGTACGCAGACCACTGCTGGTCCGTGAGGCCTGCCACTTAAGAGCATCTCCCAACAGCCTGGGGAGACCAAGGCAATCCTGGAAGTTTTACAGGGAGGGGCCTGACCCAACCGCTTAAGTCACAGGTGTAAGAACTAAAGTCTCTTCAGATTGAAGCCATTCTGTCCTAACCAGCAGGGCTCCTTCACAGCTCAGCATCACAGAGGATGTTTTGCATGTTGCTTTTTCCACTTTTCCAAAAGGAGCATCAACCTTCAGTGGGGAAACTGGCCACCAGCAAATGAGAATAATCCTGTGGGTTAGGAAGCATCTGTTCTCTCTTCTGCATCTCCATCTGCTTCTGCTCCATGCTTTCCAGAATACTATCTTATGGAGGGGTCTCTCTACGGACACCTTATGGCAGAGTCCCTGTCTCCCTTGATCTCTGCCTCATTCAGGTGGACGCAGGTTGTCTCTATGTGCCATCCACACCCATCCTTTTTCTTGGGGAGCTGCATCTCCCACTGGTATGCAAAGCTTGTCCTTCCAGATCAGAGGGTAGGCTGTGGCCAGAACTGAGGGACCACAGATAGGGTTGTCCCTGAGTACCATAGAGCCCCCATGAGGTCACCTAGCAGGCCTTGCCCCTACTTGGGCCTGGTTTCAGGCCCTCCAGGTCCTTTGCTTCAAAAAGTCCCCCTTTTGCCCTAAGCTGTCCAGAGTCAGTTTCTGAGGCTTGAAACCATGATGCCCCAATGGACATGTGCCCCCAGTGCTGAGCGCCATACCCAACCATGTGCTAAAGAAAGCTGGACCCCACTTTGATGAGCAGGGTGGAGAAAGAGACCTCAGAGGAAACAAGCTTTGATGCAGAACCAAAAGGCCTGGTTTCAAATTCTGGTCTTGGGCCAGTCTTGTTCCCATTGCAGCCCCCAGTTCCCTCACCTGCAAAGTGAGGAGTTAGGCAGGTGACCTGTGAATTAGGTACAAGTTATCTTTCTGTAACTCCAATAGGATCAATAAGAGCAAACCACAAGCAAGAAACTTGCTCCTCTCCTAGACCATTGCCTCTACCTGCAAAATAAAGGTCAAGGTCTCCTTGGGGCCAGAACAGCCCACTCTCTGCATCCAGCTCCCTTTGCACATGATCCTATAGCCTCTGGACTTCATTCCTAAGAGCCCGGTGGCACCTGAGGAAGCCCCAGGTTTGAGTCCCCATTGTTAGCTAGGTGTGATGTATGGGGACTTCAAATTCAAATTCCCTCTAAATTCTGCATGGTAGAATTCTCCATCTCCAGACTCTAAGGCACAAAGAAGTTAAGCTGATAGCTCAGATTTTTTAGCAGACAGGAGAAGGCTTAGGAATATAGTCCTGCCCAACCCCTATAACTCCCGACACTGGCCCCCAGGAGATCCAGCATCGGGCAACCAACTCCAGCACTTCACCACCATCACAATTTTGCCTTATGTTGTTTTGGTAAATTCTAGTTGGATACTCCTGTCTGCTAAGACCCTGCACCTGATTCTTAACCTCTCTGTTAACAAAAAATTACACAGGTATTAAAGATCTATTAGCATCAAATTGAGACTCCTTGACTCAGTCAGAAAGTTTAAAATAGAATCAAAAGGAAAATCATTTTCTCACTATGAGATTCATGTTTTTTTAAAAAATAGATAATAGCTTAACTGAGCTATATTTCCCATATCATACAATTCACCCACTCACAGTGTACAGTTCACTCATTACCAAAATCAACCTTAAAACATCATCACCCCAAAATGAAACCCATAGACATTAGCAGTCCTCCCCATTTCCTCCCAATCGCCTACATACATACCAGCCTTTGGAAACCACCAATCATCTTTCTGTCTCCATGGATTTGCTTATTCTGGACATTTCATAGATAGAATCATACAGTATGTAATCTTTTATGACTGATTTCATTCACCTAGTAAAGTGTTTTCAAGATGCTTATGTTGTAGAATATGTCAGTACCCAAATTCCTTTTTTATTGTCAAATAATATTTCATTGAACAGATATAGCACTTTTTATTTATCCATTCACAGCTTAATCGACATTTGGGTTGTTTCTATATTTTGACTCTTATGAATAATGCTGCTTTGAAGATTCATGCACAATTTTTTTTTGTGTGGACATATATGTCTTCATTTCTATTGGATACCTCCCTAGGAGTAAACTTGCTGGGTCCTATTGTAACTCAATGCCAGACTGTTTCCCAGAGCAGCTGCACCATTTTACGTTCCCACCAATATTGTGTGTGAGAGTTGCAGTTTCTCTACATCCTCACCAAGAGTTGTCTTTTTTCTTCTAGCCATCTTCATGTATGTCGAGTGGTATTGCATTGTGGTTTTGTTTTAATTTCTCTGATGACTAAGGATGTTGAGCATCTTTTCACATGCTCATTTATCATTTCTCTTCTTTGGAAAAATGACTATTCAAACTCCTTGCTCACTTTTAATTACATTATTTTCATTTTTACTGAGTTGTAAGAGTTCTTTGTGTATTCTAGATATAAGTCCCTATTAGATATTTTAATTGCAAACAATTTCTCTCATTCTGTAGGCTGCCTTTTCACTTTCTTGATGGTGTTCTTTGATGTTATAAAAAACTTTCTATTTTTATTTTTGCCATTTGTACTTTTGGTGTCATATCTAAGGCTTTGCCTAACCCAAAGTAACCCCTATATTTTTAAATAGTGTTACAGTTTTAGTACTTATATTCAGATCTATCATCCACATTGAGTTAATATTTTATCTGATGTGAGGAAAGGGTCCAACATCATTCTTTTACATGTGGATATCCAGTTGTCCTGCACCATTTGTTGAAAAGGCTGTTCTTTCCTCTATTCAATTGTTTTAGCACTCTTGTCAAAAATCAGTGTAAAGACTTATTTCTGGATCCATAGTTCTGTTTCATTGATCTGTCTGTCTGTCCTTCTGTCAGTACATACAGTATGATTTCTGTACCTTTGGATTAAGCCTTGAAATCAGAAGGTGTGAGTTCTCTAATTTGGTTCTTCTTTTTTCAATATTGCTTTGTCTCTTGTATTTCCATATAAATTTTAGGATCATCTTGTCGATTTTTGCCAATAAGCCAGCTAGGATTTTTTAAGGATCCGATGTTTTTAATGTAATGTTTGGTGCCATATTAAGTTATCTTTTATGCCAACCCTCAGGGAACAAGAGGTTAGAATGAACACCCAGACTGCATAACCAGGTGTGTGACCTTGAGCAAGTGAGAGCCTTGGAGAGTGGAGAAGCAGAGAGGCACGGTACCCAGCTCTGCTGCTAAAGGGAATCCTTTCAACAGCACCCGCCTCAGTTCTGCTTCATGTCTCTCTCCATCATCCCTCATCTGCCATTTATGTAGCCCAGACCTGATTTCAAAACCAAGTCCCCACAAGTAGGGAAATAAAAAATTGAAAGTACTAGAATTGACCTCTGTATCTATTCCATTGTGATCATTATAATTACAAACCAAACCATTTACCATATATTCTGGAAAGGAAAGCTATGCAATGTAAAAATAATTCATAATTCAACTCTAATAACATGGGGCAAAAATTGTCAATAAAAATTAAAGAGTGGATAGAGGAAGAACAAAAAAGTAGTTTAATTGTATTCATTTCTTAATCTTCCACAGAAGGAACAGCAGTTATTGATAAGCTGCTAAAGTTGATAGATATAAGTTTAAGAATACTATTTGAATTTATAAAAGTCAGAACTAATAAAAGTAATATAACTGAAGGTGGAGGAGGATAGACCATATAGTAAATATGGAAGACTAGAAAAACAGCAAAAAAGGATAAAAACAAACATAAATAAGATGACAGAAGTAACAACAAATAAATATAACAAAAAACAAGTGGTCAGATTGTTTTCAACTATCTCTATGACTTGCAAACAAATGTTGATATTTATGCAAGGCCCGAAGAATTTTATAGACAAGACTTTCCATTACTTAAGGAACAAACATCCACAACATTACTAGGGAAGGTAGGCCCAACCCCAATATGATGGCCTGATGTAAAGTGATGTATGTCTCTGTGCCAAATGTCAACAGAGCCTAGCCATTAATGGCATAGCCCCCAGGTTACTCTGCTTCTGTTGTCACTCTGAGCACCGGCTGTGTGGACTCTGTTCTTGTGTTAAGTGAGGATGAGAACAGCAAGTGTATAGTTATTGTGAGGTTTAAACATTTTCAAGCACCTGGAATCATGCCTAATAAACTAGGTCGTTATTATCAGTATCATTATTAGTAACATGAAATGCGGCTTATCTAGAAACATCTGTAATAAACAGTTTTAACAGAGGGTTTCAAGATGGAGGCAGAGTAGGAGAAAGCTACCCTTACCTGGAATTACAACCAAATTAAAGAACAATCATCCTGAATAAACAACTGAAGACTAGTTGAAGAGGAGTCTTATAACCAATGATTTACAGAAGAAGCCACATCAAGACTAAGAAAAGTGAGGGGATGCAAAGGGCCTGCCCTGCTCCCACAAGTGGCGGCTGAGGTTCTGGATGGATATCTTAGCTGTGGGAGGTTTCCCCAGAGAAGCGTGGGGCCTAAACCCCAAGCCAGACTCCCCAGGCCAGAGCACCAGAGCCGGGAAGAGATGCCCACAGAACATCCAGTTGTGAAAAGCAGTAGGGTTTCTATTAACCATGGAGAGATGGAGTCCGCTGGGGTCAAAGGCACCCTCTTAAAGGGCCAACACACAAAATTTCATTCATAGTCACTCACCCTGGGCTCTGGTGAAGGAGGATGGAGTGAACTAGGATTGCATGAGGAGACACAGGGGTTTGTGGATCTGGGGAGGAAGATGGTAGGACAACCACCAGGATCCCTGTGCTGAGTCATTCTCTGATACTGCAGTTACCATCTTTATTGGGTGGAACACTCCCCTCCTTGTGGCATCTGCATGAGGGAAGCAATTGCCCCACATTCTTGCATCACCTTGGGGAGCTTATGCCATGCTGAGGAGTCAGCTGCCTTGGCCAGGGCATAGAGGTCTAGAAAAACTCAAGATGTGTCAGTGACTAAGATGTTTGGCTTTGGGCCAGGGACCATTTACCCCACTTTCTAGTGAACCTGACTGGCACTTCCCTCTCACAGGAGATCTGATAGAACAATGCCCCCGGGCTTCCAAAAGACCCAACCTCCAGGCTCTGGAGGCCCTGCCAAACAGGGGCAAAACCATGACAGTCTGAATTGTGTGGCTCTGCGGCAGGGACACGCCCAGCCTAAACAGCACCTCTCCCTCACAGAAGATCCACTAGGGGGACCCCATCACCCCAACTTTGTTAGAGGCTCTTTCAGTGACTGAGCCTCACTGGTAGCTTGCAGGCAGAGGCTGATTTCAAGGTGCCTTGGGCTTTTGCTGACCTGTACCCAGGCCCAGGGCTAATTAAAGCTGGCCTTTGTGTGCAGCTTGGTTCTGCCCAGGTGCACCCAAGCACAGCAGAGGCAGCCACAAATGGTGGATCATTTGTAGCTCCAAACAGGTTGCCGAGAGCCAGGCACAGAGAGTATCTGACATTGGGCTGCACTAGAGTCCCTCCCAAGAGACTGAGAACCAATGCACCCAGTGGTCAGGTTCAGATAACATCAGAGCAGGGTCCAGTAAGTTTCATAAACAGCGTACACCAAGGGAAATCTCAGCAGGCACTAAAGCCTGCTGAAGGGAATTCTGCTTCATGTGTCAGCATCTGCACAGTAGCTAGCACTCTGTGGTCAGAGTTGAGCCTCACAGTGAGTCTGAAGTTTGATCCCATTCATGAACAGGCCAATAGTAATCAAGACTCACTTACAACAGGAGGGCCCACATAACCCACACAAAGGACATTCCCAGAGCACTCAGCTCAGGTGATCAAGGAGACTGTGCCACTGGGTACCATAGGACACCTACTACATAAGGCCACCTCACAAAGACTGGGAGTCAGAGCCAATCTATTTAATACATAGAAACAAACACAAAGAAGCAGCCAAAATGAGGAGACAAAGAAACAGGCCCCAAATGAAAGACAGGAGAAATTTCCAGAAAAGAACTAAAGGAAATGAAGATAATCAGTTTATCAGATATAGAATTAAAAGTAATGGTTATAATGATGCTCAAGGAACTTAGCGAAACAAAATGAAAAAGGAGATAAAAACCATAAAAAAGAACTAGTCATAAATGAAGAATAGCGAATTAGACATCATGAATACACTGGAAGGGCCCTGGCCAGTGTTGCTCCATGGTTAGAGCGTCAGCCCATGAACCAAAGGGTCACAGGTTTAATTCCTGGTCAAGGGTACATACCTGGGTTGCAGGTTCCCATCCCACTCCTGATTGGGGTGCATGTGGGAGGCAACCAATCAATGTGTGTCTCTCTCACATTTCTCTCTCTCTCTCTCTCTCTCTCTCTCTCTCTCTCTCTCTCTCTCTCTCTCCCCTCTCCTCCTTCCATCCCTCATTTCTTTCCTTCCACAATTCTCTGAAAAAGTAATGGGAAAAATATCCTCAGGTGAAGATTAACCAAAAAAGGAGAATACACTGGAAGGAATTTAAAGTACAATGCATGAAGTAGGGGATCGAATCAGTGATTTGGAAGACAAGGTAAAACACACACACACACACACACACACACACACACATGCACGTGTGCACACACACACACACAATTAGAACAGCACAAAGAAAAAAGAATTACAAAGAATGAGGATAGTTTAAGGGAACTTTGGGACAACCTGAAGCATAACAATATCTGCATCATAGGGGTACCAGAAGGAGAAGAGAGAGAGAGGGCAAGGATTCAAGAAACTATTTGAAGAAATAATGGCCGAAAACTTCCCTAACCTGGTAAAAGAAAAACACATGCAAGTCCAGGAAGTGCAGAGAATCCCAAAACAAGATGAACCCAAAAAGGCTCACACCAAGACACAACATAATTAAAATGGAGAAGGTTAAAGACAAAGAGAGAATCTTAAAAGCAGTAAGGGAAAAGTTAATTACCTACATGGGAGTTCCCATAAAACTGTCAGCTCATTTCTCAACAGAAACATTTCAGGCAGAAGGGAATGGCATGAAATATTCAAAGTGATGAAAAGCAGGGACCTACAACCAAGACTACTTTACCCAGCAAGGCTATCATTCAAAATTGAAGGAGAAATAAGGAGCTTCCCAGACATGAAATGTTAAAGGCCTACTTTAAGAAGTATAAGAGGGAAAAAAAAATAGGAACATCGCTAAAATTAAAAAATGGCAATAAATATGTACCTATCAACAATGATTTTAAATGTGAATAGCTTAACTATTCCAATCAAAAGACATAGGGTAGCTGAATGGATAAGAAAATAATATGCAAAGATATGCTGTCTACAAATGATCCACCTCAGATTGAAACATACATACACACAGACTAAAAGTAAAGGGCTGCAAAAAATATTTCACACAAACGGAAATTTTAAGAAAAGGTGGGAAGCAATGATTATATCAGATAAAAGTAACTTTAAAACAAAGCTATTGTAGGAGACAAAGGACATTACATAATGATAAAGGGAGAGAGCCAACAAGAAAATATAACCCTTGTAAACATTTATGCACCCAACATAGGAGCACCTAAATATATAAAGCAAATTTTAGTGCACATAAAGGGAGAGATTGATAGTAATACAGTCACAGTAGGGGATTTTAACACCAAACTGACATCAATAGATATATTGTCCAGACAGAAAATTAACAAGGAAATGGTAGTCTTAAATAACACACTAGATTGGATGGATTTAATTGATATCTTCAGAGCATTTTACCCCAAAGCAACCAAATATGCATTCTTTTCAATTGCACATAAAACATTTTCTAGGATAGACCACAATCAAGTCTCAATAAATTTAAAAAGATTGAAATTATAACAAGCATCTTCTCTGACTATAATGGTATGAAACTAGAACTCAGTAACAAGAACAAAACAGAAAAAAACACAAAGACATGGAGGTTAACTAACATGTTACTAAACAATGAATGGATTAACATTTGAGATCAGAAAGAAATTACAAGATACCTTGAAACAAATGAAAATTAGAAGAAACAAACTAAAATCTATGGGACACAGTGAAAGCAGTCCTAAGAGGGAATTTCATAGTATTACAGGCCTATCTCATGAAACAAAAAAAATCTCAAATAAACAATATAAATTTACACTTAAAGGAACTGGAAAAAGAATGAGAAACAAATCCCAAAGTGAATAGAAGGAAGAAAATAATAAAGATCAGAGCAGAAATAAATGAAAAATAATCTAAAAACATCCCCCAAAAGATCAATAAAACCAAGAGCTGGTTCTTTGAAAAGATAAAGATGACAAACACCTTTAACCAGATTTATCAAGAAAAAAGAGAGAGAGGATCCAAATAAATGAAATCATAAATGAAAGAGAAGTAACAACTGACATTAAAGGAATACAATGGATTGCAAGAAAATACTACAAAAAACAATATGCTAACAAATTGGACAAAATAAATAAATTCCTAGAAACATACAATGTTATAAAACTGAATCAGGAAGAATCAGAAAACATGAATAGACTGATTACAACTAATAAAATTGAAACAATAATAATAAAAAAACCAAAAAACCACAAACAAAAATCCTGGGCCGGATGGCTTCATAGATAAATTATACCAAGCATTCAAAAAGAACAAGCACCTATCCTTCTCAAACTATTCCAAAAAATTCAAGAGGAGGGAAGACTCCCAAGCTCACTTTATAAGACCAGCATTATCCTAAGTCCAAAACCAGATAAAGACACTACAAGGAAATTGTAGCCAATATCCCTGATGAACATAGATGCTAAAATCCTCAACAAAATATTTGCAAACCAGATCCAGCAATATATTAAAAATATCAGACACCATGATCAAGTGATTTTTATTCTGGGCATGCAAGGTTGGTGCAATATTCACAGATAAATATGATACACAACATAAACAAAATGGAGGATAAAAACCACATGTTCATATCAATAAATGCAGAAAAAGCATTTGATAAAATCCAATACCCATTTATGATAAAAACTGTCAGCAATGTGGGAATAAAGGCAATAGACAAGCCAACAGCCAACATCATACTCAATGGGCAGAAACTATAAGCATTTCCCTTAAGATCAGAAACAATACTGGGATAACCACTTTCACCACTCTTATTCAACACTAGAGGCCCATTGCCTGAAGAGATTCGTGCAACAGGCCTTCCTTCCCTTGGCTTCCAGCACCGGTTTTCCTCCGGCACCAGGGACCCAGGCCTTCGCTCCGGCTGGAGTCTGCAGCCTTTGCTGCAGACTCCAGCCAGAGTTTGCCTTCTTCGTCTTCGCTGTAGACTCCGGAGTCTGCAGTCTTCATCTTTGCTGTGGCCAGAGTGCTGCTCCTGTAGATCTGGAGCAGCTGGGCAGCCGCCATCTTTCTCCTTCTAATTTGCATATTTCCTCCTGATTGGCTGGTGGGAGTAGCAGAGTAATGGTTAATTTGCATGTTTCTCTTTTATTAGTGTAGATTGTACTGGAAGTTCTAAGTCACAGCAATCAGACAAGAAGAAATAAAAGGCATCCAAGTTGGAAATAAAGAAGTAAAACTGTCATTATTTTCAGATGATATGATACTATATAGAGAAAATCCTAAAGATTCCACCAAAAAGCTACTACTAGAACTGATAAATGAATTCAGTAAAGTAGCAGGATACAAAATAAATATCCAGAAATCAGTTGCATTTTTATACACCAATAATAAACTACCACAAAAGGAAAATAAGAAAACATTCCTATTCACAATTGTTTCAAAAAGAATAAAATACCTGGGAGTAAATTTAACCAAGGATGTAAAACACCTGTACTTGGAAAACTATAAGAAATTGAAGAAGATACAAATAAATGGAAGCATAGACCATGTTCATGAGTGGGAAGAATGAATATTGTTAAAATTTCAATATTAGCCAAAGCAATCTATAGATTCAATGTAATTCCTATTAAAATATTAATGGAGTATTTCACAGAATTAGAACAAATGTTCCAAAAATTTCTATGGAACCACAAAAGATCCAGAATAGCAACAGTGATCTTGAGAAAGAACAAAGTTGGAGGAATCAAGCTACCTGATATCAAACTACACTACAAGGCCACAGTAATCAAAACAGCATGGAATTGGCATAAAAACAGACTTATAGATCAACAGAACAGAGTAGAGAGCCCAGGAAAAACCCCACACCTTTACTGCCAATTAATATTGACAAAGGAGACAAAAATATATAATGGGATAAAAACAGTCTCTTCAATAAATGGTGTTGAGAATATTGGACAACTATGTGTAAAATAATTAAACTATAGCACCTTCTTACACCATATGTAAGAATAGACTCAAAACAGATTAAAGACTTAAATGTTAAACTTGAAACCATAAAAATCCTAGAAGAAAACATAACCAGTAAAAGCTCGGACATTCCTTGTAGCAATATAATTTTTTTTTTTTATTTCAGAGAGAGAGGGAGAGAGAGATAGAAACATCAATGATGAGAGAATAATTGATGGGCTGCCTCCTGCATGGCCCACACTAGGGATCAAGCCCACAATCCTGGCATATGCTCTCACCGGGAAAGCAACCATAACCTCCTGGTTCATAGGTCGATGCTTAACCACTGAGCCATGCCAGCCAGGCTCTTATAGCAATGTTTTTTTCTGATATATCTACTTGGGCAAGGGAAACAAAGAAAAAATAAACAAAATGGGACTTCATCAAACCAAAAAGTTTTTGCAGAGCAAAGGAAACCATCAACAAAGTGAAAAGACAACTCACTGAATGGGGGAACATATTCGCCAATGATACATCTGATAAGGGGTTAATATCTATAATGTGTAAGTAACTTATAAAACTCAATATCAAAAAACAAACAATCCAATTAAGAAATGGGTAAAGGACCTGAATAGATACTTCTCCAAAGAGGACATACAGATGGCCAATAGACAAATGAAAAGATACTCATCATCACTAATGATCAGAGCAATGCAAGTTAAAACCACAATGAGATATTACCTCACACCTGTCAGAATGGTTACCACCAATAAATCAACAAACAATAAGTGCTGGCGAGGATGTGGAAAAAAGGGAACCCTAGTACACTGCTGGTGGGAATGCAGACTGGTGCAGCCACTGTGGAAAGCAGTATGGAGTTACCTCAAAAAATTACAAATGGAACTGCCATTTGACCCAGCAATCCCACTTCTGGAAATATATCCAAACAAACCCAAAACACTAATTCTAAAGAATATATGCACCCCTATGTTCATTGCAGTGTTATTTATAATATGCAAGATCTGGAAGCAACCCAAGTGCCCATGAGTAGATAAAGAAGTGGTGGTACATTTACACAATGGAATACTACACGGTCGTAAAAAAAAGAAGGAAATCTTACCTTTTGTGACAGCATGGCTATCCACCTCGTCAGTATTATGTGAAATGAACCAGTCAGAGAAAGACAAAGACCATATGATTTCACTCATATGTAGAATGTAATGAACAAAATAAACTAATAAACAAAGTGGAGCCAGACTCATACATACAGAGAATAGACTGATAGCTATTGGGGGCGGGGAGGGGGGTGTGGGGGAAGGTTTGGGAGCTGGGTAAGAAGGGTGAAGGGATTAAGCAAATAAAAAAAAGAAATACTTCTAGACACAAACAACAGTATGGTGATTGCCAGAGGGAGGTTGCATGGAAGGAGGTAGAAGATGGTAAAGGGGGGAAAAATAGTGATGGAAGGAGACTTGACTTGGGGTGGTAAACACACAATACAATATACAGATAATGTATTGTAGAATTGTATACCTGAAACCTGTATAATTTTATTAAACTATGCCACCCCAATAACTTCAATAAGAAAGAGTTAATAGAGGTAAAGTTTGGGTGAGTTTTGCTTTATTAGTGTTTTCTGTATTTTTGAGATTTTTGCAAAGGGCAATATATCAAAACAGACAATTTGGAGAAAAGACTAGTAGATCAGGGAAGGGGTTAGGGGAAGAAAGAGAAGAATAAAGAGAGGCCCTAACAGGTTTGGCTCAATGGATAGAGCATCGGCCTGCAGACTGAAAGGTCCCAGGTTCGATTCTGGTCAAATTCATGTACCTTGGTTGCGGGCACATCCCCAGTAGGAGGTGTGCAGGAGGCAGCTGATGGATGTTTCTCTTTCATCAATGTTTCTAACTCTCTATCCCTCTCCCTTCCTCTCTGTAAAAAATCAATAAAAATATATATTAAAAAAATAAAGAGAGGAAAATGAAATAAACCAGATTCCCACAAGTGTGCCTTGATGGTTATGTATGGGCTGGGCTGACAGCCCTCCCACTAAGTGAGGCAGCACCAAGGTGGCTCTTGCAGGAGTTAGCCTCTTCAGCCTGAGTCCAAACTGTCCTATGCTCAGTGCCTGAGCACCCCAGCCCTGGGAAGCCCTCCAGGAAATACAGCCTCTCAGCCAGTACATAGGGGTCAGCAGGTCAGGCCCAGACCCTGGGGCCATGACGAGCCTACTCATCTGTCACAAAATCTGACACTCACTCCTATCACATGTGCCTGCTGACATTTTCCAGGGCTTGCTCAGCACAAAGACTGTGTTGGTGAATGTCCCCAGTCACAAATTAACATTCACATAAATAACAGGGCACTCTCCACTAAAGAAGAAAAATGACTCTGATTGCAGGAACATTTGCCAAAATAGCAAAAAATGGAATTTTTCTTTCTGAGCTCCTATATCTCACTAGCTGGGCGCCAGCACACTGTGGCCTTGAGATGTGAGGTAGAGGGGAGCTCAGAGAATAAAGTCCAGGTTCCTCATTCAAGGTCCTGCTGACAGCCCCTTCCCTGGGCTGGCACTCAGCCCTGGGGCAGCCCAGCCTGCAGAGCACACACACCAGCTGGAACCCAAAACCTTTGTGCTCTATTCCAGCAGGCCACCCTGCCTGCCAGAGGCCATGCACACCCCGCCCTTCCTCCCATCATCTGATGTGGCTAGGCCAGCGTGTCTGAGCTCCACCACATCAGCCTGTCCAGACAGAACCTGTATAATTTGGTCAGGGGGCTGGTGTGGCAGGGGCACTAATATAGGTGTGCCAGTGTATGCTTTTCCCCTAGATGTGTGTTATTTGGGGTGCTGAGGACAATTATGAAAGGGCTAATACCCCCATAACCAATGTCATTGGTGTCAGGGTCTTTGGGTCAAGGTGTTACCAGTCACCTGCACCCACAAAGCCCCAGGTCTCATAGACACTGCCACCTAGCCCCCCAGAGCCCCAGGAGACTCACACTAGTGACAAAGTCCCCAGTGTCCTGCTGCGAGGCCCACAGGCCTGGAGACTCCACGCCTTCCCTCAGCATTCACACAGCTTTACCCCACTTCTGCTGGCTTTGATGCTTTGAGAGGAAGCTGCCAACACATCCACCCACACGAGGCTGTGCCAGCGCTTTCTCCAGGCCTGTCCTAGTCCACTCAGTCATCATAACAACGTGCCACAGACACCATGGGGGCTTCAACAATACACAATTATTTTCTTGTAGTCCTGGAGACCGGAGGTTCGAGATCCATCGACAGAGTCGATTCCTGCTGAGGCCTCTCTCCTCAGCTTGGGGAGGCCACCTTCTGTGTCTTCATATGGTCCATCCCTTTTACATGTCCAAGTTTTAATCTCTTCTTATAAGTACATCAGTCACATTGGATTACTGTCTCACTCTTATGACCTCATTTTAAGCTAACCTCTGGAAAGACCTACCTCCAAATACAGTCCCATTTGGAGGTACTAAAGAGACAGGATTTGGACATATAAATGGAGAAGGCATAGTTCAGGCCAGAACAGCCACTGTGCTTCCACATTACCTGGATTTGGAGCTGCCTACAGGAGAGTGCCAGGTGGTCCCTGGGCCCAGAATGGTAGAACTGGGTGGGGCTGCTGTGGAGAGAGCATCTCTGGGCAAGAGGAAGGAGGGGTTCCTTAGCAGGCTGGAATTAGGCAGGAGAAAGGTTGGGACTCCAATAATGGAGCACACCAGGGCTGGCATGTGGGACTCTCCATGCTCCCTCCTTCTACAGTGGGCATCCCCACTCCCATGACAACAATGAGTGCAGGAGATAAGAATGCTGCACAGCCAGCCAATGAGGAGCAGGCATGAGGACCTGCCTTCCAACCAAAACATCTGTCTGGGGACCAATGGGGCCTCGCTCCAGAGCCCCATTGGCGGCTGCTCCAGGCTCATGTCATTCCTCCACTCTTGGGGAGAGACTGGATATATAATCGAGATCAGATAGGGCTCCTGCCAAGGGCCCCCCACATGGCCACAGCATCCTAGAATTTTCTGGGGATCCTAAGGCTGAGCCTTTACAGCTGCAGGAAAACAGGGGTTGTAATTCTAAATGGGCAGCACATCTGAAACAGGTTACTGTGCCCTGTCCAGAAACAAAGCCTGGTCCAGATGCCCAGAAGGCCACGTCCTGCTCCCCATGTGGGATGTTCCTCCAGGAAAGCACGGAAGGCCAGAGGGAGACACCAGCTCAAACCAGCGTCCAGTTGCCTGGCAGGTGGGCAGGATTGCTACCCAGGGAGCTGAGGAGCAACTTGACCTGGAACACCCTTAACCCAGGCCTGTTCAATATAGGGACAGGGCAAGGAAAATCAAAGCCACAGCAGAAAGTGACATTGGAGCCCTGGATGGTTTGGCTCAGTAGATAGAGCGTTGGTCTGTGGACTGAAGGGTCCCCAATTTGATTCCAATCAAGGGCACATGCCTGGGTTGCAGGCTCGATCTCCAGTAGGGGGCATGCAGGAGGCAGTCAATCAATGTTCTCTCTCATCATTGATGTTTCCATCTCTCTCTTCCTCTCCCTTCTTCTCTGAAATCAATAAAAATATATTTAAAAAAAATGGGGATGCCAGGCCATGCTGACAGCTGTGAAGGGAAGGTGTGCTGCCCAGTGGATGTGTCCCTCAGAGGCATGGCAGAAACAAACATCCTGACAGGGTAAGTGCAGGCCACCACGCAGACCATGCCCGTGCAAGTCCTGTGACCCCTGTGCAACACAGGCACAGCCTTCCTCTCCCTAAGCCTTCGTTTCATCAAAGGCAGAACGACATATTGGGAGGTTAAGACTTGGGGGAGTATGGGCGGGGGCAGGGGAAGGGGAGGGTGCTCCATGTCTGCATGTGCTGGGCCCAGGTCTGGAAGTTTCAAGGCAAAGGAGCCTGGCTTTCACCTCTTACCCTGGGCACTGCCCTGGGTCCCTGGGCCACCACCCCACTCTCTGCAGCTCAGGCCTAAGCTGCCCTGCCTTACTTTGGTTTCTTTCAAATCTGGCTTCTTTTCTTGCTCGGATCTCTGGGGCCCTCTGTAGTATCCGGGGCAGGCTGACCGCCGACTGTCCTCTGCCCAGCAGGCAGCCATGCCAGGGCCCAAGGCCCTCTGCTGCCCCTTCTTATCCAGATTTCCTAAACAAAAATCAGGCCACACCATCTGACAAAGGATCTCGTCTAGTTTATTTTTGGGAAGAGGAAGCATTAAGGGCCAGGTTCTCTGGGCCTTGGCCAGGCTGCTCCACAAGCCTTCAGACACTGTCCCTGCTGTGTCCTCACTTGTCGAGCATTGATCCAGGGTGAGGGGCTGGGCTCCAGCGCCAATGACCTTGGAATGGTTATTAATTCCAGAACTGGGATGGCAGCCTGCACAGCCCTGGGCCCCCGTATGAGCCATCAGAGCCCAGACAGGGAGCCCGAGCAGCAAGGCCAGCAATAACTGAAAGCACAGAATAAATGTAGGCTCAGTGGGTCCATAGTCCCTGGACACTGCAGGGAATTCCGGTCCCCTCCCCTCCCCCGCCCCAGCCGGGGTTCTTTAAATCTGGCTTCCTACAAGAGACTGGGTCACCAGGCATCACACTGGCAGATAGTGCCAGAGTCCCAGGGTGAGAAAAGTGACATCAGGCAGATGTCCAGCACGCTTCCATACTCCAAATGCCCCAACAGACATCCAAGGCACAGCATGGCATCCATGCATGGCAACACAGTGTGCTCACCAACAGTGTCGAGACTGGAAGCCAGGCAGCTGCCAGCCCCATGCACCCAGGCTATCCCTGAGAGAGGCTGCTTCTGCGCTGGCTCTCACCACCATGGACTGCCTCTCTCCTTTAGGACTCCCTTGCAAGCAATGCCTCCTCCCCTGAGGCAGCTTACCTTACCACCCCATGTGAAATGGAGCTGCCATTCTGGAAAACAGTGTGGAGGTTCCTCAAAAATTAAAAATAGAATTCTCATATGACCCAGCAATTCCATTTCTGGGTATATACCCAAAAGAACTGAAAGCAGGGTCTCAAAGAGATATTTGTACACTCATGTTCACAGTAGCATTATTCACAATAGCATGGAAGTAACCCAAGTGTCTATCAGCAAATAAATGGATGAGCAAAATGTGGTATATCACGTAATGGAATATCATTCAGCCTTAAAAAGAAAGAAAATTCTGCAATATGCTACAAATGGGTGAACCTTGAGGACATTATGCTAAGGGTAATAAGTCAGTCACAAAAGGAGAAATACTATATAATTCCACTTATATGAGGTCACTAGAGTAGTCAAATTCATAAAGACAGAAAGTATAATGAAGGTTCCCAGGGACTGGAGGAGTAAAAGGGGGAGTTGGTGTTTAATGGGTACAGAGTGTCAGCTTTACAAGATGAAAGAGTTCTGGGGATGGATGCTGGTGATGGTTGAACAACAATGTGAATGTATTTAATACCACTGAACTGTTCACTCAGAAATGGTTAAGATGGTAAATTTTATGTAAAATATATTTACCACAATAAAAGATAGACTTTTAATAAACATTCAAGCAAAGCATTTAACTTGAACGTGTCCTTGCTTGCCAAATCTGGGATAATTTGAACAAAATAATAAATAATGATAATAAGGGATTATAACCCATAGATTAAATAAATATACAGAATGTGCACTGGTATAAATACATAAACTATAATAATAAAAGCATAATATGCTAATATGCAATATGCTCATCCAGACAACCTTCCGGACAAAGCCAGGGCTGCGAGGGAAGCCTGGGAAGCCTGGGTCCTGGGTTCCTGCTGGCAGCCAGAAGGAAGCCTGGGTCCCAGGTGCCAGAGGGAAGCCGGTGCCAGCAGCCGGCAGAAGGAAGGCCTACTCTTGCATGAATTTCGTGCATTGGGCCTCTAGTAAAATAATAAATGGGACAGTAGGAACAGCTCTTCCTCATGGTGGGTTTCAGTTGTTAAGTGTAGAAGAAATGATGGAGAGTGAAAACTGCCAATATAAATATCACAGTAAGAATTGTAGCAGTTAAGGCTCACCCATGGAATGTAAAATCAGTGGGCAAAAGTATGATAAGAAACAGAATGCTTGCATAATCTGAAAGTGTCTCCCCCAGACATATATTTATGAAAGGGAAAAACAGTAGGTTTACACGGAAGAACCCCGACAGATGAGGGGAGGCCCTCAAAGTGATGAGGATCATGGCCAAGAGCAGGATAATTCCACATCAAAAGCCTCACCATGGCCTGCTGTGGAGCGCACACCACTTCTGTGATACACCTGCCCTGCTACACAGCCTCCACCTGACCTGAGCAAATCCGTGGAGGCCATTCTACAAAAATTGTGCCCGGAAAGACAGACTGAAGAGCTCTCTCTGACTGGAGGACACCGAATATACACAACAATTAAATGCCATGTCGGAGCCGGCATGGGATCCTCAGTCAGAAAAAGGACAGGAGATGCAGTCTGGAGTCTAAGGTGACTCTCCTGGTGTCAATCACTGCTCCAAGTTACACAGAATGTTAACACCATCAGAAGCTGAGTGAGGAAATCTCTATGTTGTTCTTACTTTACTCTAGGTCTTAAGTTATTTTAAGATAAAAAGTTTAAACATCTAAGATTAAAACTGCACCCCAGGCTGCTCTTGGCACCCTGTGACCAATTTATTCTTCACCATGCACTAGTTCCCTGCTGGGCACATGTTGGCTGTCTCCTCCTGCAACAAACACAATAAACAGGGTTTCTCGAGGGCATCCCCATGTCTAGGGTCAGCCCTGAATGAACAGGAGTTCTAGGGGACATAGCAGCAAGTACGAAGGCCAGAGGAGGAAGTGAGCCCAGAAAATTCCAGAAACACCAAGGAAAGCAGTGTGGCCAAGACAGCACTCTCAGGCAGAGGCCAGGCCTGACCAGACCATGTGGCCCTGTTGCTGCCTTTTGGACATTCTCCAACCCTCCACACTGCACTGCAGCCCAATAGATGCCTGAGGGCTCCAGGACTCATGCTATGAGGTTGTTCCCGGGTCCTGGGCAAGCAAACCGCTCCCGCTGGCCAAAGGGATGTTTTTTGTGGACATGCATGGAACTAAGCCACCAAAGCTATGGTGACACCTTGGCTTTGGTGACTCTCACTCACATCTGACATAGAATGAGTTCAAGCCCTGGGCTCTGATGCCCACAGTTGGGTCTTGAGCTTGACGGGCATGTGTACGTCTGTGAGTTGGCTCGTATTCTCCCATGCTCCAAGTGCAGTGCCACCCTGACTACAGCACTGGGTGCTGGGCATATGAGAGCAGGACTGCTTTGTCCTATGTACCCAGGGCAGTGGCCCCACCCCTATCCTCAAGGCTCCAGGCCACCGAAGGGTACCCCTCAGCTCTGAAGGTTCTCTCAGAAATGTTGCTCTGTTCTCTTTTGTCTCCAAACAATGCTAGATGTCATGTTTCTCCAGGCTGGTCTACTGAGAGATGGCACAAATGGAGCTACTCCTCTCATCTGCCTGCCGGTGGTAGTGTGAAGGCAGGGAGAGATCATGTTCTAGGAGTACAGTCTAAGGACTGCAAAGCCATATACCTGGAAGGTGTGCGATTCTTCACTAACACCAAACAGTTCTAAACAGTCACCCTAACATCACTAGAGATGAACTGTAGCTCACAGTTTTCTGCATACAGATCTGCATGATCTTGTGGTCATCATCAATAAAACACAGGCACAACTTTTGAGAGAATCATGGAAGCCAGCATTCCTGGCAGATGGATAAAGCTGAGGCAGGAGATACACCATAACCAGCACTAAATGCATAAGATTCAGGAATGCAGGGCAGGAGCTCTACAGCATCTCTACATAAACAGGTTCCAGAGAGCCATAACTACATTGCTATCCTTTCCCCATTGTGGGGGAGGGGGAATATAAATATGAAATTAGCCAGGATTAGCACACGCCACAATAAAGAACACAAAGAGCCGATCCTGGACCTGAACAGGAAAAGACAGGGCACGCACGCTAAGAAGGATCTTTGTATGTACTAATCCGATGGATGGTAAACAAATGGTTTAGTACCCTTCCCCATTCCTGTAAGCTGGCACCATGATACCCCACGTGGACTCACAGATCTTGTAATACATTATTAATCAGATTGTTTATACAGACAGGGGCTCTGCACACCCTGGGGACAGCCCTGCCTCTGGGAATAGTCTAGGATTGTTATTAAGGAGCCCATGTTGGGAAGAGGGGGATCAGCTCACCCACCGTGACGCTCTCTTCCTGGAATGCCCATCTGAGACAGTACAACAACTTGGCCAACCTGTGCCCCCATCCTGACCCAGAGCCCTGACCCCTGCCCACTCAGCTTCCTGAGGCTCCAGCCAGGTCCTCCAAGGTACCCACTTCCAAGTCTCCATCCCCAGTCCCCCATAGCTTGCCTTTAATTCCCCTGTCTAAATGAGTCACATCGGCCCCACACTGCCTGACCTCTGTCCCTGTCTTCCTAGAGGTTGTCAGGAGCTCCATCTATGGGGTCTCTGGGGCTGTCCTTCCTGAAGTTCCAGGCACCAGGACCTCACCCTTACAAGTGAGGGGCCTTCTGACTCACACACAGAGTTAAGTGCTCACCACAGCCTCCCTCCTTGTTTACAGGGACTGGATGCAGAGAGGCAGTCTAGGCCTTCATCCCTATGCTCTCCCAAAATAAGGGGCACAACATTGTGTTGCTTTGTCCCGAAGGACTCATGCTTTGTCAAAAAGTGCAAATTTTCACAAAAGAGGCTGGATGCTATGTATTCCTTCCTCTAAGTCAGTGGTTTTCAACCTTTTTTATCTTATGGCACAAATAAACTAATTATTAAAATTCTGCAGCACACCAAAAAATATATATATATTGCTGATCTGATAAAAAAAAATAGGTATAATTTTGATTCATTCACAGCAATCGGCTATTGTTATGTTGGCTGTTGTCATTTTTGACAATCTACAGGGAAAGGGGTCAGTGCCCCTGACTAAATAGTAAGGTATTTTATGTTTTAAAAATTCTTGTGGCATCCCAGTGTACTAAGTCAGGTTTTGTTCACATGTCAGAAATCAGACTTAAAGCAAAAACTGACATCTCAATGTGAAGAGTGATTTCCCCTTTAACTACAATAATTCAGGTCCCTGGACTAAGATATACATGGAAAACTGCTTTCCTTCACCATGGACCGAGGGTGCCAGTGTCTGGCAGGACCACAGCTCAGGATACAAGGGGCATCCATGTTCCATGGCTGTAAACCAGAAGGCACTTGGGACCTGATAGGAAGGACCCAGGCCGGGACATGCTCCAGAATTGGCCTTACAAGGTGGTCTTGGTTTTGTTTTGTTGTTTTTGGTGCATCCTGAGCTCTCAGGTTAATGCCTTGGACCTGGTAGCCTGCAGCCAGAGCTAATAGCCAATTAATTTAAAGTGATGCCCTTTCCTTAGCAATTTGATCCCACGAACAGGGATGACATGAGCCTGTGGTTAGATGCTCCATCTGGGTACTGAGTGCTGCCTCAGCAGGCCCATGCCTGGTGCTGAGCCCATCCTGACCTAGGGGCTGCCAAGCAGCCCCAGATAGTTTAATCTATCAGGCGCGGCCTCAGCATGGTCTTGGGTGTGCAGCTGTGGAGCCAGGAGTGGTGACCTTGAGATCCCCACCTTCTGTACCACATGCTCTGGGAAGTAGCAGGCTTCTCCAGACCCTGGCCCCGTCCACACCCAAAGCATTGCTGCAGGGCTCCACCAAACCCACAGCATGGCCTCTGCACAACATTCCAGCTCCAGGGCCAAGTGGGAAAGGGCCAGCTTCTAGAGTCTACAGGAAATGTCAAGATTATGCCTGAAAATCCCTCATTTCTCTATCAAGTCGAGTAGCTGTGGGTTTTGTGGACATCTAATACAGTAACTCTTTTCCACACCAAATGTGGAGGCCCAGCAAGGTGGTCTAAAGAAGGAAGAACAATATATCTGCATGCAAACATCAGCGCTGAGAAACTTTCTGTCTTCCTATCACTGTTGCCTCCTGAGCAAGTGGGGCAGGAGTGGGCAGCCTGGAAGACTCCTGTTACACAGCCCATTGGTTTCCGCTCCATAACCAGGCCCCTAGCACCCTCCTGGAGGCTGCTGGTTGAGTCACCCTCACAATTTGACAGGACCCAGCACAAGGCCCAGCATGTACAAGAGCTGAATAAATAGGCTCAGGATTGGGAAGGAACACTGGCTTTGAAAAGACACAGAGAAGATTGTAGCCTCTGCTCTCTCCCTTCCAGATGACACTCAGTGCTGGTTGCTTTCCAGTCCCCTTCACCTCTGTTCTGCCCTGCACCAGAGGCTGGCTGGACTGGCAGCCTCTCCCTGGCTCTCAGCAAAGGGAGGTGCCAACAGGAAGTCAGAGGCTGCAGAGAGAGAGGCTTTTCCAGAGGTTATCCCCAAGTCACACCCACCCAGGAGGGTCCCCTTATCCTGCTTGCATCTTAATAAGATATGCCTTCATTCCACGCCCTTCCCATGGAATAACCAAATGGACCCTGGGTCCTCCAGGTCCCTGACTGATGGGGGTTGTCCACTGAGCAGTGCCCAATTTCATGGTCCCGGTGATGATCCAGGTCCTGGATGAGACCTCCACACTCCAGCCTAATTCTCGCCCTGTAGCCCACAGGGTTAGCTTGCTCTCTGCAACCACCACTCAGGCAGACAAAATCCAAGACCCGCTTAGAACATTCTGAGCCAGGTACACAAGCTCCTCTTGCCGCTGTTGTGGGCCGTCCTGAACAGGAGGAAAGAGTCAGTGTAGATAGCAGGCAGGATGTTCTGGAAGGAATTTAGGAATAGCTCATTGAGATACACCCTAACTTCCCTTCCAACGGAAACAAGTCTATTGGTCTATGCTGGGAATGAGGGAATATGTAGGCCACAGACCTTGGAAACAGGCTGCCATGTAGGGGGTAAGACCCTCCAACCCAGGAAACCCCATCTGGGAGGGAATGCCCTCTGGGGACTACCATATGCATGTGTACCACAGGCCTACTGAGGCCCCCTCATGCTAAGGGTATCATACCAAGGCAGAGAAGGTTGCTGGCCTTGCTATGCAAGTTGGTACCTCACCACTGGGAAGGCCCCTACCAGCTGGGGGAGGAAAGAGAATGAGGAGCATATAGAAAAGGAAGGCTCAGGCCAGAGCAATGACAGCAAACAGCTGCCCTGGACCAGTTAGGTCTAAGTCATCTTGAACATGGTTATGAAACTTAATAGAAAAATCAAAGCCAGCTCTTGAAAAAGAAGACATTTTTAAAAATATAGTAGTGATAACAAGTGATAAGAAGCCTGAATTCTATCACAATAAAATCTGTTAGGTATAGCCCTGGCCTGTGTTTCTCAGTGGTTAGAGTGTCAGCCCACACATCAAAGGGTTCCAGGTTCGATTCCCAGTCAAGGGCACGTACCTGGGTTACAGGTTCGATCCCCAGCCATAGTTGGGACACATGTGGGAGTCAAGCAATTGATGTGCCTCTCTCACTTCAATGTTTCTCTTTCTCTCCCTCCTCTCTCTCTCTTTCCACTCTCTCTAAAAGTCAATGGAAAAAAAAATATCCTCAGATGAGTATTAATGTAAAAAAAAATTCTGTTTGGTGTATATATGATTGAGCGTAAGATGCTCCAATCTTCTTGAATAGACATGATCCATGGATATTGGTTGGTTTCTGGCTGATTCTTAAAGAAACAAGTTTTAAAAGGTTTTAAAACTGAAAGGTAATAGCTAGCAAGATAAAAATAGAGTGTGCATCTTCTAAATTACTGCAGGAAAAACAAACACATAGAAAACAGTCTAGGTAGCAAAAGACAAGAAGAAATTTTTAAATTATGAATTAAGCAGGTCTTTGCTGAGGCGGAAGGAAGAGCCAGAGGTGTGAAGTCTTCAGGAAGTGGTGGGAGGACCGATGGGTGGTTCTCGGAGTGATGGCAGCCACCAGAGTGCTCTGAGGAGAGGAGGGTGTGGTCTGACCCTGCTTCAAGGAACCCTTGTGAGACAGCATGAGGAGACTTGTTAAGGACCAGGAGGGGCAAGGAGGGTGGAGATCAAGACCAAGGCCAAGCTCCCTAGAGCACTGCCCTGCATGGGGGATACCCTTTATCAAGATGATGAAAGCTCCAAGCTTAGAAGCAGAACTGAGGTCTTGTTTGGTTTTGATTTGGGGGCTGCGTGGGAGTCAAGACTTCCATTTTGGAGTTGTTGGCTTTGAGACAGTCAGGAGTGGGATGAGAGACAAGTCCAGATCACAGGGAAAGGCTGCCAAGCCATCAAGAGCTGGATGGTCATCAAGGCTCCTGGATTTCCACCATGTCCAGGTGGGTAGAAGAAGACCCAATGGAGGGAGACAAAAGCCAGGAAAATAGAGGGGGAAGCATGTGAGGTCAATGAATGATGACACCCCAATGTCAGAGGGACCTTGCCAGGACACTTTCAATGACAACAGGGGGCAGTGAAGGAAGTAGAGGACAGAGGCAACACTTTTGAGAAATGTGGTCATGTGCTGTAGCTCCAGGGACAGGCAGGGTCATGGTTCAGGGGCAGCACCAGGGTCTGACATGCAGCGAGGAGGGCCATGGTCTTCGCAGAGAGCTAAGAAGCAGTATTTGGGCAGGTAGGCCTGAGGCAGGGAGAGAGGACGTGAACAGGCTGGAGCCCGCAGTTAGGAATTTAAAGGTAGATCCTTCAGCTAAGTTGGGGACTTTCTCCTGCTTGGAGGCAGGAAAGTAAGAGGATGACTGGGTGGGGTTTGGCGAAGGATTCATTAAAGAAGATAGGAACTGGGAAGTTGGAAACATGAAGATTGTCTGTGGTGTCCTAATTTGATGAGGAAGGCTGAGAAGGCAGGCTGGGTGGAGATGGGTTTGGATAGGCAGAGTCTTCAGGAGGGAGCCTGAGCAAGGGGGCAGGATGGAGAATATGAGGGCTGGCTTCAGAGTGAAGGTCAGGGTGCAGTGCCTGATAGGACCAGTTCCCCTGTGTGTCCCTGAAGGAGGGCAGCTGGGCATGGGGGTGGGGAGGGGCGGTGACAAGTCACACAGAGAGGCAGACCAAGAAATGATAACACCACCAGGACCATGTGCATCATTGATAATTAGCAATGAGGTTAACTGCGGTTAAAGATTAATCAGTTCATGGTTTATTTGTTTTTTTCTTGGTTTTATTAAGATACTAGAGGCCCGGTGCATGAAATTCGTGCATGGGGGGAGGTGTCCCTCAGCCCAGCCTGCACCCTCTCCAATCTGGGACCCCTCGAGGGATGTCCGACTGCCCGTTTAGGCCCGATCCTGGTCGGGCCTAAACAGGCAGTCGGACATCCCTCTCACAATCCAGGACTGTTGGCTCTCAACTGCTCACCTGCCTGCCTTCCTGATTGCCCCTAACCACTCACCTGCCAGCCTGATTGATGCCTAACTGCTCCCCTGCCAGCCTGTTTGCCCCTAACTGCCCTCCTCGACAGGCCTGGTCACCCCTAAATGCCCTCCCCTGCAGGCCTGGTCCCCCCCCAACTGCTCTCCCCTGCAGGCTTGGGTCCCCCCCAACTGCCCTTCCCTGCAGGCCCGGTCGCCTCCAACTTCCCTCCTCTGCTGACCTGGTCATCCCTAACTGCCCTCCCCTGCCGGCCATCTTGTGGTGGCCATCTTGCATATTACTCTTTTATTAGATAGGATAATTGAAGTGCAGCATTGAGAAGTTTAAGGTGTGCAGTATCATGACTTGACTGACATATTATAAAACTATTCCCACAATAACTTAACACCCATCACCTTATATAGACACAAAAACAGGTTTTCTTCTTGTAATGAAATCCAGTTTGAGTTTAAAAGAATAAATGCCATGCTGTTTTAAAGATAAGCTAAAGTTCCCCCAAAAATGCACTTGCAAAAAACATAAGGTCTTTAATATCATAAGAAGTAAATTCAGATCAAGAAGTATGAAAGGACTGTAAGAGACCCTGTTTATTGACAAGTCATGGTGGAAATATGTAGTAACAGAGTTTGTAAACCAAGTAACATAGCATCTGCCACTGTTACAGAAATAAGGGGAGAGAGTGACAAAAAGGCAGCGTTGGAGGGAGACTTTCCAGGCCTCTTGCAGCTGACTACAGGTCTCCTGATTGAAGCACTAGGGCATAGGTTGTTTTCATAATGAAACAAGCAGGGCTGATTTATGGGTGGACGTGAAAGCTGATAACTGAAAGTACAACTGAACATTAATCTTGGGCTCTCCTGCCAGCCCAGCCTGAATGCCCTGATCTGTCTCCCTGGTCTCTTAAGCCCCTCACTCTCAGCATCCTGCCCCCTATCAGCAAAACCACACTCCAGACTCCTGCCAGATGCTGCTTCTTTTTTTAAAAAATATATTTTTTATTGTTGTTTTTTTTTTTTACAGAGAGGAAGGGAGAGGGATAGAGAGTTAGAAACATCGATGAGAGAGAAACATCGATCAGCGGCCTCCTGCACACCCTCTACTGGGGATGTGCCCGCAACCAAGGTACATGCCCTTGACCGGAATCGAACTTGGGACCTTTCAGTCTCTATCCACTGAGCCAAACCGGTTAGGGCCAGATGCTGCTTCTTAAGAGGTATGTGGGGAGAGGAGGGGTCCCCACCAGGCCCCTGCCCTGCCCACATTCTCTGGCCAGAATACTCCAGCAAACCCTACCATGTCTGTCTCTTGACTGTGCTCTCCTCACAGCCAGGCCCCAACATTTAGAGCCTGGATGGTCTGCTAACCACCCTCCCCCCACCCCAAGACCCCTGGCTTCACTTAGGCTCCAGCATCAAGGGGACATCATGCCCAACCCTCCATGTCCTAACTGATACTGCTGGTGATGTGACCCCCCTCACCCTCTTTCCTGCAATCTCAGATGAGGAAAAGCTCCAATCCACATTTCTCCACCACCCCCACTTGCTCCAGAATCTCATTGTGTCCCTTGTCCTTTCCCCCATCTACATCTTCAGCTACTTCCTCTCCAGGGCTTCTTTTTCTCTGCCTAGCATCACACCTGGGTCTCTTTCCAATTCTAAGCAGGAAGACCCTCCACTTACCACCAAAACCTCTCCCTTCACACCGACCTCTCCCATCAGGTTGGCTTGCACTGGCCCTCTACCTATGTTTCCTGTCCCTGGCACCCAGCACCATGGCCCCAACCCCACTTCCCCTGAGCCACCAGGGACCTTCACACCATCCCCTTTCAGCTTCGTTCTGGCCGACTCTGGTTTCCATGGCACCAGAGGCTCATACTTCATTGGCCTTATTGACACAGAACACTCATTCCCTTCAAAAGCCTCTCTAACAATTACAAAGCTGAGCAAACACCTGAAGACAAAAGCAATTTCAAAAATTCCCCAAGGCTCAGAGCATCCAGGTCATCTGTCATACTCACAACTCAATGTCTGGCCTGGACCTGACATCTCTACCAAGTCTCCATGGAGACTGCTCTTCTCCTTCCTCCTGGCAACTGTGGAAAGCGCCCGAAGCTCCGCAGAGCCCCGGGGGACTGGGCGGGAGTTGATGGATGCCCAGAAGACATACCTGACAAGAGGGTACAGATGGGCTCTCTGTAACTGAGAGAACTGGAGATGCCAGGAAATGTTTGAGGGGGTGGGCGTGAAGGAAGGCAAAGCAGGCCTTGCAGGAAACCAAGTCTTGGGTGATTAGAGGTGTGGGTGATTTAACCCTGTTGAAAACATTTGGGTTGTACTAGAAATTAACACCAAAGGAACAATGTAACACCCAACCACTCTAAAACATTTTAAACTTTCCTCTAAATAAGCCAGGTTATTGGAATAAAAAGCACAAATACTTTTTTAAATGACAATGAGAATTCAATGCATTAAGACTTTTGGATGTTGAGACCAAAGCTGCCACCTGAAGCAAATTCACAGCCTTACATGCTCCATAATTACACAACAGAATGAAAATAAAGTGAGCACTGAGGAAGGCAGGAGAGAGCCCCCCCAAAATGAACCTAAATTAAATAATAAAAATAGTGTGTACAGTATGATCCCATTTATGAAACAATACAGGTAGTTACAAAGATGAAAAATGGTCCCCAACATATCAGGGGTGGCTGCTTTGTTTTTATGACTAGTGTAACCAGTTACCACAGGCACAGTGTTTTACTGTTCTAGAGGTCCAATATGGGTCTCACTGGGCTAAAATCTAAGTGCTAGCAAGGCTAATTTCCTTCCAGAAGCTTTAAGAGAGCATGTGTTTCCTTGTCTCTCCCAGCTTCTAGGGGCACTGCATTCCCTGACTTGTGACCCCTTCCTCCATATATTTTTTTTTTAATATATTTTATTGATATTTTACAGAGAGGAAGGGAGAGGGATAGAGAGCTAGAAACATCGATGAGAGAGAAACATCGATCAGCTGCCTCCTGCACACCCCCCACTGGGGATGTGCCCACAACCAAGGTACGTGCCCTTGACCGGAATCGAACCCGGGACCCTTCCGTCCGCAGGCCAACGCTCTATCCACTGAGCCAAACCGGTTTCGGCCATATTTTTTTTTTAATCCTCACGCAAGGACTGAGGGTATTTTTTCTTTTGATTTTTTAGATAAAGTGGAAGAGAGGGGAGAGGAGAAGAGAGAGAGAGAAATATCAATGGTACAGAGACATATCGACTGGTTGCCTCCCACACATGCCCCAATTGGGCACAGGGATCAGATATGCAACCCAGGTACATGCCCTGGACCAGGAATCAACCCCACAACTCTGGTGCACAGGCCAAGGCTCTAACTACTGAGCCATGCTGGCCAGGGCCCCTTCCTCCATCTCTGAAGCCTGCAGTGTAACATCTTCAAACCTCTCTCTGATCTCCTCTTCTACCTGGGGCACGGGATAATCCAGGGTAGTCTCCATGTGGTAAACTCCGCTGACTAGAACCTTACTTCTACCTGCAACTTTAATCCCCCCTTGCCAAGTAACAGAATGTGTCCACAGACCCTGGGAATTTGGGCGAGGACTCTTTGGAGGCCCAGTTTTTGTCTCTCACAGTGGCTGGGTGAAAGTGGTAGATTTTCACGGTTTTCGTTTTCTTCCTTATACTTTTCGGCACCATTGGATGTTGTGGTTTACAAAGAGCATATATTTTATATGCTAAAAAAAATAAATTTTAATTGTAAACGTAACAGAAAACCAAAAAAGAATAAAAAAGAATAGCACCCCTCTTGCAGGCCCCATTGATGTTGTAATACCATTTTTAACCAGTCTTTTGTCTTCCTCCCCTGACTGTGCCCACAGGACAGGACAGAACAGGACCCTTTCCTTTCTGTGTCCCTAGCACTGAGCACATGCCTGTTAGCACAGCAGGCTGAAACTAATGTTTCTCGAACTTCCTTGGTCTGGGGGAATGATGTGAACACTCAAAAATGTACTTTCAAGCCAAAATCCAAATAAACACAAGATATGACTGAAAAGTCCTCATACATAAAACTTAACTCAGGAATGATCTGGGAAAGGCCAGCCAGCAGAAAGATACAGCATTAATGCTCCGACTCTAGAAAAAAAGCCTTCCTCTGTACAAAGCCAGAGAGATGCTTAAAGCCAGGGAGGCCCCACAAAGCACAAGCCCCAAACACTGGCCGAGACCTGCGCTGGCTGCTCACCCTGGCCAAAAAGCACAAGCTGGTCCCACTGCAAGAACGCCCCTCTGTGACCTGGGCTGAGACTCCGAGGGGCCTCACGTGCACCTGCCCCTATACCCTAGGAAGAAACCTCAGAAAGCACAGGGACCCAACCTGGCTACACTATCCATGAATACCCTCTGAGGAAAGAAGACCAGAATTTGAAGTACCACCAAACCAGCAGTAAGTTTACTAATTTTTATCTTCTAGTATCCCTCAGCCGGGACACCAGTTCAAACCCCAGAAGGAGGCACTAGATTGCAGACAAAGAAAGAATGTTTTAACACACAGAGAATAGGGGGAAACCCCATTTCTATTTATTTCCCTTTTCTGTTCTCCATCCTCTCACACTCCAGTCTATGGCAGCTCACAGGCACCTCAAACTCTGAGGGAAGGGGGCCTTAGTCTCCGATTGGAAGAGCAGTGATCCCGGGAAGCTGGAGCAACCCCCTGTTGCTTTTTTTCTCTGTGCCCTTTCATGCAGTTGCAGGAAGTATGCAACAGAGCACGATAAAAAGAGCTCCAACTTTCTGGCCAGAGAGTATTATGGAGACTCAGAAGTGGAAAAATACTTGAGAGATAATGGACACAGTGAAGCTTGGGAAACTGATGTCATACAGTTGTTTATAATCTCCTGGGCTCACCCCCGAGCTGTGCATGCATAAACTGTGAGAATGGAATGATGAGAAAGACTAATGCCCTGGTCCCACTGGGGGTGCATAAAAAGGACTGATCTGTAAAGCAATGCAAAGGCTTTGAAAGTGAACCTGACATTGAAACCAAAATCTGTAGAAGGCAGGTTGCAACTTGTAACTTGAACTCGACTGGGGCGATTATCTGAAAAAAAAAAAATCAATCTAGCCCATAGGTTTTAAATAAGCATTTAAAGAAGACCCAAAGTCTCATAGCATAGTATCAAAATGTCCAGGATACAATTCAAAATTACTTGGCATATGGGGAAAAAACATAAAAATCTCAACTTCCATGGGAAAATACAATCAACAAATATAAAGAGTAAGATGAAACATATGTTGGAATTATTTGACAGGATTTTAAAGCAATTATTATAAAAATGCTCCACAAAGGGCAAAAACTCTTGCAACTAATGGAAAGATAGTGGTAGCAATAAATAGAAAATATTTAAAAAGAACCAAACCGAAACTTTAGAACTGAAAAATATAATAACAACTAAAAAAAACAAACAAAATACAACTACTGAATATGCTCAATGGCAGAATTAAGATAACAGAGGAGTGAGTCAGTGAATGTGAAGATAGATCCATAAAAATTATCCAAGTTGAAAAGCAGAGAGAAAAAAAAATAATAATAAGAAGAGCCTTAGAGACCAATGGGAAAATACCAAAAGATGTAACACTGATGTCATCGCTGTTCCAGAAGGAGAGGAAAAGAGTGCAGTAATGAAAAAATAACGAAGAAATAATGGCTGAACATTTGCCAAATTTGGTGAAAGATATAAACCTACAAATTAAAAGCATAGGAAATCTCAAACAGATTAAATCAAAAGAAATCTATTCACACACATGTTGTAATCAAACTGCTGAAATCTTCAGACAGAAGTAAAATAATTAAAGCAGCAAGAAAAGAATGGTGCATTACTTCTAAGGGGAAAAATGAATCAAATGACTACAGATTTCTCATCAAAACCATGGCTTTCAAAAGAAGTGAGCATATTACTAATATGCTCAAAGAAAAGAACTACCAACCCAGAATTTTTTTTAAATGATTGACTTTTTTAGAGAGCAAGAGGAAGGAAGAGAAAGAGAAATATCAATTTGCTGTCCCATTGTTGTTCCACTTATTTATGCATTCACTGGTTGCCTCCGGTATGTGCCCTGACTGGATCTTGAACCTGCAACCTTGATGTATAGGGACAATGCTCCAATCAAATGAGCTACCCACCAGGGCCCAATCCAGAATTTTATTTTCAGCAAAAATATTCTTCAATAATTACGAAGAAAGATAAATGCTGTGCTTGCCTTCTCCCACGACCACAGCAAAATTACAACTAAATTATAGAGCAACCATCCTTGAGAACCACTTGAGGTCTAGCTGAACATAAATCCTACAACTAAGGATATGAAGAATAAGAAACATCAAGACTGATAGGAGGGGAGGAGATGGGAAATAAACTGGTCCCACATCCACTATGGCAGTTGAGAATTGGGAGGAATAGCTCAGCTTCAGAAGTCCCCCAGGAAGAGTGAGGGATCTCAGGCACACATTGGGCTTCCCAGTTTGGAGTACCAGTGTCAGAAAGAAAACTCCCCACAACATCTGGCTGTGAAAATCAACACAGATGTTGTCCAGATGAGATAGAGAGCTGCTTGAAGCCCAGGCATCCTCTAAATTCAGTAGAGTAGTAGGATGCAAAATTAATATTCAATATCAGTTGCATTTTTACATACCAATAACAAACTATGAGAAATAATTAAGAAAACAATTCCATTTACAATTGCATCAAAAAATAAGATGCCTAGGAATAAATTTAACCAGGAGGTAAAACACCTGTACCAGACAACAGGGGGTGAAGGTGAGGGCAGGACTGGGGAGGATGAGGGGACAATGGGGGGATAAGGACACATTTGTAATACCTTAAGCAATAAAAAAATACATTAAAAAATAGAAAGTGAAAAATAAAAAAATTGAAGAAAATACAAATAAATGGAAGCATATACCATGCTCATAGATTAGAAGAATTAACATAGTTAAATGTCCATACTACCCAAAGTAGATTCAATGCAAATCCTATAAAAATATCAATGCCGAGGGGGAAGAAAATGGTGGCTGAATAGGCAGAAGTGTCATGCACCTTCTCCTGGGGCCAGGCCAGAAAAGCAACTAACTCAGAGAACATCCACCAGAATTAACAACTTAGACACAGCTGAGGAGACACTTTTCAATAAGTAAGGACAGAGTACACCTAGAGAACACCACCTGCCAGCAATAACCTGCATGGAACCACCAGCGTACTCTGGCAGTGAGTGGTGCAGTACCTCCTGGCAGGCTCCCAGATGTCTGCAGTGAGTGCTTCTCAGAATGACATCCCTGACCAGGCCTCCTCACCAGCCCACCAGGACCATGCATCACAGGATCTGGCTCCAGGATCCTGAAGTGAGTGCAAGCCAGGGGGGCCCCTGTGCCCCACCCCTGCCCCAGGCCCTAGAACCATGCAACCAGCCTGACCTAGAGCCACTCGGTGCCTGCTCCACTCTGAGCGCTGGGACCTGCTGCTGGGGTGACCCGGAGCAACCCAGTGTGCACCCCACTCTGGACCACAGGAAAGCAAGGGCTGTACAACCCAGAGCAGCCCATGCCGGCTCCACTGCAAGCCCAGAGACTTGCTGCTAGGGCGACCTGGAGCAACCCAGTGTGCTCCCCACTCTGAGCCACAGGAGAGTGTTGCTGGGGCAAACCAGAGCAATGTGGTATGCCCAGCCAGGGGTCACAGGACCATGCTATAAGTGCACTGCCAGAGGGATCTAGGGCTCCACCCTGCAAAGGGTGCTGGGGCCACTCAGCAATTTGCATGCAGGAGGGCTCTGAGTTATCACAGGAAGTTGCACACTGGAGGAAGTGAGCATGTGCTCCCGCCACCCCAAGCATCTGAAGCAGACAACTGAGGGACCAGTTCCTTAGAAGAAGGGGACACAACTCAGAGCAAAGACAGTAAAGGTGTGAGACTCAAGGCAGACATAGCCTCTGGGCTAATGATTTCCATCCAGATCATTGGACTGATAGGGTCTTCAACCTCTCAAAAACTCAAGCAGAGTGCCCAGGGCCAGAAAGAGACAGAAAATGGGGAGACAAAGAAACAATCACCAAAGGAAAGAAAAGGAGGAATCGCCAGAAAAGGAACTAAAAGAAATAGAGGCAAGCAATATGTCAGAGAAAGGATTCAGAGTAAGAGTCATGAAGTTCCTAAACCGGCTAGATGAGAAAATCAACAACATATGTGAGAATCAAGAGGAAATGAAGAATGATATAGCTGCAAAAAAACAACAACCCACAATGAAAGGTTTAAACAGTAGACTAGAAGAAGCAGAGGACCAAATCAACAAGTTAGAACAGTAGTCGGCAAACTCATTAGTCAACAGAGCAGCAAACCGCGGCTCACGAGCCGCATGTGGCTCGTGAGCCACAGTTTGCCGACTACTGAGTTAGAAGATAGGGTAGAAATAAACAACCAATCTAAACAGTAATTGAAAAATAAAAATTAAAAAGTAGGAGAAGAGTTTAAAGGAGCTTTGTGACCACATGAAACGAAGCAACATTCACATAATAGGGATGCCAGAGGGTCAAGAAGAGGAGCAAGGAATAGAAAACCTATTTGAAGAAATAATTACAGAAAACTTCCCTGCCTTGGGGAAGAAAAAAGTCACACAAGCAGAGAGAGTCCCAAAGAAGATGAACTCAAAAAGACCCACACAAAGGCATGTCATAATTATAATGGCAAACACTAAAGAAAAAAAAGAGAATCTTAAGGGCTGCAAGAGAGAGACAGAGAGTTACCTACAAGGGATTTCCCATTAGACTATCAAGTGATTTCTCAACAGAAACACATTAGGCCAGAAAGGAATGGAATGAAGTAAACAAAGAGATTCAAAGCAAGGGACTAAATCCAAGAATACTCTGTACAGCAAGGCTATCAATCAAATTCGAAGGTGAAATCAGTAGTTTTGCAAACAAAAAATGGCTACAGGAATTTATTACAACCAAGCCAGCAATGCAAGAAATGCTAAAGAGACTGTTGTAAAAAGAAGAAATAGAAAAAGAAGAAGGAACACAGGCATAAAGAATAAAAATGGCAACAAACAAGTACCTATCAATAATAACCTTAAATGTAAATTGGATTAAATGCTCCAATCAAAAGACATAAGGTGGCTGAATGAATAAGAAAACATGACCCATATATATGCTCTCTACAAGAGACCCACCTCAGAACAAAGGACTCACACAGACTGAAGGGATGAAAAAAATTTTTTCAGGCAAACAGAAATGAAAAAAAAAAAATGCTGGGGTGACATTATTTTATCTGACAAAATAGACCTCCGTGTGAAAACCATAATAAGAGATAAGGAAGGATACTTCATAATACTAAAGGTATCAATACAACAAGAGGATATAACTCTGGTAAATATATATGCACCCAATACAGGAGCACGCAAATACATAGAAGAACTTCTGCAAGATATCAAGGGAGAGATCAACAGCAATACAATAATAGTAGGGGACTTTAATACCCCATGACATCACTGGATAAATCTTCTAGACAAAAAAATCAACAGAAACAGCAATCCTAAATGACTCACTAGATCAGATGGAACTAATTGACATCTTGAGAACATTTCACCCAAAAACAACGGAATATACATTCTTCTTGAGTGCACATGGGACATTTTCAAAGATAGACCACATATTAGGACACAGGCTAAGTCTCTTCAAATTCAAGAAGATAAAAATAATATCAAGCATCTTCTCAGATCACAATGGCATAAAATTAGAAATCAACTACAATAAAAACAATTAAAAAATCAAATACTTGGAGGCTAAGTGGCATGTTATTAAACAATGATTGGGTTACCAAAGAGATCAAAGAAGAAATAAAAAGCATCCTGGAAACAAATGACAATGAAAAGGCAATAATCCAAAATCTATGGGACACAGTAAAAGCAGTCCTGAGAGTTCATAGCATTACAGGCCTACCTCAAAACAAAACAAAACAAAACAAAACAAAAAAACAAGAAAAACTGTAATAAATTATCTAACTGTACAACTTAAATGGTTTAGAAAGAGACCAACAAGAAAAGCCCAGAGTACATGGAAGGAAGGAAATAATAAAGATCAGAGTGGAAATGAATGACACAGAGACCAGAAAAAAAAAAAAAACACAACAAACAAGCAAACAAAAAACAATATAAAAGATTACTTAAACCAAGAGCTGGTTCTTTGAAAGGATAAACAAAATTGATGAACCTCTAGCCAGGTTCACCAAGAAACAAAGAGAGAGAACCCATATAAACAAAACCAAAAAGGAAAGAAGTGAAGTAACAACCAACTCCACAGACATACAAAGGATTATAAAAAAAAACACCACAAACAACTCTACTACAACAAACTGGACAATCTAGATGAAACAGACATATTCCTAGAAAAATACAATCTTCCAAAATTCTATCAGGAAGAATTTAAAAACCTGTATAGGCTTATAACTACTCACGAAATAGAAGCAGTAATCAAAAAATTTCTAACAAACAAAAGTCCTGGTCTGGATGGCTTCATGGGGGAGTTTTATCAAACATTCAAAGAAGAACTAACACTGATCCTCCTTAGAGTATTCCAAAAAATTCAAGAGGAAAATACACTTCCAAGCCCTTTCTATGAGGCCAGCATTACCCTAATCCCAAAACCAGAGAAAGACACTACAAAGAAAGACAATTCCAGACCAATATCCCTAATGAGCATGGATGCTAAAATCCTCAACAAAATTCTAGCAAATTGGATCCAGCATTACATTAGAAAGATCATACAACATGACCAAGTGGGATTTATTCCAGGGATGCAAGGAAGGTACAACATCTGCAAATCAATAAACGTGATGCATCACATAAACAAACTGAGAAAAAATCACATAATCATATAAATTGATGTAGAAAAAGCATGTGACAAAATCAAACACTATTTTTATAAAAATTCTCAGCAAAGTGGGAACAGAGGGATCATACCTCAACATAATAAAAGCATTATATAACAAACCTACAGCAAACATCATATTCAATGGGGAAAAAACTAAAACCATTTCTCCTAAGAACAGGAACAAGACAAGGATGCCCATGTTCACCATTCCTGTTTGACATAGTACTTGAAGTGCTAGCCACAGCTCTCAGACAAGGAGAAGAAATAAAAGGCATCCAAATTGGAAAAGAAGAAGTAAAACTGTTGTTATTCGCAGATGACATGATAGTGTACATAGAAAACCCCAAAGACTCCATAAAAAAACACTAGACTTAATAAATGAATTTGGCAATGCAGCTGGATACAAAATTAACACCCAGAAACCTATGGCTTTTTTATACACCAATAATGAACTCACAGAAAGAGAAACTAAAAAAAAAAAAATTAAGATACCTAGGAAATAACTAAAGATGTAAAAGACCTGCACTTGGAAAACTACAGGACATTGAAAATAAGAGATAAAGGAAGACATAGACAAATGGAAGAGCATACCGTGTTCATGGATTGGTAGAATAAAAATCATTAAAATGTTCATACTACCCAAAGCAATCTATAGATTCAATGCAATCCTCATTAAAATACCAACGGCATATTTCACAGACCTAGGACAAACTCTCCAAAAATTCATCTGGAATAAAAATAAAAAGAAGACCCCGAATAGCCACAGCAATCCTGAGAAAGAAGAACAAAGTTGGAAGGATCACAATACCAGATATCAAGCTATATTACAAAGCCACTGTTCTCAAAACTGCCTGGTACTGGCACAAGAACAGACATATAGACCAATGGAACAGAACAGAGAACCCAGAAATTGACTCAAGCCATTATGCTCAATTAATATTTGACAAAGGAGATAAGAGCATACAATGCAGTCCACACAGTCTCTTCAAAAAATGATGTTGGGAAAATTGGACAGATACATGCAAAAAAGTGAAACTACATCACCAACTTGTACCATACACAAAAATAAACTCAAAATGGATAAAGGACTTAAATGTAACATGGGAAACCATAAAAATCTTAGAAGACTCCATAGGCAGCAAAATATCAGACGTATGTCGTAGCAATATCTTTACCAATACAGCTCCTAGGACAATGGAAACTAAGAAGAAAATTAACCAATGGGACTACATCAAGATAAAAAGCTTCTGCACAGCAAAAGAAACCATCAACAAAACAAGGGAGCCCATTGCATGGGAGAACATATTTGTCAATATTATATCCGAAAAGGATTTAATCTCCAAAATTTATAGGGAGCTCATACAACTTAACAAAAGGAAGATAAACAATCCAATAAAAAAAATGGACAAAGGACCTAAATAGACATTTTTTTAAAGTGGACATACAGAAGGCCAAGAGACATATGAAAACATGCTCAAAGTCACTAATCATCCAAGAGATGCAAATCAAAACAACAATGAGGTACTATCTCACACCTGTCAGAATGGCTATCATCAACAAATCAACAAACAACAAGTGCTGGCAAGGATGTGGAGAAAAAGGAACCCTTGTGCACTGCTGGTGGGAATGCGGACTGGTGAGCCACTTTGGAAAACAGTATGGAGTTTCCTCAAAAAATTAAAAATGGAACTCCCATTTGACCCAGTAATCCCACTTCTAGGAATATATCTCAAGAAACCAGAAACACCAATTAGAAAGGATATATGCACCCCTATGTTCATAGCAGCACAATTTACAATAGCTAAGATTTGGAAACAGCCTAAGTACCCATCAGCAGATGAGTGGATAAAAAAACTATGGTACATCTACACAATGGAATACTATATGCTGCTGTAAAAAAAAGAAGGAAATCTTACCATTCGCAACAGCATGGATGGATCTGGAGAGTATTATGCTAAGCAAAATAAGCCAGTTGGAGAAAGATAAATATCACATGATCTCACTCATTTCTGGAATATAATGAACAACATAAACTGATGGACAAAAATAGATCCAGAGACATAGAAGGTTGGACAGACAGACTGTCCAACCTCAGAGGGAAGGCAGGGGAGGGGGCGGGTAAGAGATCAACCAAAGGACTTGTATGCATGCATATGAGCATAACCAATGGACACAGACAGTAGGGGGTGAGGATATGTGCTGGGGAGTGAGAGCAGCTGGGGAGAGGTCAATGGGGGGAAAAGGAGACATATGTAATACTTTAAACATTAAGGAATTTAAATTAAAAATAATATCAATGCCAGTTTTCACAGAACTTGGACAAATAATACTAACATTTATATAAAACCACAACAACCCCAAATAACTGCAACAATCTTGAGGAAGAAGAACAAAGTTCTGATATCAAACTATACTATAAGACTGTAGTAATCAAAGCAGCATATTAGTAGCATAAAAAAGACATATAGACAGTCTCTTCAATAAATAGTGTTGGGAAAACTGGACAGATACATGGGAAAAATTGAAACTAGAGCACCTTCTCACACCATATACAAGAATAAATGCAAAATAGATTAAAGACTAAAATGTAAGACCTGGAACTATAAAACTCCTAGAAAAAAACATAGGCACTAACTCTCTGACATTGGTCTTAGTAATGTTTCTTTTTGGATGTTTCCTCAGGCAAGGGAAATGAGAAAAAAATAAACAAATGGGACTACACCAAACTAAAAAGTTTTTGCATAGCAAAGGAAAGCATTAACAAAACAAAATGACAGCCTACTGAATGGGTGAAGATATTTTGCCAATGACAACATCCGTTGAGTGGTTAATATCTAAAATACATAGGCACTCACAGAACTTAACACCCAAAAGACAAACAATTCAATTAAAAAATGGGCAGAGGACCTGAATAGACATTTCTCCAAATAGGACATACAGATGGCCAATAGACATATGAGAAGATGCTCAATGTCACTAGTCATCAGAAAGAAACAAATTAAAACCACAATGCGATATCACCTCACACCTGCCAGAGTGGCTATCATCAATAAATCAACAAACAGCAAATCTTTGCTAGGATGTAAAGAAAAAGGAACTCTTGTGCATTGTTGGTAGCATTGCAAACTGGTACAACCACTATGGAAAACAGTAGGAATGTTTCTCAAAAAATAAAATATATAAATAGAATTCCCATATGACCTACTAATCTCATTTCCAGACATTTATCCAAAGATATCCAAAACACTAATTAAAAAAAGATATATGCATCCTTATGTTCATTGCAGCATTATTTACAATAGCCAAGACAACCTAAGTGCCCATTAACAGACAACTGGATAAAGGATATATGATACATATATATAATGGAATATTACTTGATCATAAAAAGAATAAAATCTTACCATTGTGACAACTTGGATGAATCTAGAAGGTATTATGCTAAATCAAATAAGTCAGACAGAGAAAGACATATACAATATGATTTCACTTATATGAAAACAAAATAAAGAACAAATGAAGCAGAAACAAACTCATTGATACAGAGGACAAACTAATGGTTACCAGATGGGAAGGGAGTTGGGGGGCTGGGTAAAAAAACGGTGAAGGGATTAAGAGTACAAATTGGCAGTTACAAAATAGTTAAGGGAATGTAAAGTAAAGCATAGGGAATATTGTCAATATTAACTATTTATTTTATTAGCTATTTTTGGTGCCAGGTGGGTAATTAACTATTTATGGTGCCAGGTGGGTACAGACTTATCGGGGATCACTTTGTAAATTATAAAGAAACTTATATGACTCAAATTGAGTTGTAAAACTATTAATTCTAGGTATATGGTGAAAAGCTAGATATGATTATTGTAATCCCTGGAGGAACCATGCACTTAGTCAAACACCCAGATAAATTAAAATGAGATACTAGCCCTGGCCGGTTTGGCTCAGTAGTTAGAGTGTTGGCTTTGACTGAAGGGTCACAGGTTCAATTCCCAGACCCACCTCCCAGCCCCACCCCACAGGGTGCGTGCAGGAGGCAACCAATCATGTGTCTCTCTCATATTGATGTTTTTCTCTCTCTCCCTCCCTCCCTCCCACTCTCTCTAAAAATCAATGAAAAAAAAATCCTTCGGTGAGGATTAACTAAAAAAGAAAATTAGATACTAAAAAATATTCAAAAGTTTGAAATACAAGAGCAAAATAAACCCATAGGAAGCAGAAGGAAGAAAATTAAAAAAAAGAAAGAAACAGAATAAAAACCAATGAACCTGAATACAAAAACATAATAGAGAAATCAATTAAACCAAAAGCTGGTTCTTTACAAAGATCAATAAAATTGCTAAATCTCTATCAAGACTGACATTTAAAAAAGAAAGTACTAATTAATAATATTAGAAATTTTTTTAAAATATCACTAAGGAATTCACAAACAACTAAAGAATACTACAAACAACTCTATGAACATAAGTTCAACTTTGAAGAAATGCATGCTTTCCTCGAAAACCACAAACTCACCCCAAGATGAAGGAGATAGCTTGAAAAGTCCCGTAACTATGGAAGATATTTAATTCATTGTTTAAAAAAGCAATTTCCAGACCCAGATTGTTTTACTGGAAAATTCTCCCAAATATTTATAGAAGAAATGACACCAATTCCACACAATCTCTTTTAGAAAACGTAAGAGGGAGTAACACATTTCTAACTCATTTTACAAAAGCTGACATTACGCTGGTACTAAAACTAGACAAAGATATTTCAAGGGAAAAATATTATAGAACAATATAATAGAACACAGATACACAAATCCTCAACCAAATATTGGCGAATGTAATCCAGCAATGCATAAAAAGTTTAATACACTACAAACAAATGGAACTTATTCTGGAATGAAGGCTGGCACAATATTTAAAAGTCAATGTAACCTACCACATTAACAGACTAGATAAGAAAAAAACACATGATCATATCAAATGATGCAGAAAAAGCATTCAATAAAATTCAACATATATTTATGAGTAAAAATAAAAACTCCAAGCTAACTAATATGGAACTTTCTTAACTCAATAAAGATCATCTACAAGAAACCTAAAGCTAACATGGTAATCATGAAAGACTGAATGTCCCCCCGCACCTAAGGGAACATTCTTACTACTCCTATTCAACATATAGTGGATGGCTGAGACAGTGCAATAAGGCAAGAAACATAAATGCAAGGCATACAGATTTGGAAGGAAGAAATACACTGTCCAGACAACATGATGGTTTATGTAAAAATTCCCCAGGAATCTATAAAAGAAACTTCCCAAAATAATAAATGAGTTTAGTAAGGTCACAGGATACAAGGTCAAAACACAATAAGCCAATAATATTTCTATATTCTGGCAATAAACTCTTAGAAACCAAAAAAATTTAAAAGTAAATCATTTACAACACTTAAACAAAAGCAAAATACTTAGATATACCTTTTAAATCTTAAAAACATATGCAGGATTTGTATCCTGAAAACTAAGAAATGCTGAGAAAAGTAATTTTTAAAGGCCCAAATAAATGGAGAAATATATTATGTTCATGGATTGAAAAACTAAACACAGTAAAGATGTCAATTCTCCATCAATGGATCCATAGCTTTAAGGAAATCCCATTCAAATTTTGTGCAGGAATTTTTATAGATATAGACAAGGTTATTCTAACATTTATATGGAAAGGCAAAGAAACTAGAATTAGCTGTGAAATTTTTGAAAAAGAAGCATAAAGTGGAGGCCATCATTCTGCCCAATATCGAAGCCCAATATAAGCTATAGCAATCAAGACAGTGAGGTGCTGGCTAAAGGATAAACACATAAAACAACGTAGCTAGGGTGGTGAGGGCTCTGCAGACAGCAAATATGGCCAGGGCTTAGGTTTGTATCCCCAGAAAACTCCAACCATGTACCTCAGCCTGAATGAAGCACAACCCCCAAGGTGGTGCAGCTGATAGTGAAAGGTGTGGCACCAGGAGGGTGGTGCTGACTGATTTAGAATAAGCCTGAGAAGTTGGAGATGACCCAAGTACCCAACCAAAGCAGCCATTAAATATTCTCTGAGATATCCATGTGATATAATGCTGGTCAAGGGGTTGTAAAAAGAGCTCAATCTCAGCACATCAATATGGCTGGGTCCCCATTATGTATTTTTGAGTGAAAAATGCAAATTATAGAATGGCAATTATACAATGTGTTTTAAATATATATGTGATATTTTTTAAAGGAAGAAGAGAAATACACTAACAATTCTATATATTTTCTCATAGTACATTTAGGTACATGCAAACACATAGAAAAAGGTCTAGAAGAGTATTTTTCCGAAGATCCCATTACTTCAGAGGGGTGGTGATAAAGAGAGCCAGGGCAGGGCCAGCCAGTCCTTTTGTCGAATCCAAGGGCTGCAGGTTTTACAAGAACATATTCAACTGACTTGAATGGCTAAAATAGAGTGAAAGCAGCCATAGCCAGTTTTGCTCAGTGGATAGAGCTTCGGTCTGCTAACCAAAGGGTCCCAGGTTCGATTCCGGTCAAGGGCATGTACCTTGGTTGCAGGCTCCTCCCTGGCATGGGCTCTGGTCAGGGCATGTCCAGGAGGCAACCAATCAATGTGTTTCTCTCACATCGATGTTTCTGTCTGTCTTTCCCTCTCTCTAAAAATCAATGGGGAAAAATATCCTCAAGTGATATATATATATATATGTACTAGAGGTAGAGGCCTGGTGCATGAAATTCATGCACGGGTACAGCCCCTAGGCCTGGCCTATGATCAGAGCCATCTTCCCCAGCTGCCTGCAGCCGGCCCCGCCCCCTGCCACCACCCACCCCCGGTTGCCCATTCACCATCGGGAGATCGGTGCCTGACAGCCGGGGGAAGGGACCGAGAGGTTGGTTGTTCCCACCAGCTCGCCACCCCTGCCCCTGCTGCGTGTGGCCAACAGGCAATCAGAGCCTGCCAGCTGGGGAAAGGGACCAAGAGGTGGTCAGTGCGCCTCATATTGACTGGTCCAGTGGTCGTTCTGGTTGTTCTGCCATTAGGGTCAATTTGCATATTACCCTTTTATTATATAGGATAGAAGCCTGGTGCACGAGTGGGGGCCGGCTGGCCTGCCCTGAAGGGAGCCCTGGATCAGGGTGGGGGGTCCCCTCTGGGAGGTGGGGCCGGCCAGGGCGAGGGGCCGCTGGGGGTTTGCAGGCTGGCCATGCCCCCGGCTTTGTCAGGAAGGACGTCTGGAATGACGTCTGGAAGACGTCTGGTCTATCCGGTCTAATTAGCATACTACCCTTTTATTAGTACAGATAATGAAAGCAGATGAATTCACTGAAATTAGAATTTTTTTCAAAAGAGAAGACCCTGCTGTGAAATTTCTAAGGCTGACCTTGGTGGCCAGGAACCTATATAGGGTGAGGCCAGTACGCACACTCAGGACTCCAGTCCTTGCCCTTATCTGCCGTGGGACTATGCCAGCCCAGGAGTGAGGACGGCTCAGTGCTGGGCCCCACCCCAGTCCACCAGGCACCACTGGAGTTGTCTGGGAGTGAGCTAGTCTGGTGGCTTTGAACACACACATGCATACACATTCACAAGTACACACATGATCACATATACACACAAACACCCATACACAGACCCCAAATATATACACTCACATGGACACACACACAAAATACACTGAGACCTCTCATACCTCATTCCTTCGCAAGGACACTATCTCACACATGGGCCAAGTTCACTGCCTTCTGGTGTGAGCAGATATGTACAAAAGGAAGTGTAAAAGAAGTGTTTATATTGAGAATTCTGATGCTCTGATTTCTCTCTGGTTTATAAACCACTCGGGTTGCTAGTTGAGAGATGGGAAGTTTTCTGACATGGACTGTCTTAGGAGTAGGAGACTCTCAAAAGATCTCTGGAGAATACAGGGTTGTCTGACGAATGACCGCCTTGGGGATGTGCAGAACTCAGCTGCCAAGGAGAGTGCAGTTGAAATGCCAGCTGAAAGAGGAGCTGCATAGCCCCATGGGCTAGCAGAAGGTAGGCACAGGGTGACTGCCACTGCTCTCAAAACAAGGGTACAGGTGGGCAAGGGGCTGCAGGGACCCCGTAAAAGGTGATAATTAGCACTGCAGGCCCCTTGCAATCTTTCACCTCATTTTCTTTTTCCTAGACAAATACTTTGGGAGAAATTTCTTTTTTAACTGTACTTATAGAATAAATTCTTCCAAAATAACATCCATGTGCACAGGACAGATAGGGATTGGGGGTAATGCCCAAACCCTTCCAGAGAAGTGCCTCCTCCTAAGCGGCCCCAGACCATGTGCATCACCTGAGAGTTTGTCTGAACGCAGAATCTAGTTCTATCCCAGATCTGAGAAAGAAAACCTGCATGTTTGCAAGTTCCCAGGTGATCTGATGCTCGTTCAAGTCTGGGGTGTAGTTTCCTGTGTGTGTGTGTGTGTGTGTGTGTGTGTGTGTGTGTGTGTGTGTGAGAGAGAGAGAGAGAGAAAGAGAGAGAGAGAGAGAGAGGTGAGGATACCTGAAATCTATTCTTTTAGCCAATTTTCTGTACTCAGTACAGCTTGATTAACTACAATGTGCACAGTGTACATAAGATCTCCAGACACATTTATCCAGTGTAACTCTAACTTTGTACCTCTGCCCATCTTCCCAACCCCAACTCTATGCCCCTAGTCATCACTGTTCTTCCTATTCTTTGCTTCTATGATTTCGACTTTTTTAGGTTCCATATATCAGTGAGATCTGTGTCTGGCTTATTCCACTAAGCATAATGTCCTCCAGGTTCATCCCTATGGTCACAAATGGCAGCATCTTTTCCATATTTTTAAATCAAATAATATTCCACTGTATATATAGGGTGCCCCAGAAATGTCCCACACTTTGAATAATTATAAAGACAGTATTTATTAAAATACACTTCATTTTCAAAATTGAGCTATCAACTGTTAAAGTGTGTATATATTTTGGGGGACACCCTGTACATACCACAAGTCTTTCTCCATCCATCCCTCCATGGACAGTAGGAATCATTTAAATATCAAATCATCATGTTGTATACTTTAAATATATACAATTTTTATTTTTAAAAGTGGAAGTTAATTTAAAATAAGTGTGGGACCTCCCAGACTCCTCTAAACCCTCCAGGGCCCTGCTACCCACACTGTGTGGCTTGGGTAAACTCTTCCTGCTAGCCAAGCCTCCTCACTCTCTGGGCTATAAAAGAGGAGAAATAGCTCAGTTTGTCAAAGGCATTGGGAGGACCAAGACCAGGAGGCTGGGAAGCCCTTGGGGAACAGAGCCTCCAGGGCCTCGGTAGCCGCCCTCCCCCCGCCCCGCCCCCTAGTGACAGTGAGAAGGCCATCACACAACACTGCAGTCATGCTGTAAAGTCAAGGAGACCCTGACCAGTCAGGCTGCCCACTCCACTGCACAGCACAGGATGGTGCGGCCTCCCACTTACAGGCTCGTTCCTCAGAGTCCTCAGCCCTTCTCTGCCACCTCAGGATAGGCCAAGGACCCCTGAGGGAAGGACCAAGGCTTGCCATCTACAACATCTCAACAACAACATGAAATACTTTTTCCAAACCACTTTCCAAACTAGATTATAAGAGAGAAAGATGCACATGTTCAACAGATGTTTGCTCAGATGCTGGTCCTTCCCAGCCGTCCGAGAGGAAACCTGGCTTTTCGAGCTATGCAGAGCCGCCAGCACCTCCTGTGTGCTCTCTCACATCTTTGTGCAGGGCAATGAGGCTCAGAGATGCAGGGATTGGCCGTGGTCTGCTAGCTGTGAGCAGCACCCAAAGAATCAGAGTAAAGGAAATCTGATGGCACAGGTCAGCCACCACTAAGAATGTTAACAGCAGACACTTTGCCATGCAGAAGGGAGAGTAGAGGTGATGGAAGTGGGGAGGAGGGAGTAGGGACACTGGGACCTCACCACATGGAGGCAGGTCTACAGACCCAATTCTCTGGGCCATGGCAGAAGCAGGAAATGTGAAAATATGATATTTAAAGGTCCATGGAGTGTGGTCAGCTAAAATCTGGCCTCCAGAGATATGTCCTCGTTCTAATCCCTGGAATCTGTAAATGTGGACTTCTGTTGTTAAAAAAAATAAATAAAAGGAAGCTTGTAGAAGAGATTAAGGGTCCAGAAATAGCAGGTGATCCTGAATTATCAGGGTGGGCCTTAACACAATCACATACCCATGTCCTTGTAAGAGAGAGGCAGAGAGATTAGACAGTCAGAGAAAAGCAGACAAAGATGGCAGGCAGCCTTGAAGACCAGAGTGATGCAGCCACAAGCCCCGGCACACCAGGAGCAGCCAGAAGCTGGCAGAGGCAAGGACATTATTCTCCCCTGGAACCTCTGGAGGGAGCGTGGCCCTGTGACACCTTGACTTCTGCCTCCAGAACCAACCAGGAGTGAAACATTTCTGTTATTTAAGCCAGTAAATTTGTGGTAAGTTGTTATAACAGCCACAGGCGATTGATAAGACAGGAACCACAATATGGACTAGAGCAGTGACAGAGCTATTCCAGGAGACTGGGACAGGGCGGGCATTAGGGAGCTACTTCACATCCTCACCTTCCCTAACAGGAAGTCAAAAGATAATGTCAAAACCTGGCACGTCAAGAAGCGGAGCTAGGACAGTATTTGAGGACGAAATGGAAGCTGCCAGAAACCAATGGCCTACACCCTGCATAGGCTCCCTTCCTGGGAATAGCCTGTGAGGAAGATGCATGCATGTGCACACTCACACACAGACACACATTCATACACACACATGCTCTCACTCGCACATGCACAGACATTCCCACACACATGCATGCACAGTTACGTATGTGCACGCTCTTGCACACTCATGCACACATTCATGTGCATCACCACATTCACAGACTCACGCATACACATCTCACAAATTCACATACATGCTGCACTCACATGCTTATACTGGTGTACATCCTCATATTTACGCACACTCACACTCACATTTGCACTCACAAACATGCACACACTCTCACACACACTCACACACATGCACACACTCTCACATATACTCAGACATATACAAACACACTCTCAAGCACTCATATGAGTTTACTGTGCACTTTCAAATTCACATACATGCAAACTCTCATAGTCATACATTCAAAATGCATTCTCACACTTACATGTATCCTCACATCCATATTCACACACACTCCCACACACTCATGCACATGTACACACTCACACATAATCAGAGAGAGAGAGCAGGGAGGATCTGGCCAAATTCAGTGTCAGCTCCGGGACCAGGGATTCCCAGCCAGAACCTGATGGGGGGTTCCCACACTCTACACATACACTGAACTCGTGGCCCACAATTCAAGCCTCATGTTCCTTCACCCACTCGGAGGCCTCTGATGAGATGAAGCCTTAAAGCAGAGGCAGGGCTGTGCCAGAGCCAGGGCCAGAGAGGGCACTTCCTGTACCCTCCCCACCAGGTTGGCCCCTGTCCTTGTCTTGCTCTCCTCCTCTGGGGAAGCACCTCCGCCAGCCCTTTGGGCCTTGGCTGGGCCTCCAACTCTTGCTGCCACATCTCATTCAGAGTAGGGCAGATGCCAGCTCTGAGCTAAGTGAGTGCAGGGAGAGAGTGAAAGAGGGTACAGGGAATTGAGCAGGGACAGGGCTCTTCCCCACCCACACCGTGAGTGGCCAGAACAGATGCTGTTTTCCCCTTTCCTTTTTTTTTTTTTTAAACATATATACAGTATATTTTACTGTTGATAATATTACAGATGTCTCCTGTTTACCCCTCTTTGTCCCCCTCCTCCCAGTCTCTAGCTACCTGCCCCTGCCCCATCCCAGGTCTTCACCACCCTACTTGCCTATGTCCATGGAGTATGCATATAACTACATAAGTTCTTTGGTTTATCTCTTCTCACCCCCCAACCACACATCGAGGTATGTCAGTCTATCCTCTATCCCATGCCTCCCTGCTTTGGGTCTTATTTTGTTGGTCAATTCATTTTGTTCATTATATTCCAGAAATAAGTAAGATCATTTGATATTTGTCTTTTTCAGTTTGGCTTATTTCACTTAGCATAATATTCTCCAGGTCCTTCCATGCTATCCCAAAGGTAAGAGATCCCTCTTTTTTTATAGCTGCATTGTATTCCACTGTGTAAATATCCCACAGCTTTTGATACAAGAATAATACATCCACGATGCTTTGCTCAGAGCCCACTGCCCACCACTCCTGCCTGTTCACCCTTCTGCAGCTTTGGGGCCACGTTCTTCCTCTACTGGGCATGTACACTGCCACATTCCCACTGGACTGTGCTCCTATTTCACATATGAGGGAAACGAGGCTAGCAGAGACCAGTGCACCTGCTAGGTCACAGAGCCCATCAGGGGTGGTCCCAGCCAGAATACAAACCTCTTGGTTTGGGGGGTAGCCCTTTTCCTCCCAGCCCTCATGGTCTCCATGCACCCAGATGTGTCCTGCCTCATCCTCAATGCCATGGGCAGGGGTCCCCACACCTCCCTGCATCACGGCCAAGAGCTGCAGGGACACAGGAATGCCCCCTCAGCATGGCCCTAGAAGCCTCGAGCCCAGCAGCTCCATGCAGGAACTCTCTTCTCTCTGCCCTTCTCTCTCCAGGAGCCTAATCACAAGCAGCCACACACCTCTTCCTGGTCATGCAGGACAGGAGCCTGGAGGTCATCCTGGCTTTCTCCTCCCTCTCACCGACCTCCCCAAGCCCTGGCCTCCCACTTCCTAATTATATCTCACCCCCCTCTCCTCCCCCACCTCTCCCTCCCCTGTCCCTGACTTGGCACAGGCTTCACATCTCTCTCTTCTATTCTTCCTGGGGCCCCTGATGCAGACACTCCCCCGCTAGCACAGCCTTTACCCCAATCCAGGGAGCTTTTCCTAAGACATGCACCCCAAGAAGACCAGGAACAAGACTAAATACCCTGCCTTCTTGGATGCACTGAGAGAAGATCACTGTCTGAGGGTCGTGTCAAAGTCCTGGGGCCAGTCACCTGCACTCCTGTTGGTGAAGTTGGGGTGTCTCCAATGCACATTTGTTTCCCACCATCATTAACTCAGGGAGGCAGAATCCTGGGTCAGGAAATGGGAGATGGGGTTGGTAGATGCATAGAGGGGTGAGAGAAAAGCCAGCTCCAAGACTTTCCTCCCCAGCCCCCTTGACCTGCTCACTAGGTGGGGCATGAGCCACCCACCCCACATAACTGGCCACAGCCACTTACACTCCCTGGGGAATAAGAGCTCACATCTGAGCAGCACTTGTGCTATAAAAGAAAGAGCACACCCAGAACAGCCTATTGTAGAGGAGGGAGAGCGGAAGTAACCCTAATATGTATTCCCAAAGAGGTGAAGAAAACATTGGGACTGGGGAGCAGGAATGAACAGCTACAAACCAGAACTGCTTAGGACAAGCACTTGTCACTGGGAAAAGGACGCAGCTGGTGAACTGAAGAGCAGAACAGAAGAGCCAAACAACCAACACAGATGCTGAGAGATTCGGGTGGAGCTCTTACTCCAGCTGCCCAGGGCTGCAGAGAGAAGGCATGAGTGAAAAGTGAAGCCCAGAAATAGAAAAGAGGGTGGGGAGAAAAGAATAATGGCCAAGAATTTCCCAAAATTAGATGAAAGATTTCAACTTAAATTGATTCATAGAACCCTCGCCAGTGTGGCTCAGTTGGTTGGAGTATCATTCCATGCACTGAGAGGTGCTGGGTTCAATTCCCGGTCAGGGCACATACCCTAGTTGTGGGTTCGATCCTGGTCAGGGTGCATAAGGGAGGCAACCCATCTCTCTTTCTCTTTCTCTCTCTCTCTCTCTCTCTCTCTCTCTCTCTCTCTCTCTCTCTTCCTCTCTCTAAAATCAATTGAAAAATTGATTCATACAGCCCTATGAATCAATTGGTTCAGTGGATACAGCCTTGGCCCTTGGAATGAGGGGTTGCGGGTTTGATTGCGGTCAAGGGCACATACCTCAGTTGCAGGCTCAGTAGCCAGCCCCAGTTGGGGTGTGTACGGAAGGCAACCAATCAATGTGTCTCTCTCACAGCAATGTTTCTCTCTCTCTGTTTCTTCCCCTCCCTTCCACTCTCTCTAAAAATCAATGGAAAAATATCCTTAGGTGGGAGGAAAGAGAAAGAAGGGAGAAAGAGGAAGGGAGGGAAGAAAGGTGAGAAGGAAAGATGGAAGGAAGAAACCAAGAAAGGAAGAAAAGGAAGACATTTCAGCTAATTCTAGGCACCATGCAACTCTGGAATTCTGGGACACAGACACAGCCCCAGCCCTGTGGCTGCTGTGACCTCATGGCCTCAGCTTTCCTGCCAGCTCTGCCCAGGGCACTTGTGGACCCTGGAGCCAGTCCAAAGCCCGCAGCAGGGCCAACTCCTCAGGGCATCCCTTTCTCCCAGCACTTTGGTATCTTTATCCTGATGGCTTCCTGGTAATGCCTCAGGAATCTGTGCTTGAACTCTGCCTAGAGTAGCCCTTGTCCCGGAAGACTGGCTCAGCTGACAGAGCAGCCGATATCACACTGGGAGGCCAGCCCGCTTGGCTGTAGCACTTCAGACCCCAATTCTGTCACCAGCACAACAGGAAAGGAGCATGAAGAGCCCAGAGCCTGCAGCACAGCTTCACATAGAGGTAGAGAGACACAAACATGTGGGGGTCCAGGGAGGCAGTGACTGGTCATCAGGAAACCTGTACACAGGCTGGAAAAGCCCACTGTGTGGTTAGGACTTGTCAGAGCATCTGGGCAGGTAAGGAGAGTGGTGCAGGCATCAGGGTGGAGATGGGGCTGGGCTACATGAGTCAGGGAGGCAGATGTGGACTGGGCTGGGGGAAGGTTCTAGACTCTCTGAGGGCCCAACCCAGCACTGGCACAGAGCTGAGATTTGAGCAATGGGCAATGGTGAGTCCAAGGCCCTGCCCTCAGCAGGATCCTCACCTGCAAGCCCTCCCCAGGTCAGGACAGAGTGAGCCTGGGACAGATGGCTCCCCTGCTACCAACAAATGGGCCCTCCCTGGTCGAGGTGAAGGCAGGCCGGCCCTTCTGTCCTTCCAGCCCAGCACCCGGCCCAACACAAAGATCCCAACAGAGACCTGGGGCCAAGATGTTGCCAGCAGAAAGGGCCATTCATCTCAGAACTTAACTAGCCTCTTCCAATTAGTAAGGAATAAAATGGCAGCATCGACTCTGAAGAACCGCGGTGTGAGATTATTAATTAAATGCAGTGCTGCTGAGCAGTGCACACAGGAGGCCAAGCCCTCATTAAATCAGATGAGACTGAAGCAAGCAGGAGGAGAGGTAGAGTGGGAGCCAGACATGAGATGGGGAGAGAAGAGGGGGAGCAGGTGGGTGAGACAAAGGAGCAGGAGGGAGGACCATGGTGGTCCTGTCAGGGTGACCAGCTTTACTGCAAATGGTGTTTGGAGACTGTGCATGCTCCAGCTGCTTCAAGCCCTTTGTCAACAAGGGTGGAAAGTGGGAATAGACCAAACCCCCACAGTGAGTGCTCTGGCTGACGCTGGGCCTCCTCTTTTTGAAATCTTGATGGTGAAAGATAAGGGCACAGGCCAGCAGCTGCTGTTAGTCCCTATGTGGCACAGGACAGCTCCAGCCCTGGACCCAGGTGGGGCAGAACCAAAACCCACCTTGGCCCAACGTGAGATTGCTGAGGTGACTCTCTTTGGCCTTGAGATGGGCAAGCCTGGCCTCTTAGGAGTAAAGTCTGAAGGGCCATCCAGGGAGGTCAGACCCCCAACTCAAATCATCAGGTCACAGACAGAGCCAGCGGCTGGGCAAAAAACCCTCTTCAACCAGGCATTGAAGGACAGGGGCATCACTTGCCATATTGACTTTGCTTTTCCCATGCATATTATTTCTCCTGTTTTCCTCTAGATGTGAGGGCTTGTGAAAGACGACGGGTTGTTTCCAGCAGCTATGCCCTTGTTATACACATGTGCCATGTTCACCACATGCACGCACTCACACAAGCACTTGCACACACACATGCACACTCATGTGTACTCCACATGCATCATACATGCACCCATATGCACCAGGCATACACTTACACACACACATTGTATGCACATGCATCACTTGTGCAAATGCATCTTGTGCACCCACATGCACATTATACACATGTGCACACACCATCATGTGCCAGTATACCCACACATGTGCATGCTGTTCATACATGTGTCACAAGTGCACCTCCTTGCATTTGCATGCATACTCACCTGTGAGCTGTTCTTGGCCTTGTTATCTGTTTACTTACTTTCATGGTTCTTACAACTGTCTGAAATGTTTCTTTCCATCTCTCCCATTCCACCCTACCCACCTTCATCCAGTAGAACAGAACTCCCACCTTCTGCTAAGCAGGGCTGACCCTCTTTTCACCAGAGGCCACACACGTTTTCAGACTACACAAAGCATGTCCACTGGCTAGATTCAGCTACCATAAGCGTCTCCTGGGCAGAGTGGCTCCCTGGCGCTCTCACCTGGCTCTCTGCTGGCCAGCATGGTCCTGCCCAGTGCACTGCACCTCTGATTGGCTCCAGAGGTAGGAGGACTGCCTTGCCTGGCCCACATTTGCTTGTCTGCTTTCAGGCCACTCCTATAGCCTGGCCTGAGGATTCCCAAGGCAGCCAGTGGTCAGTCAACCTCCATCAAGCTGATGCTTTTCTTTCAGGGGCAGCCAACTCCCAGGAGGACTACACAGCCTGCTCAGCAACCTCAGGATCTCTGCCCTACCCAGTGAGCTGGGGGACACCACAGAGGGAACTCCATCCTGCTCTGCCTCATATCTGCCTCTACATTTATCCCGATTCCTTCTGTCTTGCAGGGCAGCATTGCCACCCATAGCTCCTAATACTTGCCTCTTCCCCGGGACATGGGGCCTGCCTGGTCCAAGTCCAGGCCTTCTATATAATACACCCCCTGTGTTCCTCAGCAGACACCCCACCTCCCTTGGGTCATATTGGGGGGAAAGGGGTACATGACCCAGACCAGACCAACTTGATCACAGTGAACACAATTCATGGACAAGGATTTCCTACAACTTAGTTCATCAGGTTAAATCCAGAAATTATTGCTGGAACCATTAGGAAAAAAATGCTGTTTCTCTTGTGGCTGCTAAACTGAGGATGTGAGGTGGCAGCTGCGGGCTGCCATTTTCCTTCTTCTGGGAAGAGCATGAGTAAAATCAACACATAGGAGAGTGGAGCCAAGAGATAGAGGAAGTAAAACAGAGACTGAAAATATATTTGCATCTGCATCCAGCCATACCTGAAGCTAGATACTCTTGAATTTTTTTCAGGTTTATAAACCAACTAGAGGCCCGACGCACAAAATTTGTGCAAGGGGCTTGGCTTTCACAGCCGCGGCAGCCTGCCTCAGCCCTCATAGCTGCAGTGGCTTGCCTCGGCCCTTGCAGCCCTGGCTTCATCCAGAAGGTCATCTGGAAGGACATCTGGAAGTTTGTTCGGCTGTCTGCTCTAATTAGCATATTACGCTTTTATTATACGTTATTTTTATTTTTGGTTTAAACCAGTTTCATTTTGGTTTCTGATACTTGCAGAATAACTCCTGATTAACACACTGTCTCTTACATATCTTGCCTCTCCCCTAGATCCTTGTCTTCAGTCTATGAACACACTTGAGTCACCGAAAATACTCTGTGCTAAGAGGCAGAGCTCAAACACACATCTACATATGTGCACACATAAATACTACATGCATATGTGTTCACTCAAATCTCCCCAGGAGGAAAAGTCCTCTTTAACCAGGGATCTGCCCCTGTTACAGGGTCTGTCCCATGATGAACCTTCTTTCCTCCATGTTCTTGCTTCTCACTGGCCACTCACCTCATTAGTCCAGTGCACACCCACTCCCCAGAGCCCTGGGCCTGATGGTGGCAGAGCCCCCTCTCAAGAAGCAAAGTGCTCACTGGCCCCCCACACACCATCACCCCCTCAGTCTCTTATCTATTAGCACATGAGCAGCTCCGGTCAAGTCTTCACTGGTCTTCTACATGGTAGGGGACCAGTGAGCACTTTTCCCTCTGCTTATCTCTTCCCTTGGCCACTCACCTCATTAGTCCTCCTCTCCAGGTGATGGCACACACAATCCCCCCACTTGAGCTGCACCCAGACCCTGTTCCTGCACACACAACCTGCCTTGGGACCCCTCCCAGAGACTGCCCAGTGACACACTTGTCTCCATGGGCCTGCAAGAGTGAAAACAAGGAGGAACACCCTAGGCCTCTGACTTGGGTGCTTGGGAAGAGTAGGTGCTGGCACCCTTGTTCGCAGGCCCATGGACACCTAGTGTCCAGTGATCCTGGTCTCTTCACATTTCCTGAGTTGCTCCTACTGCCTCTGGTCAAAGACATTAGGTAGAACATTAAATGATCCAGAAACATGTCTGTTATATACACAGCAAACAAAGGCAGGTCGAAGAGAAAGTATGGTATGGCTCATCTTTTGAAGTGTATTTATGCACATATGCACATATGTGGAAGACATGCACTAGAATGTTGGCGGGACTACAGGGGATTGCAATCTCCTTCCTTTGGTTTATTTCTGCATTCGGCTACATAGGCAGTCTTGGATTTAGAAAACCACAAAAAACATTGTAAAGCATGGTAAACTATTCCAGGACTGCTGGTGCTGGGCAACCCAGGATCTGACAGGATCCAGAACTGGAGAGATGACCTGCAGCTGTGCCCACACCCCATTCCTTCCTCAGATTGGTCCCTACTGGAAACCTCATGGCTGAGGCCCTGGAGGCTCTAAGTGAAGTAATTGCCCAAGGTCACAGAGGAGGAGCACAAAGTCCATTTCTCCCTCCATCACCCAGGTCCCCACCACAGGCTGTGATCCACCCCTCGATTCAGGGCAACCCTGGAACAACCCTGAGTGCTCCGGCAGGCCCTGAAATGAGCTGCATTGTCATATAAGACTCCCCAGAGACAGGAGGAGGCCAGTAGCCAATTATAGATGGCTTGGCAAAGCCACTGCCAGCCACAAAGTCAGGACAGCCTCTGAAATACAAGAAGCAAGACAAGAGGCCCCTCTGGGAGGGCACCCTACAAGGACTCTGGCAGCTTCACGGGCAGGAAGGGCTTAGGCCATACAACAATAACCCAAGTGCAGCAGGTGAGAGAGCTGGAAAGGCTGCGGCTGCTCCCAGTTGGGGCCTTGGAGGGAGCTCCAGGGAGACTTGGTTTTTCACACACAGGTTGAAGCCCAGCCCTTAACTGCAGGTGTCCCTACAGAACGGCACCTGTCAAGGCATCACCCGGCTATGGGTGCTCTCTCTCCCAAGTGCCCACATGGGGCCAGGAGGGTTGGATCCTGCCCCTAGACAGAGTTGGGTAGCAGGCAGGAGGACCTAAGCCTCCTCGGGCAAGACCATAATGGAGCCAGAAACCCAGCCTCTACACAACCAAGGAGCCCCTCCTCAGCTCCGAGCTGGCAGGGGCTGCACGGTAAGTGACAGGGGCCCGGTGCCATCCCAGGCCAGCACGGAGCCAGCTGGTGGCAGGGGGCCAGGTCTGTGTCTGAGGTAAAGTCCATGGTGGCCCCTGTGTACAGGCCTTTGGCTGTATTCCCTTTAAAGTAGCTGTGAAGGGAAATGGCCTGGCAAGAGGGAAACAATGTGGAGAGGGGGCCCTAGCAGTCCAGTAGGGGGCCCATATCCTGGATCTACAGGCCTCCCAAGCTAGGGACACAGATGGCTGGAGGAGAAAAAGGGAGAACATCACCCTCCAAATGGGCAGCACATGTGGCTGAGAACAGAGCAGGCCAGCCACCACTTTGCTCTAGACCCCTCGTCCCGCCACAGCACTCACCGGGGTCTCTTGGGCACCCATAGCAAAGAGCCTGCCACCGCCCTCACGGCACTCCCTACCTGGAGGGCCCCTCACAGGGGGGCTCTATGACCTAGGAGAGAAATCATGTCACCCTCACTATCCGCTGAGAGCTGGCATTTTTTCCAAGCTAGATGGAAACATCCAGCTCAGCAGATGATTGGCTCCTGTGCCCGTTACCACAGACATGACAGGGACTTGCATCTCTCACTGCCTCTGGCACAGATGATACCAAGTGGCATTGACGCTCAGCATGACTCAAATGCCAGAGGTTGTGACATGTGCCGCTAGGTTCTGCTATTTCACACATTAATGGAAAAACACATGAAAAAACTTACAAGTGTTCCTAGTGGCATTATTTATAAGAGCCAAAATGTGAAAACCACCCAAATATTCATCGACTGAGAAATGGATTTTTAAAGTTGTGGTATATCTATGTAATGGAATATTATTTGTCCATAACATGTAATGTTCTGACACATGCTGCAACCTAGAGGAACCTTGAAATCATCACATTAACTGAAAAAAGTCAGACACACAAGGGAAAATATTGTGTGATTCCATTTACATAAAATGTCCAAAATAGGTCAATCTTTAGAGACAGAGAATAGCAGATTAGTTGTTGCCAAAGGCTGGGCAATGGGTACTGATAGCCAATGGGTATGGGGTATCTTTTGTGGGTGAACCTATTCCAAAACTGACTGGGTGATGGTTGTACTAAATATAAATATACCAAAGCCAGTGAATTTTGCATTTTAAATGGGTAAAATATATGGTATGTCAATTATATCTCAATTAAGCTGTCACCAAACAAAAAGGCATAGATGACTATAAAAAATTGAAAACCACACGTATTGTTGTATTATAAATTTTTTCAGTGTGGATAGCTTCATGTAAACAGAATTTGTGTCCTTTATATATTTTATATTATGCATCAGACACATTATTGTGATAAGGGGTCCATGGGCCTCACCAGACTGCCAAGAGGGTTCATGCCACAGAAGGGGTGAGGAGGAGGCGGACCAGCAAGCGGGTGCTGCAGTGCAGCTGTTATGTGCCTTGAGGAGGAGGACAGAAAGGGCTTCCTAGAAGAGGATGGTGATGGTAGGTAGCCAGGCATATGGGGTTCCCAGCACTTCAGACAAAGACCCAGAGGCCCCCAGCAAACCCCAGTCTGTCTGTGCTGTTCCTGCAAGCTCCCTCATCACACCTTTGACTGTTTTAGGTCCTGGTGCACTCATATCCCCAGAGAGGTTTTAGGTTCAGCTGCAGCTAAAACAACCAGGCCCCTTCTAGTCCTGCGATAGGATTTTTCTCAACGTAGGCAGAGCTGACACTAGACAGGAACTTAAGGTCTTTCGGAGCTCCTTCCCCAGGCCCACAGGATGAAGGGGCAGGGAGAATAAGGTGTGTAGAAGAAGCTGGAAATGCTGACGGGTCAGGAGGGGCCTTGAATGCTGGTCTCCAGGTCTGAGCTTAACTGGAGCAGGAAGCACTTGGAAAGGGGGCAAGGCAGGCGGACCAGGGGGAAGGCAGAAGGCAGCAGAGGTCTGGAAGGCAGAGAAGGCAGTGGTGCCCACTGCTCCCCTGACACAGCAGTCTGGCTTTCCACTGGGCCCCCATCCATTCTCCTCTGTGTCCCCTCATTTCAGACCACAGACTCTCTCCCTGGTGCTAGTGGTCATGTGACCAGGCCTGGCTCATAGAAGTCCTGCTTGCTGCCCTGGCCACAGTGATTCACTCAAAGATCGACATGTGATCCTGAGCCAATGAGAACCAGCTCTGAGACTTGCTGAAACCCCAAGAGAAAAGGAAGGTCTTTCTGCTGGGCTGGCAGTTTGTGCCAGGTGAGCCTTTGTCCTCTCAGGGAAGAACCTTCTGAAGCCAGGCCCGGGGGAGGGAGGCAGTGATGGAACAGGGCGGGAGGCCTGAGCATCCCCTTTTGACTCAAGCCAGTTTGCACTGGGTTTCCTGTCCTTTACAGTGGCGGGAGTCTGGACATAGGGACAGAATCCCAGGAGGGACAGGGCAGCAGGCACCAACTATACAGGTGTTGAACAGTAGCAAGTCCTCCACAGCCTCTTGGTTGTACCTTCCAGATTCACAGTCAAGGGAGAAATTAGGGGACAGGCTCCCCATCCACAGATGATGGAGGAATGGCGACGTGCTTCCCCTTCCCTGGCCAGCAGCTCCGGACAGCTCTCCATCAAAGCTGCTCATCTGTCTTGCAGAGTCTACTCGCCATTCAGGTCTGCATCTCTCTTCCCTGGCCTGCCTGCCAACAAGACTCTCTTCTCTCCTTCCAGGCTGCAAATCTTCTCTACATCCTGGCTAATTACGTTCAGGTGGGGGAATCTGGTGGCAGAAACAGCGTGTGCGTGTGCATGTGTATGCGCGCGCGCGCGCGTGTGTGTGTGTGTGTGTGTGTGTGTGTGTGTGTGTACATTCCCAGCCATTGAATCTGCCCCAGGAATGCTGCCTCAGAGGAAAGGACAGAGGACCCTGGGCCTCAGCCCCCTGTGTCCTGACCGGCTCCCAGTGATGTCAGCAACTCTTGGCTTCATCTCATCAACATCTGTTCTCCTTATTCTGACCCAGGCATTCCATTTCAGAACAGTCACGGCCTCATCTGGCAACGCATCCCAGGTCGGTTACAGGCTCCTCAGGGCCTGCCAACCCCAGTCCTGCCTCCCTACTCCCGTTCCCAACCCCAGCCCCAGCCCAGCCTGGGGAGCAGTCCACAGTAATTCATATCTGCAAAGCACTTCATATGTCTCCAGTGACTCACACATGTTGTCTCCTCCTAGCAGGGACATGAGGGAAATATTACCTCTTAATAAGGACTATTTGCTACCAAGTACCAGCCACGAGCCTTCATTTAATCCTCACCAAAACCACCAACCCACCAGTGTAGTCACTGCAATCCACTTTCACCTTTCACAGATGAGATACAAGAGGCACCCACCTCAGCATGAGAGCAAGTCTGAGGGAGGGACACAGGGACCACACAGGAAATGAGAGCTCATGAGCTGGGCCAGGGTGATCATAGGAGAGTGGGAGACTTCTGGGGTGTTCTGTCCCTGCCGAGAGTCTGGACATAGGGACAGGCCTCACAGCTCTCCCAGGTTCTCAAGGGAAACCTCTGGACCTTCGTGAGAAATTTGTCAAACACTGGGATGGCCAAACAAAACTCATGTGTGGGTGGATGTGGCATCCAGCCCACCAGTTTGCAGACTCCACCCTGCACAAGGAGAACACACATCCAGAAATGATTTCACTGGTAAGGGGCAGGGCTGGGTCTCTCCAATGGGTCTCTCAAATCCAAATTCATTCAGGGCTTCATGTTATACAAATGGATCCAGCTGCCTGCCAGCCTCCTCCTGCAAGTATCTCACTGAACCACGTTCCTGCTGAAACTTAGGGAGGTCTCTGGAAGACCTGGTGGCCAAGTACACTGCTGTCCCAAGACAGGGAATACCTAGCAGTCCACAGGGATGAATAAGGCTCCTGACCTACTGGATGCCTGCCAGTCACTGCTACCCACTCCCTACAAAATACCACAGCTGCCCTGTGTCAGCTCTACCTGATGCAACAGAGCAGGGAGAGAAAAGCTGCCCCATGTGGGTAAGTGAAGTTCAGAGAGCCACTGTCGCCAAGACTTGTCTGCCAGCACCATTCGCAGAGAGAGAAGCAGGACCTGGTTCTCATTTCCCTTCCATGGCTGTGGTCCAGATGCTTGGAATATATGGTGTGGCTCCCACACAAAATCACTAAAATTCAATTTTACACTGTCACCAATGTAATGACACAAAATAAATAAACACTGAAAAGGAAGATAGACAAATATTAGGAATTGCAGAAGACAATTGTATATTCCAAAAATCCCCCCCCCAAAATAATCCACAATAAAGGGAAAAATAATAAGGAAGTTCATGAAATGCCTAGATGCAAAATAAATATAGAAACTGGCATATCTGGGAATGCAAACATGGGAAACATCCAAGTGAGAGATTTATTTTAGAAGGATTTTTTGCAATCATCCATGGTTTGCATGCATGCCACTGTGATAACAGATTTTGCTGAAGCAAAGAGGAGGATGGGTATAACTGAGAGCAAAGAATAAGAAATAGGTGGAGCCTGGGTGGGGCTCAGGTTTGCTGGGTCAATGATGGTTGTCAATGTTTCCCTGGAGTTGTACAGGTGCATATATAAATTGTACTAACATGCTGTTTTTTGCCCTCTGGCCCTTTGGGAATGAAAGAACCTAAACTCTGAGTAGATTGTTAATCTGGACTAAGTAAGTGGGTTGAAGGTATTCTGAGTAAATGGTCACCTGCTGTATCTAAATTAAGTATTGCCCGGCTGGTGTGGCTAAGTGGTTGAGCGTCCACCCATGAACCTGGAGGTCGAGGTTCAATTTCCTGTCAGGGAACATGCCCAGGTTTCAGCCTCAGTTCCCAGTAGGGGGCGTGCAGGAGGCAGCTGATCAATGATTCTCTCTCATCATTGATGTTTCTATCTCTATTTGCCTCCCGCTTCCTCTCTCTGAAATCAATTTTAAAAAACTATTTAGATTAAGTGTTCCTACATATTTCTAATAACATAATGGAAAAGGTCCTATTTGTGATGGCAATGAAATTCTAAAGTTCTTAGCAATAAGCTTACTGGAATATATTTTGAAAGATTTAAACCAATGTTCTTTTTTCCCTGAGAAAATTGAACATCAGGAAGCTGTCATTCTCTTGTTCAGCAAAGGTTTGCTGAGGTCTGCTGCATCCTGGACACCACTGGGCCATTCATATCATCCAAAATAAGGGACCTCTTATGGTTTTGTTTAAGATCATAAGAAAACAAACCCAAAATCCATTTGGAAAATGGGCAAAAGTAGCCAAAACATTTAAGTCCCAATGTGATATTTGCCATATCATTAAGCAACAAAAATTAAAAATCCCACTGTTGGTGTAAAAAACAAAACAAAACAAAACACAAAACAACAGAGCGGGTAAAAAGAAACCAGATCACCTCCATGAACTCCATAGATGAAGGAATGACATGTCCCAAAGTCTCAAGGAAAGGGTGAATTAGTAAATGAATGGTGCTGACACAACAGAGTAGCAATTTAGAAAAAATTAAATACTTAAAACCAACTTCTTACACAGTACAGGAAACACACTTGAATTAAAGGAGTTAAATATTTTAAAAAGTCAAATCTGAAAAAAAAATTAAAACATCTAATGAAGAACTTTGAAAGGCTCGTTATTTTCTGGAGCCTAAGTAACAGAAGGAACCAACATGAGAGACGTGGCAGCAAGGTAAACTGCAATGGGAACTCAGAATATAAATCCACTCAAGGTAACAAAGGGTTAAGGTCTAGGCCCATGGAGGACCTGTCATCTGGGGTGAGCAACCACCAGTTATCACAGAAACTTGGTAGGATTGAGTTTCAGCAGCAATAGTACCATCCCAGATCATTAGCCCAAAGTGAATGTCATGATGAGGGCTCCATGCCAGACCAGCTGAAGCAGCCTTCTGCACTCTTGGGAGCCAGGTCCACAGGAACCAGGGGACCCTGCAGGCCCCTAGGAGAGGGCTGCAAGGGCCCTGGGCCCCAGGGGCCAATCAGGACAGGCCAACACTAGGACAGAGCCAGACTACTGTCTGCCCTCCCTGATCATGCCCAGTCTCAATATATTCACCCAGGCCACCAGAGCCGCCCTCCACAACCAGCAGCTTCCCTGCAGCTGCCCTTGGCTTTTGTTCTTGTGCTGCAAGTCCTGAGGATCCAGGAGGTTCCTCAAAGAAATGAATGCAGCAGCGTGATCTTGATGGTGGGGCAAATGCCTAGCACACCCTTCGTGCCCTCCTGTATCCATCCACCCAGTTTTGGCCACTCTGCCCTCTACTCCATCCACTCCCAGACACTGAACAGAGACTGGCCTCATTCACTCCCTGCCCAGGTGCCCTTGTGCAGGATACCACCTGTACAACCTCCCATGGCACAACACAGCCTGGTCCTACCAGCCTTCCCAGTAAGGACAGCCAGAGAGGTCCTGGCCACCCCAACATCAAAAATGACACCCAAAGGCCAGGCTACCCTATCTGTGGTAGAGACTACTCTGGTAGGACAGTGGTGCAAGCCTTGACCTTGGTGGCTGTGAAGTGCAGCAAGAACTCAGTCCCCAAGGAGAGGAGAAACTCCCCTTCCCCTGTAGTAACTAACCCTGCCAATGTGAGTGGGGGCTGATGTGCACCACTGGGGACAGCAAAGGTTTCGTGGGGAGCTCAAGCTGCAGTGGAAGGAGTCCAGGATCTGAGCTCTGTGTGACCTGGGGTAGGTCACACCCCCTCTCCCAGCCCAGATTTCCTCCAAAACTGTGGGATGATGCCACATATTGCCAGAGTGCAGTGGGTGCTTGTGAGTGTCACAGGAGGTGATGTGTAAATAGGGACATGCAGGCACAGCCTGGGCAGAGTCTGTGGCCAGCAATGAAGAGCCAACTGCCCAGGAAGGATCGCTGAAGAGTCTTGGCGGACAAAGAGGTGGGGTTCCACTCATACTAGGAAAGAAGGGAGGACAGACAGGGGAGGGCAAGGGGGAAGGGAGGAGAAAAAGGAAGAGAAGGGAGAAGAGAGAGAAGAAAAGAAGGAAGAGGAGGAGAGGGAGGGAGGAGAGAGGACAGGGAAGGGGAGAGCAAGAGAGAGAGAGAGGGAAGAAGGGAGGCAGGGAGAAGGAAAGAGAGAGGAAGAGAAGGAAGGCCATCAGAGGGAAGGAAAGCGAAGGCTCTAAGCCAGGATCCAGCACTACCCCAACAACCTCCCAGCCCTCCCTGTGACAGTTGTCCCGGGAGCTGCATTTGGGGGCTGTTCAGGAAACACAGAATTTCCCTGTCAGCTGACCTGAGCCCTGGCTGGGGACCTCTCCTCACCCTGCATGTTTGGTGTGTGTGCAGGTCCATTCACCCAGGAGCACAGGCCTCTGCTCAGGGCTAGAACTGGTAATCCCAGAACAATGCCTGGAATCTGGCTTGGGGCACCAAGGAGCACCCAGGAGGATGTGGCCCCTGCCACTACCCTGCCAGACAGGGTCTACAGAATCAATGCACAGTGCCCACTGAGTTCCAGGCACCTGCTTCTTGAATAGCCAGCCTCAGGGATGACGATGCAAGGGGGCTGCCCTCTCTCTGCCAGGTCTGAATTTGCAGGTGAGGAATTAGAGGGCAGAGAGGGTCAGTGGTAGCTTCCCTGGTCTCAGGCTGCCTGGAGGCCTGACCATTCCTCTGGGCCAGCATCTAATTCCACTCTCGTCCTCCCATGATATTCTTTTGAACTGAGACCAGCCAGCTTTATTCTTCTCCACTCCCTCAAGGACACACCCTTTGAGGCAGGCAGTATTACAATGAGGGAAACTGAGGGTCACAGGCTAGCAAGAGGGGAACCAGGTCCTGAACCTGATTCTGTCTGACCTCATGCCTCATGACCTTTCTCCAGGTCAGTGGGTGTCCATCTGCCATGCATAAGACTCTCCCGTGTGGCCCTTGAAAAATACAGACCACCCCCATGTCCCACTAGGTCTGAGAAATCAGAATCTCATGCAGCAAGGTCTAGGCACAGGCATTATTCACAGCTGCCCCAATCCCATGCTCGTCTACTGGCAGACAGATCTGCTGCAGGGCGGGCCACAGATTTCCTTTAAGGCAGCAATGGTCTTTGTTTGGGAAAAGACCTTCTGGAAGCCTGTGGAAGTAAAGGTAACAGTGGAACACTGTGTGGACATGTCCTAGGCCTCAATGAGGGGACACAGTCTTTGAAAGATTCAGGAGGGGACTCAGGAGGTCTGCCCCTGGGAGATACACACAGAGAGGAGAACCTGGCTCATCAAAGTGCCAGTGCCCTCTCAGATCAGACCCCGTTCTATGGAAGCCACCTAAACAGCTGCCAGGGCAGCCTCCTCCACCTTCCTAAACAAAGCTCCCCACACCCATCCGGCACGAATGCTTCCTGTGAGGGGGGTCCAACAGCTGTAAAGGGGGGCTGGCTTGCATTTGGGGGCCAGCAAGCAGGCAAGTGAGGGGCTCTGAGGCTCAGGTCAGCAGGAGACAGCCCCTGGGAATTATAAGGTCTTTCTCTTTCGGGGGACAGTGATGCTAGTGTGGGGTATTAGACCTATCTAGATTTCACCTCCTTTGCTAATAAAAATGGGATCTTAGAAAACTAGCATTCAGAGGATATTACCAACTTGAAATCCATTTTAGTCCACAAGCAAGCATTTCATTAAACAGAGAAACGCCAGGGTGTTCCTACCAGAGTTGGGTGCAGATGAAAATATGCAAAGCCACTACTGTTACTTAACATTGCCCTGCAGGTTCCAGCAGATTGGAAATGAGGCTCCAAAATTATCATTGTCTCAGACAGTACAACTGTATACCTAGAAACCCCAGCGGAATCCACAAAGACATATTGGAATTAATGTGTTCAATCAAGCTGATTGATAAAAGATAATTATATAAAAATCAATAGCCTTCCTGTATACCAGCAGTAGATGGAAACGATTCAATTCACAATGGCAAAAACAAACAAAAAAAATATATCCTTGAAATGACCCTGATTAAAAACAATGGGTAACCTGTATAAACAGTGCATAATACCTCACTGATCAGCATCAAAACAGAACTGAAAAACACCATGTTCCTGGCAAATATTGTAAATTATGTCAATACCTGCTTTAATTGGTTTCTAAGTTTAATTCAATGCCAGTCAAATTCACTGGGGATCTTTTTAAGCTGACAGAACAACTCTAAAGTTCAATTGGAAGAATAAACAGATGTGACCAGCCAACAAAATTTTGCAAAAAAATGAAATAAATAAATAACAGCAAAAGGGGCGTATTCAGACAGATGTTTCAAAGCAGCTCTGCCCCACAGAGATGAAATGTGAACTTCATACATTGCCAGGTTGAAAAAAATCAACAGGTGAAATTATTTCAGCAATATATCTTATTTAACCCAATATATCCAAAGTATTATGATTTTAGCCTGTAATCAACACAGTAAAATGACCAATGAAATATTTTTTTTATATATTTTATTGATTTGTTACAGAGAGGATGGAAGAGGGATAGATAGTCAGAAACATTGATGAGAGAGAAACATCGATCAGCTGCCTCCTGCACACCTCCTACTGGGGATGTGCCCACAACTAAGTTACATGCCCTTGACCGGAATCAAACCTGGGACACTTCAGTCCGCAGGCTGACGCTCCATCCACTGAGCTAAACCGGTTTTGGCCCAATGAAATATTTGATATCCTTTTTTTTTTTTTTTTTTTTTTTTTTTTTTTTTTTTTTTTTTTGGTACTAACTCCTTGAAATCTGTTGTGTATTTTATACTCAGAGCACCTCTCAGCTCAGACCAGCCACATTTCAGGTAGTCAGTAGCCTCACATAGTTCATAGCTACTACCACAGCAGACAGCACAGCTATAAAGCAGCTGACACTTTAGATATTAGAGCTTTAAAGCTCTCATGATGAACATATGAGAGCTTTAAAGCAAGTACAAGAACAGGCAGACAGAAAAATAAAGCTTATATGTGATATCACTTAACCTGAGGTTTCCTTTGCAACTGACTAGAGATGATATGTTGCATAATACATTTTATATATACAATTGACCCTTGAACAACATGGATTTGAACTGTGTGAGTCCATGGAATTTTTTCAATTGACCTGCACAGTTCAGACCTGCACAATTCAAAGCGAACTGGTGGTTGGAAATCTGTGTATGTGGAGAGCCAACTTAAGGCATACAAAGATTTTCCACTGCATGGGCAGTGGGCACCCCAAACACCAGGTGTTCAAGAGTCAACTGTAGGTCCTGGCTGGGTAACTCAGTTGGTTAGAGCGTTGTCCCAATACACTCAGGCTGTGGTTCCATCAACCAATTAATACATAAATAAGTGGAACGACAAATTGATGTTTCTCTCTCTTTCTCCCTTCCTCGCTCCCTAAAATTTTTAAAGAAGAGTCAACTGTATATTCCTATTGTTCACAGCTTTGAACCACTTTTTCTCATACCTTCAGAAGCTCTGTCTCAGTTGGACTGGCCACTACTGAGCCTTAGACCAACCTTGCATGAAACAAAAATACATCTTATTTGCCATGTGGTCTCAATCCCTGCTATCAAAGGAGAAATGCCCTGGTTCAAAATGAATGCTTGAATGTTCTGCTCCCACAGTGGGCAAGGGCTTGCTCCTTTGGTGTGAATGGCTCTTCTGCCACTGCCCTGCTTCCCCAGCCTGGGAGTTTTATGTCAACTCTCAGCCCCAAAGTCATTTGTATCATCATCATCATCATCATCATCATCATCATCATCATCATCAAACTGAATATTCAGGATTCTAAGACACACATATGCCACATTTATCATCTGAACTTGGAATAAAATCAGTGGGTCTTATCTCTGCCAGCAGCCACATATGCTGGTGGCACTGGCTGGTAGGCAACTAATTTGGCCATGGCATTCATACTGCCATCCTGCACCTGAGTCATATGCAGGGTCAGCACTTCTTGTGTTGAGACCCTTACCACTCAGATGTCTTTAAAAAGTCACACTGTGGATAGAAAAAGGCATGTATAGGAAAGCACAGAGAGAGCAGTGTGTGTGGTTTTAGTGAGGAATGTCCCTGGTGACCCCCTACTTTACTAGAGAGAGGCAGACACCCAGAAGTGGATGAAGCCAGTCACACACTAAGTAAGCAAAGAGAATGAGGTGGGAGAAACAAGCCACAGCTTCTAGCAACTAGGGGCAGGGTGGCTAGTGCCAACACCTGGTGGTACTATAGCTAAGGCGCTGGGTGTATCCCCTCTTTCTTGGTATGTCCAATCCCTGATGGCACCTTAGACACCAAAAAATACAGAAATGGCCAACATTTCCCAAACCCTGGCCTGGGCTAAGGGCTTGTCATGCACTCATCCTTGCAAACACCCCAAGAGTGGGTGTGGATGGACACCTCTTTGCTTTCGGTTCAGTGGGAGATGCTGCCCTTGTCCAGGTCACCCAGTTGCATGGGGCAGAGCTAACAGTGTGACACTACAGACTCCAGCCCACACTAAGTCCACTGCTAATCACTGAAGTGTGCAGGGCCAGGTAGGCAGCACCAAGCCTTCCTGGTCTCTTGGCACTGCCTGGGCCTAGAGTCCTGGATGCCAGAGTTTCCTCTGCCTCCAAGCAAAAGTTCCTCAATCCACAGGCCCTGGAGTAGACATGCAGCATAATTGAAATTCATGGATGAGCCCAAGGAGCTGGCTCCAGGCTCAGTAATAACTTCTCCATATTAATGACAACACCACAGACCCATGGACAGCTGACATTTAATATGAAGCATATACAGCAAAGCCAGAGGCTCATAACTGAGCCCTCTCATTCCAGAGCGCCTGCCATGAGTAGTCTAAGGTGGTACCAAAATTCAGAGGACTGAGGTCTTCCTCTCCTCTCAGTACCTCCACTCCACCTCAGCCCCTCCCCTGCAGGAAAACCCTGCCAAGAACACACACATGCACACTCACCCAAGAATGTACAAGCTCACTCAAATGCACACATATATACACCTATACAAGACACACACACGTGCACAGGCTCACATGTCCCACATATAGATATGCAAGTACATGCACATTTATGTGTACACATCCACCTGCATGCACACATTTTCACATACACATATGCTCTCCCATGTATAGATGCACAAACATGCACACATGTTCACATATGCCCTGCAGCCTCGTATGTTCTGACAGCAGCACAGAAACCTCCCCATCCCCAGCTGACTGAGCAGAAGAGGGCAGTGGAGATAATGACAGTCTGCCTGCCAGTACAGTCCCAGCATCCTAGGAGAGGCCCCACACAGGCAACTGCTCCTGTAGATCTCAGAGACTAGAGTAGGAGACCCCAGCCACAGCTAAGACCATTATGCACCAAAGCCAGCCTCCATGCTGAGTGTCCCAGTTGCTCAGGTCAAATGAGCCCCTCAATGACTCCTTCCTGTGGTGTTACCTGATGTACTTCGGTCCTCACAGCATGACTGGGTGGGACCCGGCCTTCCCCACCTCCCAGCTAACCCTGGGTGAGGGTCTTCACCTGCTAAGTGCCAGGGACACTGGGGTGCAGCCAAGGCTGGCCATCGGGCAGGAGGAACCTGGAACCTGCCAACATCTGAATGAGCAGCTTCATTTCACTCAGCAATCAGTGCCAGAAACACAGGGCCCTGTAGTGGAATCAGAGTAGAGGGCAACAGGTGACAGGGGATGGCCTCTGAAGAGGTGGCCGCCCAGGGCTCAGGCTTGGATACCAGCAACCAACAATGCTGGCCTTCCTGAGAGGCCAAGTCAGACTCCACTATGCTCTACCTTAGAGGATTCCAAGGGGAAGGTGACCTCCCACACAGTGAAAGCCTTATAGATCTGAGAAACTGAGAGCCCTGGGTTTCCTCATTTGTAAAATGAGGACAACAGGGATTGGCTTCCAAGACAACTGCAGGGATAGGACACACGTTGTGAGCAGAGGTAGAAAGTGCACACGATGACCCTTTGATGGCTTCCTCTGGAGGAACAGCAGTGGCTTCCATGAATACTCATGCACCCCTCTGCAGGACCCTCACTGGCAGAGCAGCCTGGAGGTGAGGAGCCAAAACATCTCTTTCCTGGGTAGGGATGGAGCATGTGACTCAAGCCATAACCAACCAGGACATCACATCCCTGGGCACAGTGAGTGGCTATGGAAAAGTTCTGTGACTTATGCCTGTCCAATCAGAGTGAAGCTCAGAAATGTGGCAGGCACCTCCAAATAATAGACTGCTTCCAATGCCACCAGGCTGTCCCTGGGGGCAAGAGTGGTATGGAGTCACCATAGGCACTGATCACTCAGAAAAAAAGGTTACACAGGGGAGGAGAAGCTGGGCCAACAAGGTTCAAGGGACATCATCCCATCCCTTAATCACCTACTTAATCCCAGGAATCCTCAGATGCCTTTTTAAATTGTGGTAAAACACATATAAAATTTACCATCTTTATCATTTTTAAATCGTACAGTTCAATGTTAATTAAATACTAGAGGCCCGGTGCATGAAATTCGTGCATGGGGGGGCGTGTCCCTCAGCCCAGCCTGCACCCTCTCCAATCTGGGACATCCCTTTCACAATCTGGGACTGCTGGCTCCTAATCACTCGCCTGCCCGCCTGCCTGATTGCCCCTAACCACTCTGCCTACCAGCCTGATAGCCCCCTAACCACTCCCCTGCTGGCCTGATTGATGCCTAACTGCTCCCCTGCTGCATGATCATCCCCAACTGTCTTCCCCTGCCGGGCTGAGGGGACTGGAGGACACCGGCTGGATGAGGCGGGGCTGAGGGAACTGGGGGACTGAGGCTGGATGAGGCGGGGCTGAGGGGACTGGGGGACTGAGGCTGGATGAGGCGGGGCTGAGGGAACTGGGGGACTGAGGCTGGATGAGGCAGGGCTGAGGGGACTGGGCGCTGCCATCTTGTGGCTGTGGGTGCTGCCATCTTGTGAGGGTGTGGCAGTCAATTAGCATATTTCCTCTTTATTGGCTGTGGGTGCCACCATTTGTGATGGCATGATGGTCAATTAGCATATTCCCTTTTTATTAGATAGGATATTCATAATATTATGTAATCATCACCACCATCCATCTCTAGAACTCTTTCTCCTTGGAAAACTGAAACTCTATGCCTATTAAACACTAATTCCCCATTCCCAGGCCCCTGCACCCACCACTCTACTGCTTCTCTCTATGATTTTTTGACTTCTCTAAGTGCCTTCAGATGCCTTACTCACTGAAGAGATGAGTCTGGGTTTTAGACCGCGAATGCACTTACACCATTCTGAATGGCTGCTATGAGACAGGTAGAGGCTACAGGCTGCTGTTCTGCCACCTAGAGCACAAACCTCTGACAAGTCAACCTCCATCATGGCAACCACTGGCCAGTGCACATCCTTTCCCCACCCCTACAGGGAAGAGTGCCTGGAAAGGCCCTTCCCTTCCACCAAGTCACCACCTAGAAGAAGTGACGGTGAGGCCAGCCAGGGGGATGTGAATACCCTGGGGACAGGTGCATGGGGTGGCCACGATGAAGGCTGGATTCTCAGCAAGCTCCTATCAACCCTAAGAATGAATGTGCCGGTTAAGGACTCCTGATGGTTAATTGGGCTCAAATTTATAAACAGAGTCTAACAATCATTGCTCCCTGTGCTTCAGAAAAGCTGCACGGAGCAGTCTGCCTCCTGCCCTGTGTTTCTACCATCTGAGCCCACCTTTACAAACGAGTTCCTAGGGTCCTAAATCAACCAATGGGCTAAAGACCTACCCTGGCCAATCAGGGCTTCACAGCTATAGCCTCATTTGCATCTTTATTGATCAATCAAAGCAGCTCTATTCTGGTCAATCAGGACAGTGCTATTTGAGCCAATCAAACTGTGCTGATTTGGAGTTCTTTATTTGCATAGAAATAGGCCAATCTGGGACTGGAGGTGGGCATTCTTCTCTATAAGCCAGCTTCACCTCTGCCTTAACAAAGTACACTTTCAGTTGCCATTAAAGACTATGTTTACCTGTGATATGGGAACCACTTTGCCTGAGTCGCTTCACCTGGGTCGCTTTAACTGAGCTGTTCCACAGCTGAGCCAGATCACAATTGATGTTTCACAACTGAGCTGTTTTCACCAAATAGTCTCCCCCACCTTATTGCACCCTAAATCAGGGATCCCGTTGGCATTGAATTGGTGATCATAGCCTTCATATGACATTTCCCCAGTATAATCCCTGCCTGCATGGCCCACCTAACCATCCTGCTATCAGCACAGCTCCCAATAATTCCACATCGACCTGTGGAGGCCCCTTCAGGGGACATCAAAGCACATTCAGGGTCTTCACATGTCAACAGACTCAGAAATGCAGCTTCTCTGAAGAAACATTGGAGGCAGCAAGGAGCCCACACTCCCTAGGGACAATAATCTATCAAGAAAGGCAGGACAGCCCCGACTGGGTGCTCAATAAGTTGGAGCATTGTCCCTTGCACCAAAAGCTTGCAGGTTCAGTTCCCACTCAGGGCAATTAGGTCCCTAGTTGGGATATGTATGGGAGGCAACTGATCGATGTTTCTCTCTCTCTCTCCCTGTCTCTCTCTCTCTCTCTCTCTCTCTCTCTCTCTCTCTCTCTCTCTCTCTCTTTCTTTCTCTACCTTCCTCCCTCCCTCCCTCCCTCCATCCTCCCCTTCCTTCCTCTCTCTCTAAAATCAATATAAACATGTCCTTGGGTGAGGATTAAGAAAAGAAGAAGAAAAGAAGAAACTCAGGACATGGACTCACCAGCGTTCCCTCTGCCAACCGTGTCCCCTCACTTGTGTCTGCTCCCCATCTAGCCCCTAAGACACCTGGAATTGCCTGTGAAGGTCCTAGAAATGGTTGGCTCCAGCCTCCACTTTCTACCTGGACAAACTAAGGTTGATGGTAGTATTTGCCCAGGGTTACATGGTAACTTGCCAGAGCCGAGTCCAAGGTCTCCTCACCCCAACCCAAGACTTCTCCATACAGGCCCAGGGGTACTTCCCTCCCTTATTTAGTTTGATTTAAACCAGGTGTTTTCAACTTGAGTTTCAGAGACCCCAAAGGGATGAGGAAGACAAAAAACGTGTAAGACCACATGTGTACACAAGTGCTTTCCTATAGAAAAGGAGACAGGACTTTTGGCCATTCTCCAAGGGGGCCTGCCCCACTGAATATGGACATTCTGGGGTCTGCAGCAGAGCAGACAGGGAGAGGTGGGCCAGCCCTAGGCACTGGGGGCACAGAGTCTCCTGGTGATTCTCCTACCAGTCCCTGCACTGGTTTCTGGCCCTGCCTCCCAGGCACTCACATTTCATGGCTCCCAGCTGAGCTTTGCCCAAGCTGGAGCTGGGTCTTGTGGACTTAGCCAGGTACAAGTTTCCATGGCACAAGTTACCAAGAACCACAGAGTGCAACATGGCATGTGAATGTCCGGGAGGCTTCCTGGATGAAGTGCCATTTAGCTGAAACCTACAGAGTGAGCCAGACAAAGAGAGAAGGATGAGAGTGATCCAGGTGAGGGCACAGCCTATGCACAGGTCCTGAGCTGGAGTGTACAGTGTGACTGTAGCACAGGCATGAGGGGTGCATAGTGACAAATAAGGCTGGAGACCACCAGGCTAGGTCATGGAGGACCCTGAATGTTTGGTCAGTTGTTTGGATTTTTTTTTTTTTTGGGGGGGGGGGGGCAGCGGGAGGAGTGTGTGTGTGTGTGTGTGTGTGTGTGTGTGTGCGCGCGCGCACACAGAAGCTAAAGACAGGGCTTGGGGTCCGGCATGGTGGAGAGTTGATGACTGGGATAAAGTCCAGAGACATCTATGATTCTAGGATTCCAGTCCAAGTAAAGGGTGAGATCTGGAGGAAAGGGGAGAGACCCACATTCCATTTCAGAAGCATAGGGTCACCGAGGGAAGAAGCCTTAGAGGCAGCTGGGTAGACAAGTCTGGATGAGATCTGGGCCAGACATGGGGACTAGAGCCCAGGTGGAGTGTGGCAACAACCATTTGCATCTGCCTGGCATACTGTCCTTCTTCTTGCTTTTATGATAAAACCCCAACCAATTCCAAAATTTGGGGATCTGTCCCTCACTCTCAACCCCAAAGGTGAGCAAGAGACTTGGACCAGGCCCACATCACAGTGATTGGTTCAAAGATGGGCCTGTACCCTAAACAAAATCCATTAGAGCACTCCCCAGGACTCTAGCAAGAACCATCCACAAAGGAGAGCTCTCCATTTCTGAGAGATTGCTACCACAGAAAATAAATTAAGCCAGAACTGCTGGTGCCCCTACAGAAAGAGAGCCATCCTGAAATAAACACAGAGAGTCATAGACCTGAAAGGCAGAGAGAGCATGTTCTGAAACCATCCCCAAGCCCCTGGATCCAACCATGCCTGAAGCTGGCCCTCCTTAGGATCCCAATGATAACTGGGCCTATAATGTCCCTTGCTTGTTTCATCCATTGTAAGCTGATTTTCTGTCACTTAAATGGAATGAGTTTTTAAAAAGAAATGTAATAAGCCATGGAGGAAATTGTGACTACCCTGGGCAACTGTGTGGATTGCCAAGAGCAGGGACTAAGCAGGTGCCTCTGCTCCTCTGACCTGAGGAATTCCAACACCCAGGGAACCAGGAAGTTCCCACAGCCCTTCTTTGGTGTGCCTGAGACCCTCTCACTGCCCTTAAACTAGTGCCAAGGGAGGATGGGAGAAGGAAGTCCCTGCAAGTCCCAGACACTTTGCATCCCCAGCCTCACAGCCTAAGCCTGCCACACCTGTCAACCCCACTCTAGCATCTGAGCCAGCTGGAGCCGAGTATGTGGTCACAAAGGCAGCAGCCTTGTTATGAAAAATAAAACTCATCTTGGTCTCTTAGGCCAGCGAATGACTTCTCTCTGTAGTCTTTAGTGCTTCTTAATGTCCAGCAAGACTAAATAGAGAGGGTGCCTGGCAAGGATGGAAGCCCAGCAGGGTAGTCCCAGCCCACAAGGCAGCAGACTCTCTGAATCTCAGCTATACAAGGGGTCACTGCATCACAGAATCACCAGGGTCTACCGCCCTCCTCAGGCTCCAGAATGGGAAAAGGCTTCAAAGGTTATACCTTTCCCACTGCCCACTGTCAGAGATGCCAGGCTGGAGTGGTCCCCAGAGCTGCACTGACAGGGGACAGAGGGAGGACAGGGTGCTTCTATTCTACTGGTGTCCCCACTGCCATTACTGAGCCATGAGGACTCAGGCTGCCTGAAGGAGTGCAGAGCAGGTCAGTAGCTTATCAGTAGGCCACTTGACCATTAGGCCTGCTCCCAGTTCCCACTCGCTCACTGACAATGGTCAACACCCCTGGTGCAGAAGGCCTCCAGGAGTCAAAGAAGAAGGGTAGGAATGTTTCAAAGAAATGCATCTCTTATTTTTATCCTTTTTGTTGGCATGCAAACAAAGGTAATAAAATGTGGTGAACATGGTCTTGGAGCAGCCGTGGGCAAACTACGGCCCGCGGGCCGGATCCGGCCCGTTCGGCTGTTCTATCTGGCCCACGGAGCTGAAAGAGCGTAGGGTTCTCTTGCTCTCCCCTCCGCTCCTTTACTTTGAATTTATATTAGTTCACACAAACACTCCATCCATGCTTTTGTTCCGGCCCTCCGGTCCAGTTTAAGAACCCACTGTGGCCCTTGAGTCAAAAAGTTTGCCCACCCCTGTCTTGGAGTCAGACAGACAAGCATCCAAACAGTGGCTGTGAAGCTTGAAGCAAGCTATCTAGCTTTGGAGCCTCGGCTTATTCATCTGTAGAATGGAGATAATATCAGACACTAGCCACGGGGTGCTGAGGATTCAACTGCGTAAGGTGCTCAGCAGGGAGCATGGTGCAGAGTTGGGGCATGTGACCTGTGATATACTATTATTACTTTTTATGCCAACAGCTTTCTCATTGGGTGTTTAATGAGCATATTAGGATGATGTGAGATCAGCACACCTATCCTGTGGCCCAAGAAGTGCCAGAAAAGTCTTCCATAGCAACATGATGTACAGGAACCCTGTGTTAAGCAGTATTTCCTTAGGCATCATGAAAAGGCAAACTTTAACTTTTTCCTGTAAATATTATGAACAACGTTTGGCTATGAAAGAACCTGGACACTTTCCATTTCTCAGCCTCTCTGAAAATAAAGGGCACAATGTCTTATGAAGTGATTCTTCATCTGGCATTTCTCTTTAAAAAAATTTTTTTTTATTGATTTTAGAGAGAGATAGAAACATCAATGATGAAAGTGAATTACTGATAGGCTGCCTCCTGCACACCTCCTACCGGGGATCAAGCCTGCAACCGAGGCATGTGCCTTGACCAGGAATTAAACCGTGACCTTCTGGTTCTGGGTCAATGCACAACCACTGAGCAACACCAGCTGGGCCATCTGGCATTACTTGAGTCTCCATCTCTAACTGACTCCAATAGAATTTGCATATTGGCAGGCCCAGGGTCCCAACCTCATATCATTTGGGGGAGCAACACCTCTTACACTCTCCATCTATGGGGTTCTGCAAACCCCATGTCCTGATTCTCATGGGAGCATCTGATGCCAGGTTGGCCAGAATGACATTCAGGACTCAGCTGGAATAATCAGGAAAAGATGTCAGCCTGGCATTGCTGAAGCCCCTTGTCTCGCCACAGAAGGATTCCATCTGAGAACAAATTCAACAAACACTTAGGAATGTGGAGGCAAGAGACAGCAAGGGTCTTCATGACCTGGTGGGAGCACCTGGATCCAGCCATGCCTGAAGACTTACCATTATGTGAGCTAGTAACTTCCCATTTCTTTTTAAACTAACCTGACTTGAGTTTTCTGTCACTTGTAACCAAGAGGATCCTGACAAATACAGTGACGTAAGAATCCCTTTGTACTAAATAAACTAGGAGACTGCTGTCTGTGATAAATAAAGCGAATACTGCCTTCTTTTAAAGTAGAGAAACAAACTCAGGGGGACAGGCAAATAGATGTGTGTCCCAATCCAGGGGCAGGACAAAAGCCCTAAAAAGTTCTGTGGCCCCTCTAAGTATCTAAACTTAAACTGTGAGACCACAGCTGCTTGCTGAGCCCTGCTCCATGGTTTTCCCATGCCTTCTAGGAAAGCTAGTTCCACACGTTCTGCAGAGCAGGGTTCCCTGGTCCCATCTGTGTGAGAAGTGCTGGATTCACAGAGTTCAAAATGTTTCTTTATTACAGAAATTCTCCAAGAGCCCCATGGGCCCCTTGAAACTCCCAGGCTGAACGCAAGGCCCAGTATTTCCCACACTGGTGGTCCACAGAACCCTACTTGCTCAGAGCAACTTAAGGTGTAAACCCACAGAGCCCTCTTGCAGAATTGGGGCTGTAGAGCCTTGCTTCTGAAAGTATAATCTGAGGCCCAGGAGCATCAACCAGGGAGCTCATGAGAAGCTCAGAACCTGGGAGGTAGGGGGAAAGAGGGAAGGTAGGGAGGGTGCATGGGTGCTGAATCAGAATCTGTATTTTAACAAGAGCCTCGGGGATCTGCACCACACTTGCTTGGGCGTGTTTCACTACCAATGAAGGAAGAGCAAGAGCTGCCCAGGAAGGGGCTACATGAGGCATGCTGGTTTAGAGCCAGGGCTGCTGGGAGGATGCTGTGCACTTAGCCATGGAAGACCTACTGAGGGGTGTGCACAGGAAGTACACCTTGGATCATATATCAGTGTCTTTCACCCACCAGACTTGGGAGCACTATGGAAGAAGAGCTGGAGAGAACCAAGCCAGACTCCTTCCATCAAGGGCTGATCCTCAGCTGCCCAGCTGTAAACCAGGCATGAAGACCCTTCTCCTGCAGGGTCACTGTTGAGTACCAGACACATGATGCATGAAGCCCTTAGCATATGAGTCTATCACTGATGCACAGAAGGACTTTAAAGGTTAAGAAATTAATTGGTATAAAATCAGAACAGATGCACACAGTAAAGAGAAAGAAAAAGAAAAGAAGTCATGACGCTACCCCACTATCTCCAGGCCATTTCACTGATAGCATTCAAGGCCATTCTGGGAGGCCCCAGCCCCTCTTCCAACTCCAGCCTTCTTTTCAGGCCTGGAAGCATGTCCAGGACATCTATCTATCCTGACTGGGCCAAGGCACACCTGGTACCTCTTCCCTCCGCTCGGATTGCCAACCTGCGTGGCTGCCCACTGGCAAAGCATTCTTCAAGTAGCCCCCAGGAGTATGTTTTCAGGCCCCAGCAAGAGTGCTCCTCAGCCTATCAACTGCCCTGAGCGTGTGAGACCCAGAGAGGCACCAGGCCAGTCCTATTTCTGACCAGCGCAGTGGACAAACACACTAGAGGTGCTGGTTGAACAAATGAATCACTGACGAGAAGAATAAATGATACAATGAAAAAAGTACCCCTAAAATGCTTTCCATTGGGAATTAATCAGTACACAGAAGTTGGTCCACCAACAAAAGCATCCATGTCACCTCTTCCCAGCCCAACCAACCCCATCCTGAAGTCCCCAGGACCTATTTCCTCTAATTTAGATGATTCACCTCTAGAGTAAAATGAGGCACACCTGTGAGCCCCCGGACATCCTCAGAGACAACTGGGCATAGAGGGCTGCACCATGTTAACCCAGCTCCTCCAAGGACATGGACAGTTGTCTGCAATACGCCCAGGTTCTAACCAAAGGCAGTGATTTTCTGAAGCAACAAGTGACATTTCCTGTGTCTCCATAAAAAGAATACCAGCGGTTGTGGGGCTCTGGAGTAATTGCTGGCTCTGTAGCTAACAGGATGAGCCTGAGGACAGGGGCTGCAGGGCTGGGAGAGCGGCCACTCCCTCGGAGCAGGAGTCTTCTGAGCTGCAATTAGAGCAGAACCCTTGGTGGGCGGTCTAGATGACTTGCTAGCACAGCCGGCCTGACCACCACACATCCTATCCAAAATAGAAAACTGCAGTGGCTTCTGCTGTGTGCCAGGTCCCTCGGCGGCGGGACAGAACACCGCCAATGTCAGCCTCCTCCTTGAGCATTGATCCAGGCTTCCTCCAGGGCTCTTATGTCAAGCCATGGTCCCTCTGGGCCCCCCGAAATAGGAGAACTTCCCAGGGCTCCAGGAACCCCCAGGCAGCCCCAGAAAGGGACCTCCCCCAGCCTCTCTCCTGTCCTCCAGGGTCTGGCTGCCCATGGGCACCAGAGCCTGCATTTCCCAATGTTCCCCTTGGTTCAAAATAGAGAGAGAAACCAACTTTTCAAATAACCAGCTGAAGTTCACAGGAACCCACAGCATAAAAATCAGTGGATCCCAGTCAGCCAGGGGGCAGAGGGATAACTGGGCATTTCAGCATCACTGCCTGCCCCCTGGGCTGGGACCACCCGCACACACAGAGACAAGGAGACTGACTGCCAGTACATGTGTCCTCCACACATATGACACATACTAAAATGCACAGGGTACACACTCAACTGACACACATATGAGCAGAAACTTACAGATACACATGTGCACAAGACACACAAGGGCACATTCACGTGTTCACACAGGTGCCCAGATACGTGTACACATCAACATTCCAAACACATGTGCACACACTCACAGACATATACGCACACCTTGATGCCAAGCCAAGACCTGTGCCTGCAGGCCTAAAGGAGACACATGGCTACTTGACCAGCCCTTTGGAGACCCCGGACCCCCTCCTACATAAATCACCCCTCTCCCGTCAATCAAAATAACTTGCCTTCCAGCCACCCCCTCAGTGTATGCCCTGTGGTCCCTAAGCAGAGATGGTCCTCAGTGCAGGCCTTGCCCTCCCAGGGGACACCCAGGTAACAGGCTTCTGAAGCTCAGGCAAGAGCCATGGACAGAAAGGGCTGGAGAAGTGCCTACTCACCAGCCCATCGCAGGTGCTGAGCGCCACGGAGGAGGCTTCACTCACGCCGGCCACGTCTCCAACGTAGAGGCAGGTCCCAAGCAGGGGCTCCACGCGGGTGGTGCCCCACTCACCCTGCCACTCCATTGTGGCCCCGGGCGCCACGAGGTGAGCGTTGGGCTGCAGCCGCAGGTGCAGGTTTCGGCTGAAGACGGTGATGTTGTAGAATAGGCGGCGGTCAGGGTCCTCCTCACTGCCTCCAGGGAAGCCCAGGGTCTGGGCGGGGGCAGCCCTGCGGGCCCGAACCCCGGCCTGGGCAGTCGTCACCGACACCACGTGAGACACCAAGCGGCCCTGGGCGTCAGTGCGTACGGGCACCGCCAGGATGCGCTCGGCTCCGTGCCCCAGGGGTCCGCCTGCAAGGGGAAGGAGCATTGGAGCCGCCGGGACCTGGGAGCTCCCAAGCCCGGCTGAGCCCGCAGCACCGCAGTCCCGCCCACGATACGAAGGGAAGGACATCTCTCCAGGCAACCCTCAGAAACTAGCCTGCACCTCCCCTGCAATCTGCCAAGCGGGAAGGGTAGTTAATCCCGCCGCCCGGGGGTCCCGCTCTGGGACCCTGCAAGCCAAGAGCATTCCTCTTGCCCCATCTGGTTGGTGCTCCGCGGCTCCTCACAGGTCCCCAGGGGACGGCCACCTCAGAGCAACCCCACCACCGTGAACCTACCGTCCTTGGCAGGACGTGGGCCCCTCCGAAGCCATTCCCGGTTGCCCCCCTTAACCCTACCCCTGTGAGCCTCCACCCTTCAGTGGCCCCTGGGGCGGCGAGGACTCGGCTCCCCCCAGCACAGTCGGCCTCTGACGACAGCATCCCTTCCCCGGAGGGGTGGAGCAGGGTCCCTCGGATCTTCGGGGATCCCCTTTGAGGCTCCCAAACCGATCCTCAGGGCCCCAGGCGCGGTCGGGATTCGGTTCTTCCGGAGCATCCCCGGACGCCAGCCCAGGAGCAGCCTGGCCCTGGCTCCCCAGGACCCGCTGGGGCAGGCTCTAGGAGATTCGCCGCGGGGTATTCCTGGCCCTCCACCGCCACGCTCAACGTCTGGAGAGCCGCGAGGGCTCCAAGCTCCCCACGGCCCGAGGAGTCCGGGTGCGCCGCGAGGGGCGCCCCCTGCGCGACCAATCCGGCCCGAAGTTGGCCAACTTGGCCCCTGACGGGGCGCTCGGAGTTTGCCCAAGTCCGGCAGGACGCTCCTGGGTACAAGGGAGATGGGGGAGGTGGGAGGCGCGCGGGGTGGGGCGGGGCCGGCCAATGGGGGTCGTGGGGGTGGGGGCGGGCCGCACCTACCTGGGGGGTCGGCAGCAGCAGCGAGCCAGGCGTCTGCGGGCGGCGGCGGCGGCAGCAGTAGCAGCAGCAGCAGGAGCGGTGAAAGGCAGAGCAGGCAGCGAACGGCGCCAGCTGGCGAATCCATGGCAGCCGGACCGCAGCCGGGCCCCGCACTCGCAGCCGGCGCGAAAGTTCCCCGCGCGCTGCCCAGCCCACATCTGGGGCAGCTGGAGCCGCCTGCAGCTGCAGCACCGCAGGGCGCTGGGCGGAGGAGGCAAGGCGCGCAGGGGAGGGCGGGGAGCTCTGAGGAGAGGCGGGGAGAGGGAAGGAGCGTGCGAGGGAGGCGGGCGGGCGGGCGGGCGGGAGGGAAAAGGAGAGCGCAGGGAGGGCGGGGACGGCGGGCGCCTCAGCCTGCGGTGACCCGGCGCTTCTTGGCGGGGCCGCCGCCGCCCTCTCGCAGCGAAGCAGAGACACCCGGAGGCGGCGGCAGAGTAGCGCCTGGGATCCCCGCCGCTGGCCACACTCGGCTTGCCCCGCGCCCCTGTGGCACACTGCCTGGAAGGAGCGTGCCCCCCCCCCGCCACTCCGACCCCAGCATCCCCCATTCAGAGAATCCTCCTTGGGGCCCACCAGTCAGCCGTGGAGCTTAAGAGACAGCCTGGCCCCGTTTTTGCGCCCTGGGGCAGGACAGGGCTCAGGAAGGGGGTGGGAAGGTGGGGAAGGCCTGAGATGGAGACTTCAGGCCAGAAGATGCTTTTACAGAAGGGTGCACTCACTGCAGGGGCTATCCCAAAGATCAACTTTTACCCTTCCAGATAGAGGCAAGATACCCGCCATCCCCACCTTCTTTCTGCCTGAAGTCCCTGTCTCTCTCCATCTTCCTCCCAACCCCTCCTTTGCAACCTGGGAACACAGCCTTCTCCAGCCAGATCTGGCTCTCCTTCCTAGAGCACTGGCAGCTTTACAGCCCTCACCTGTCCCGAATCCCACGTGGGCATCTAGCCTCCTGGACTTTCCTCTTTTCCAGGCCCCGCTTAAAATAGCCTTTCTACTCTACTCACCTTTTCCAATTCAGAATACCAGGCATACCTCTCCATCCTGGATCAAGTTTGCCTTCAAAGCCCATTGCCAGTTGGAATCTCTTCTCCAGCAAGGTTTTTTGAGCCTGGAGTCACTCTCCTACCAGGTCTGCTGCCCACAACACAGGGACCTTTCTTCCCAGGTCCTGCCTGAGAACCTCCTCCCAGGCATGTGTCTATTGGAACATCTCTGCTATGTGATCCCAGATTTCTGCCCCATTCCTGTCTCTTTGGATCTTCTCTTTCACAGTGCTCCAGGCCTGTGTACCCAGGACTCTGGGGTTGGCTCTGGTCCCACAGGGCCCCCTTGCCAGCCAGGAGGGCTGGGTCTTATAGGGAAACACGTGACTTTTACAAGCCCCTTTAGCTGTGATTTTGTCTCCTCAGTTCCATCATTTTCAGGACCTGGGCTTGAAGGCACTGCACCTTGGTGGCCATCATCACCTGCAAGCTTCCCTTTGTGCCGCCTGAGGGTGCTGAGGCAGGCATGGTGAACATTTATTGCGAATATTAAAAATGGTGAAATTTCACATAAGAACTGAGATATCTGACTTTTCTTGAGAAATTGGAACATGTGGTCACACTGGGCACACATTTCTGCTATTAACCCTTCAATGGGATCCATGCCCTGCAGCTTGCTGTAGGTCCCCTTCCCTTAGCCTCAGGAAGCATCTACTATTGTGACCTCCGCAAACACAGCTGGTTCCAGAGAAAGGTGGATGGTGATCAGTGCATGGAAAAAGATATCACTCCAGAGCCAGCCATCCTGGAGGACTTCCTGTAAGAAGCAGCATGGATTGAATCCTGAAGGCTGAGGAAGTCAGGCAGCCCAGAGTTGAGCCCAGCAATGTTTTAGAACCTATGGCATTCTTCCACTCATCCCTGTTGTGGTGGTTGTGCTTTCGCGTTGTGCTTTCGCACTCCTCAAAGGATGAATGACACCCAATAGCAGCCTCACCGTCTTCAAGGGTCATGTTCTATAACCTCACACGCTTCCCGGCCAGGCTGATGGCATTACCTCAATCCTCTTCCCACTACCACCATTATTTCTTTATTCAGTACTTCATCCTGTACTTAAATGTTTAAACTTTAAATCATTTTATGAAAAGCCAACATTTCTCCATAAATCAAAAATAAATAAAATGAAAAAAAAATTTATGTCAAATTCTAGATACTGCTCGCTACAAAAGGCACTGATGCTGAAACTGATTAGCAAGTGTTGGGAAAGTGATGAGACAGATGAGCAAGAGCAGGGACCTTCCCTTTGATGCAATGAGAGGGGCAAAAGGAAAGGTGAGAAGGAGCGACACTCACTTGGTGATACATGACTTGTTCAATAGGTCCATGTACGTTATTATCTGCACACCTGGGAATACCTGTTCTAGGACATTTTTTGTAAAGAGGCTTTGTCTCCCTGACACACCTGCATCACCCCTGGCACCTGTTCCTGCCCACATCACCCCCAGGTTTCTGGGACTCCACCCAGATAGAGATTCCCCATGAGTGGGAAGCAGACCACCGCTCTTGACCAACGCATCTTTTAGTCCCCACAATGACACTCTGCATAGAGGAGTGGATGAATTTTGCTGAATCCTCCATACAGGGGGTCCTTACAGGCTTCTCCCAGCTTTGTGATCACCTATCCTCAACTACAAAAAAGAACAACAAAAAACAGACACCTACTTCTTCACACCTCCATGGCTCATATCTCTCCTTTTCCTTTTCTAGAAAATGCTGCTCCAGCCTCTGGTGTTTGCCTCTCCCTCAGGTCCCCCTCCTCCTCCTCCAGGTGAAATAGGGCACAGAAATCCCACATTTCTTGCTCATCTATTTATTCATTCTAGACCCCAAAGACACAGACCAAAGACTACAGGCCAACTCAGCTCCCACACTTGCTTAGTGCGTGTTACGTGTGTCTGCTTTGAGTTGAACTTGAATGTCTTTAGGGTTGGCTTCTACTCTCTTGCTTGATAGAGACCCCACCACTCCTTATTGTCCTCCATCTGCCTATTGCTTAGGTTTGTTACCAGCATGGTCCCTGAAGGCCTGGAATTACAACCCAAATCTAGAACAGCTCCATGTTGAGGGGGAGGGGTGAGGACAATTCAGGATGAGCTTGGGTCCTCTTCCCCCTAAAAAGCTTCCCAAGGATGTGAGGTACAGAAAGAGATGGGGATCTAACATGGTCATCTTGGGTATCAAAAATCACCATGCATGCCTAAGAGCAGGGACATTAAGAAAAAACTATGTCTTCCTCTGTGCCCTCCCCAGCTCTCAATGGGAATGGTGCCCTGCCGTATTCTGAAGGGGTACTTCCAGGCCACATGTGCCACCACAGACTTCATCAGAGCCATTCCTGCCCCTGGTGGCCACACAGAAACCAGAAGTCCTTCTGCCCTTTGATGAGGTCACAATCTTTGGCAGGTCCTTGCCTCACTGCATGCTGTAAGCAGACCAGATGGAGGCAGTGAGGTTTCACTGTCCTCCCTCTAGACAAGCAAGCTGGGAGCAGTTGGGGATGGATCTAGACTCTTCCAGCCCCCCTGGGGACCTGGATTCAGAGCATAAGAAGCTGTAAGGTCTTAGTGACCTTGTCAAGGGACCTATAAAGACAGCAGCTCTGTCCTCCTCCACTGTTGGCAAACAGCAGTCACAGTGGCCTCCTCAGATGCGCTGACAGAATCCTGGCCAGGAGTGGCCTTGGTTAGCAATATATCAGGGGAATGCTGATTGAACAGAACATGGCAGCCAGATGGCCTTTGGGGGGTTCTTGCTGTTTTTTGAGCATCCCTCCACACACACACACCCTGACAAGGAGCTGTGTCAGGCAAAACAGGAAAAAAGTAGATGTTTCTAGGTGGCAATTATTTTCATTGCCATGTTTCACAAAGAGTTGTCCTACCTCCATTGGAATCAGTTCTGCCTGGAAGTGAAAGACAAAGTACTTGCAGTGTGGAGGCTAAGGGATCCAGGATCAGTCAACACAAGCTATAGGTTCCCATTCAATATACACATAATGACATGGGGAAGGCTGAAATCTCAGTACCCGTTTATAAGTAACTGTCCATTTGCACCTAAGCTCAGCTTAGCAGAGAAGCAGAGGCCCACAGATTTTCAAGGGGTTGTCTGGGTGTGGCAGGGAGTACTGTCCTGGGCCCACTTGTATCTGGATCTAGGCCCCTGGGTGCACCTGTGCCTAACCTCTCACAGAAGTCAGGAGGGCTATTTGGTACACGTCTCCCAACTGAGAAAGGCCTGTGGGTCTCTCAAGATAACCTTGGCTGCTAGTAACACAGCCAGCTTAAACGTAAGAAAATGCATGATGTCACGTACCAGGTCTGCAAGTATGACAACTCCAGAGCTCAATTTACCACCTAGGTCTGTGACCCTGACTAGACAAGCATGTCAAACTCACGACCGGCAGGCCGCGTGCCTCATTTAAATAAATGAGGCATGAGGCCCGCCGGCCGCGAGTTTGACATGCTTGGGGTAGAAGAATAGCCAGACCACATACAGGCTTTCTGCTAGAAGGCCTGGCTGATTCCCTCTGGTCTGTGGGCCAAGGTTGGGTCATTTGACCATTGCTGAACTAGCTGCTAACTAGGGGCAGGGACTATTACTGAGACAAACCTGGATTAACTCTCTGGGACACAATGCACGTTAGGGTTCAGCCCCATGGCCCCAGTCCCCAGCATCTCATTTGCCTATATTTCCAAATGAGAGTGTATCAAAGTCCCAGGTTACCCCTGCCCTGGTCCTCACATGATTTTATGTTTACCTCCCATTCCCAGAAGACATCATCCGTAGAGCATGGAGAATCGATTTCTTTACATATAAATCCTGCACATAGTTTATGACAGGCACAATCCTATTACTTTGTGGGGTTTTGTGTTCAAATCCTTTGTAAGCCTGACTGGATATTTCATCACTTATAATCCATTGCTGACCCTGGCCAAGGCCTTGCTAGACCCCAGGATCCCTGGCCTCCGGGGCTTTATTCTTTTTAGATCACCCTCCCTTCCTGTCATGTTCCTTCCATCCAGTCCTGCTGTCAGCCAATGGTTTTCAGCACCAATTCAAGGCCATCAGGAGCCCCCAATTTGGAGTGCAGTGAAGAAGGAAACTTTATTCAGTGCAAAATATCTCAATTGTCATGAAGCACAGCTCTAAAACAACATAGTTGTGAGGCAGCCCTGGGGTCAGGCGGCCCTGGGATCAGGCCCCTGTCCAGCTCTGTCCTGTGCCAGTCTGCTCTGGCCTTCTCAGGTGAGATACCTTTGGTGGAGAGGGAAAGTGCACTCTCAGAACCTAAGGGGATCTGGCTTATATGGACAGAAGTCGCTGCCTCTGGTCCCTGTTTAGTCTGTCCTCATGCAAGTAAGGACTCCAAATCCTCACAGTTTGATTGGTCCAAAAGGCACTTGCCTTGATTAGTCAGAATAGAGCCTCTCTGGTTGGTCAGAGGTGTGCAGTTTCAATTGGGTGGGGAAAGCCTCAGTCCTGTAGGTTGATATAGGATTCTAGGAAGTCCTTCATAAGGGCTGGCTCAGATGGCAGAAACACAGTGCAGGCAGGAAGTTCAGTGCAGGCTTCTCTCTGAAGTACAGTTTGCATGAGAGGCCCAACCCTGCCCAGTTCACAGCATCTAAGTGTGGGTCTTAAAATGGCCAAAGTTTCTGGCTGGGTCTGGCAGTGGCACTGCACCAACCATGGGATTATGAAGGCTGAGACACAATGGGAAGAAACTCTGGATGCAGAGTTGTACACCTTTGGCCATCACTGCAGCCACTAGGGACTCCCTGGGGACCCCACTGCTCTTTCCTGGGGTGCCAGAAGCCTCTCCTCCATCCCAGGTCTCATCACCAGTAGGAGGGTTCTTTTTGGCTGGCTCCCTTCCAGCAGCTCCAGATGGTCCCTCCTCCTGTGTAGTAACACTGAGATCTGATATGAAGTCCCCAGGACATGTAAAGTGGAGTTTATAGAGAATCTGGTCACCTCTGCTCCCTGCAAAATAGTGTCCCCTTATCATCGTTCCAGAAAAAAAAAAAAAGAAGAAAAAAGATATACCTGTACCTTTTTGAAATTTATTTGAGAGAGAGAAGAAGGGAATGTGTGTGAAAGAGAAACATTGATTTGTTGTTCCACTTATTCATGCATTCATTGGTTGAATCCTGTACTTGCCCTGACTGGGGACCAAACCTGAAACCTTGGCATATTGGGACAATGCTCTAACCATCTGAGCTACCCAGCCAGAGCAAGATATACCCACATCTTTTGTGCAATGTTGTAATGTTTTTGTTCCTGGAACAGATCTGGTTCCAGGAAGCCCCTCAAGAAAAGACTTTTCTCTTCACACTATATGCTCAAGGCCTCTGGCCACTCCTCAGTGCCATCCCAAATAGATGCCATCCTATCACAAATGGGACCCCCTCCCCCAGCTATGTCCCTGGCCTCTCCTTTCCTGGGCAACCTCATCCTTTACCACAGGTTCAAGAGTCTGCCCACCCATAACCCCAGCCAGGTCCATTCCACCCTGTAAAATTTAATAATGCCCAGGTGTTCCCATCAAGGTGTCTCAGAGCCCTGGCTACTCATGGCCCAATCTCCACCTCACCCCAGGCCCAGTCAAGTCCTCCTGGGAGGGGGCACCTGGCCACCTCCCTTTCCTTACCCCCACGTCGAAGGGGTCACCAGCTTTATTTATTTTCTCATTAGCTCTGGAATCTGCGCCCTTCCCATGCCATTCACTCTAGCCCAGGCTTGGTCACTGTTCCCACATGGCATTCCCAATTGGGCACAAGATGCCTGAAATTGAGCCTACTGACTCACTTGCTAGAGTGATGAGACGTCTCCAGCACCCTGTACACAGTGACTTGCATACGGTGCTCAGCCTGTCTGTGCCCCATGTCCTCATCTGTTGGGCAGCATGCCTGACTCCTTTTCTCACCCTGGACAGTGGGGTGGGAGGACGGGTGTGAAGTCCTCAGGGCAACTCTGACACAGGCTGCTTGGGCTCTGTCAACCACTTTCCAGTCTTGTAGCCTTGGAAAACGTAACCTCCCTGTGAGGCAGGACAGTAAGAAGCTTGGGAAAAGCCTTGACAAGTGGAATAAGAGAAACCGAGATGAAATAATTAAACAAGGCCAAACAATTTGAGCAATTTACAGCCAACTAATGAATCACAAGATATTATCTTCCCTAACGAAGGACATTTAGGAGCAAATGGTTTACACATTCCAGACTGTCTGGGAGCAGACTGGCCTCTGTTCGGTCTCTCTTCAATGACATTCTTTAAATATGAAACTAACCGGAAAATAACGCTGATACCTCTACCCGTACATTTTGGTAAACCAACATATTGAAAGAACACATCTGGAATGCTAATGAATATTCTGTTGAGACCCTCCCCTAAAACCTCTCCTAAGATTCCCTCAGGCTAAAGAAAGAAAAAAAGTCTCAAGACAGGGGACTGAGGGTCTTCTCTCGCTAGAGCACGCCCATGTCTTGTAACTCTTAGGCCTGTATCTCTGCTCTCTTTCTCCTAAACTCTAAGCCTCCTCACAAGACTTGAAACCAGGGGAACAGTGGGCAGCCGCAGCTCATCCTGCGTTTATCCCATGAACCTGTCTCCAAGGCCTCCCTTTTCTCTGACTTTCCAGTGAGCCAACAGCAGCCCCACCTTGGCTCACTTCTGTTAGGGTTTGGCTGGTGGTGTGGACTGTGAAAGAATTCACAACTAAAAGAAGAGATGCAGAGAGGAAGTTTATTCCACTTTCCATGAAGGGAAAGGGCCAATTAGTGCCAATCAATACAGGGCAGGGAACAAAAAATGGCTTCCACTTTTAAAATAATGGCTGGTGTTGCTAGGTGACAAGGAAAGGAAGGGTTTGTGTTGTGTTAAAGTTGAGCAGATACGGGGGCGGGGAGGCTAGCTTGAAAAGTTACATTTTGTTTGCTTTCTAGGAGACAGTTTGGCAGATGTCTTAGGGCAGAGCAAAACTTATGAAGAGTTCAAAAGAGGCTTGTTAGATGGGGAGAGGGGAAGGATTTTCTATTAACTAGAGACTCCTTGGTGAGAATTATCCCTGAGTTCTGAAAACAGCAGGAAGGAGGGGGAATGTAAGAATGTAGCCTTGAGAGTAGCTTATCTTGTCTTGCAGTTTGAACAGAGGGACTGTTTGAATCAGAGGAGCTAACAATCTTGGGGGTTAATTACCAGGTGCTTCTCATAAATTGTGCAAGGCCACAGCAAAGAAAAAGAAAAACCTTTTCCCCATCCTTACAACTTCTTTTACTGTGACTTTCATTTCTCAGTGAGCCCAAGCAGCCCTGCCTAGGCTCTCTCCTGTTGCTTCTTCCATCCTAGGCCCTTTCTTGTTTCACTGTATGTTTTAATAATAAACACTCTTAAAATAATCTGGACTTGTGTTGTTAAATCTTTCCTGCATGAAGTCAAGAACCCACACACTACTGGTTGGCCCAAGGCAGACCTGCTCTGGGCCCAGTCCCCATCCAGTAACACTTGTGCCTCAGTTTTTTAAACTGTATAATGGGCATAACAACATCACCTACTTCATAGGGTGGTTTTGAGAATTAAATGATGTAACAAATATGAAAGCTCAAAACTGGACATCTTAGCTAGTACTGTTCTCCATCACTGCCTTTACCCAGCTACACATTGTACATTATTGGGCTATAGACACAAAACTGTGTTCACTGGAAAATTTCTACAGTATTCTGACCACATGCTTTTTTTCATTTCATCACTGACTTTAGAACCAAACCCAGCTGTATTGCAGGAACTGGGTGGTATCCATACCAGGGTGGATTTTGGCCTGATAAACAAACTTGCTAAAAGATATATATATATATATATATATATATATATATATATATATATATATAGTGATTAACAAAACATAGCCTAGCACATAGTAGGTGCTCAAAAAAAATTTGTGCCCTTGCTGGTTTTGCTCAGTGGATAGAGCATTGGCATGCAGACTGAAAGGTCCTGAGTTCGATTCCAGTCAAGGGCACATGCCTGGGTTGTGGGCTCGATCCCCAGCAGGGGGAGTGCAGGAGGCAGCCAATCAATAATTCTCATCATTGATGTTTCTATCTCTCTCTCCCTCACCCTTCCTCTCTGAAATAAATAAATATATATATTTTTAAAAAAATTTGCCAAATGAATCAACAATATAACTACCAAAAATAAATCCTATAAAAAAATAAAAAGAGCCCTGGCTGGGTCGCACATTTGGTTGGAGCATTGTCCTGTACACCAAAAGGTTGCAGGTTCAAGTTCTGGTCAGGGCACATACCTAGGTTGAGGGTTTGATCCCTGGTCAGAGCACTTTCAGAGGCAATGGATCGATGTTTCTCTCTCACATTGATATTTCTCTCTCTCTCTTTCTCTCCCACTTCCTCTCTCTCTAAAATCAGTAAACATATCCTCAGATGATGATTTTAAAAAAGAAAATAAAAAGAAACAAGTGATTCACAATGCATGGGACAAGGAGGGGAGATGAGAGAGGTTTTAGGCTAAAAGTTGATGGGAACGAAGTTACCAGGAATGGGCAGTCACCACTTAAGGTGAGCATCTCAAGCACAAAGACCAACATGTGCAGAGGCCTCAGGTTAGGAGAGCCTTTTCTCTGCGCCAGGGAAAGTAGAGCAGCAAAGCCATAGGGTGGTAAAGAAGGAAGGGAAGGAAGATGCAGTGAGAGAGGCAACCAGGGGATCATAGATGAGGCAGGGGATCATTGATGATCTCGGCCCAGTGCTTGCATTTTGTTGCAAGTGGAGAATTTAAACAAGAGAATGAAGAAAGATTGTGTTCAGCTCTGGGAACTGAGAGCCCCCACTGGGACACTAATCAGGAATTTCCAGGCTCCCTTCTCAGGAGAAAGATCACACACATCTGTGTCCTATGACCAGTCCCATATGCCCTGGTGACTGGCCTGGCTGAGGCCCTGGAGTGGAAAGATATGGTAAAACACTGGGCTCAGTGTGACACAGGGGCAGCTCTGCTCATGAATTAGCAAAGATCTTAGTTAAATCATCTCCCTTGTGTTACCAAACTCAAGGTGTTTGCCTCTTGGGGTGCTGTATTCAAGAATGAGACACAGTTGTCCGGTTGGCACAAAGTAGTTTTATTTATTTGAAGCAAGTAAAGGAGACAGGATTCACATTCAAAGCTCTGTTTCCTCAAAGAGAGGTTTAGACATTGCTTGTCAACACTATTTGGTCAATTACACATTTTTTTAAAATATATTTTATTGATATTTCACAGAGAGGAAGGGAGAGGGATAGAGAGCTAGAAACATCAATGAGAGAGAAACATCGATCAGCTGCCTCCTGCACACCTCCCACTGGGGATGTGCCCGCAACCAAGGTACATGCCCTTGACCAGAATCGAACCCGGGACCTTTCAGTCCGCAGGCCGACGCTCTATCCACTGAGCCAAACGGGTTTCGGCAATTACACTTTTTAAAAAAATCTTTATTGTTGCGATTATTACAGACTAGTGGCCCAGTGCACAAAATTTGTGCATGGGGTGGGGGTGTCCCTCAGCCTGGCCTGCACCCTCTCCAATCTGGGACCCCTTGGGGGATGTCCGACAGCCGCTTTAGGCCCAATTCCTATGGGATAGGGCCTAAACCGGCTGTCGGATATCCCTCTTGCAATCCGGGACCACTGGCTCCTAACCACTCACCTGCCTGCCGGCCTGCTCACCCCCAACTACCCCCCCCCACCGCCAGCCTGATCACCCCCAACTGCCCTCCCCTCCTGGCCTGATCGCCCCTAACTGCCTTTGCCTCGGCCCCGCCACCATGGCTTTGTCCAGAAGGACATCCGGAAGGACGTCCGAAAGGTCTCCTGGTCTAATTAGCATATTATCCTTTTATTAGTATAGATGTCCCTCTTTTTCTCCCCCATTGCCCCCCTCAATCTGTTTCCCACCCTGCCTCAGGCCTTCACCACCCTATTGTCTGTGTCCATAGGTAATGCATATCCTATCTAATAAAGAGGGAATATGCTAATTGACCATCAGTCCATCACAAAGATGGCTGCACCCACAGCTGAGGCCAAGTTCCCATAGGAGCCTTAACGAGCAATCAGCAGGGACCTGAGGCTATGCCCTTCCCTGCTCTTGTGGGGCTTGACAGGGGACCTCAGGCCGTGTCCCCCACCCAGCAGGGCTTGACAGAGGACCTCAAGGTGCACTTCCTGTCCTGGTGCTAGGCTAGGGGACCTCAGGCTGCTCACCCCGCCCCAGCGCCAGGCCGGGGGACCTGAGGCCGCACCCCCCACCAGGTGGGGCTTGAAAGGGGACCTCAGGCTGCCCCCCCCACCTGTCAGGGCTTGACAAGGGACCTCAAGGTGCGCTTCCCATCCTGGTACTGGGCTAGGGGACCTCAAGCCTCGACCCCTGCCCCAGCACCAGGCCGGGGGACCTCAGGCAGAGATCCCCGCAATGGCGCCAGGCCAGGGGACCTGAAGCCACGCCCCCCCCCCCGCCTGGCAGGGCTTGATGGGGGACGTCAAGGTGCGCTTCCCATCCTGGTGCTGGGCTAGGGGACCTCAGGGTGCTCTCCCCACCCCAGCGCCAGGCCGGGGGACCTCAGGCCGCACCCCCTACCAGGTGGGTTTGACAGGGGACTTCAGGTCGTGCCCCCCACCCTGGCACCAGGCCAGGGGACTTCCGGCTGCACCCCCAATCCCAGCACCAGGCCAGGGGACCTGAGGCTGCGCCCCCCTGCCTGGCAGGGCTTGACAGGGGACCTCAGGCCATGCTCCCCACCCAGCGGGGCTTGACAGGGGACATCAAGGTGCATCCCCAGTGCTGGGTCGGGGGAACTCAGGTCATGCCCCCCTGCCCAGTGGGGCTTGACAGGGGACCTGAGGCTGCGCCCCCCTGCCAGTGGGGCTTGACAGGGGACCTCAGGCCGTGTCCCCCACCTGGCGGGGCTTGACAGGGGAACTCAAAGCACACCCCCAACCCTGGTCTGGGCTGGGGGACCTCAGGCCATGACCCCCCCCCCAGTCCTGGCACCGAGCCAGGGGACCTGAGGCTACATCCCCTGACCGGCGGGGCTTGACAAGGGTGGGACTGGCCGGGTCTGGATCTAGTCCAATGAGGGGGGGAGCCGGGTCTCACACGATTTTGAGACGCATGTGGGTGGGTGGGGACTTGACTCTGGGTCCCATGGTGCACCCCAGACTCTGACAGGAGGAAGGTTTTCATATACATTTTACTAATTTTCTTTCATCTCTGACACTTCTATTATAGAGAAAGGGCAAATAGCAATATTAAATTATTTCCTCTAATTAATCCTCTTTTAATGTGCATGAATTTCGTGCACCGGGCCACTAGTATGCATATAAAATCTTTGTTTAATTTTTTCCTGCCCCCTGCATTCTCTCTGAGAATTGTCAGTCTGTTCCATTTCCATGCCTCTGATTCTATTTTATTCACCAGTTTATTCTGTTCATTCGATTTCTTATTTGTTTATTTTTATATTCAATTGTTGATAGATATGTATTTGTTGCCATTTTGTTGTTCATATTTTTTATCTTTTTCTTTTTCTTCTTCTTACTCTTCATAAAGAATATCCTTCAACATTTCCTATAATATTGGTTTGTTGGTAATGAACCCCTTTAGCTTTTTCTTATCTGTGAAGCTCTTTATCTGACCTTTAATTCTAAATAGCTTTGCTGGGTAGAGTAATCTTGGTTGTAGGTCTTTGCTATTCATCATTTTGAATATTTCTTGCCATTCCCTTCTGGCCTGTGTAATTTCTGTTGAGAAATCAGCTGACAGTCGTATGGGTTCTCCCTTGTAGGTAACTAACTGTTTTTCTCTTGCTGCTTTTAATATTCTCTCTTTGTCTTTAGCCCTTGGCATTTTAATTATGATATGTATTGGTGTTCCTCTTTTTTTTTGATTCTCTGTGCTTCCTGGACTTGTAAGTCTATTTCTTTCACCAGGTAGGAAAAATTTTCTGTCATTATTTCTTCAAATAAGTTTTTAATATCTTGCTCTCTCTTTTTTTCTGGCACTCCCATAATGCAAATGTTGGTACACTTGAAGTTGTCCCAGAGCTCCTTACACTATCTTCATATTTTTGGATTCTTTTTACTCTTCTGGTTGGGTGTTTTTTGCTTCCTCATATTTCAAATCATTGATTTGATTTTCAGAATCCTCTACTCTACTGTTTAACCCCTGTATGTTATTCTTTATTTCAGTCAGTGTATGCTTAATTTCTGACTGGTCCTTTTTCATTTTTTTTTGGAGGTATCTAGAAGATTCTTGAGTAACCTTATAACTGTGCTTTTAAATTCTATATCCAGTAGTTTGCTTTCTTCCATTTCTTTCGTTTGTGACATCTTTCTTTGTCTCCTCATTTTGGCTGCTTCCCTGTGTTTGTTTCTATATATTGGGTAGAGCTGCTATGTCTCCTGGAGTTGTAGAGTGGCCTTGTGTAGTAGGTGTCCTGTAGGGCCCAGTGGCTCAGCCTCCCCACTCACCCAAGTTGGGCACTTTAGGTGCACCCCTTTGTGGGCTGTAAACACAGACTTGTCGTAGTTGAGACTCAATTGCTATTGGTGTCACTGGGAGGAATTGACCTCCAGGCCAAATGGCTGTGAGAACCAGCTGCGACTACAGTGAGAGAGCTGCTGTGCAGGAGAGACCCCTATAAAGCAGGACTTGCTTCAGTGGGGCTTTGGTGCTCACTGAGTGTTCCCCTTGAGTGTGTCTCTTACGGATGTGAAGAGTTATAATCCAGTATGGTCTCACTCTGACCACTGGGTACACTGGCTCTTGGGTCTCCAGGGAGGTGCAAAGTCAGCCACTGCCTGGGACCACCCAGCAGGAGCTACAGAGAGATCTGCAGATTCCTCCTCTTTGTATCAGGTTTAGAAGTGCCCAGATGAGGCCCAGCTATGACGGCAGGCTGCTGCTGACGCCGGGTCTTGGGCCTTTTGCTTTTTATTGATATGTTTGGGGCTCCTTGACCCAGCTGCAGCTTGTTTGAGAGATTTTAACCTGAGCAAGGGCAGGCCATTCAAATGCAAAAGCCACTGCACACAGCTTGGGTGGGGTTGTAAATTGGATGAGGCAGGGCACAGCAAATAGCAATGGCTGCCAGTCAGCCGTGCAACTGGAGAGGTCCCATTATCCCTGCGAGCACCTCCATCTGGAAGAAAGCCACCCCAGAGTTCCTGCCCCGATGCCAGACAATCCAGTTCCTCCTCATATGTGTCTGTTCCCCAGAGCCTTGCCCTGGTGCTGGAGCTCAGAGAAAGCAGGACCTTCCTGGTGCAGGCCTTTTAAGAGCAGCCTCTGTGTCACTCAGCCCCAATCTGCACTGGTTTTTACAGCCCATAGTTCTTACTGCCCATAGGGACTTCCTTTCCCAGCTCTGGGGTCCTGGGCTGGGCATCTGGTGTGGGGCTAGGACCCCTTGCTCCTCTGGGCAGCTTCCCCAGTGGCGGTCTCCCTCCCAATTAAAAAAGTGGCACAGGTGGGTGCTGGACTAGCCCGTTCCAAGTCTCCATACCTCTTACCAGTCTCCGTGTGCTTTCTTCTTTACTTCTCTAGTTGTAGGACTTCCATTCAGCCAGATTTCCAGTGGTTCTGGGTGATGGTTGTTCTGTATTTTAATTGTAATTTTGATGTGGTTGTGGGAAGCAGTGAGTACAGGCATTTACCTATGCTACCCTCTTCAAATCTCATGGTCAATTATACTTTGATTTTGTCTTTGCAGTTGCCTACATTTATCCTTTGAGTTTGTCAAGCTCATCCTGTTTACAAGTCTACAAAATACATTTTAACATTTAGCAAGGATAACATTTAGAACTGCTCAGACCTTGAGAGCCTTGTGCTATCTAACACTTGGTCCTCATGACATCCGAGGAAGAAGCTAAAGCTTGTACATTGAGATGATGGTCCCCAGAGGGTTGGGGCCAGGTGAGTCCCCACAAGCTGCCTCTAGAACCTAAGCACTCACTGACCACAAGTGTTCCTCTAAGACCCTGGCCTTCTGGGATTTAGTTATAGAATAATCCCTACTCTTTGCCGAAAGTCACAGCGTCATTGCTTATAAACTCAAGTATTGTAACTGACACATGAGGGGCTGCCAATTGATAGCCCACAGAGTTTTATTTTTGAACTCAAATTACTTGCTAAGATTTTTAAAGATAAAAAGATTTCCCATGAAAATATGCATGCCTTGGGGGAATAGGCTTCTCTTGGTCAGGGGCAGGAGGGATGGAAGAACACATCACCTGGCCACACTGGGGCTGACACAAACTGCAGCAGAGGAGCAACATGGCCTGCAGATGCTGTCCCAACCCTCACTGTCCTCTCCCAGATGCCTTCTTCAGATGGGGAGGGTGGGACTCAGGCCTCTGCCCTCAGGTGGCCTCTGCATAGTCTGTGAGGCACCAGCAGCCCAGGGAGGGGGCAACTCTCCAGCATAACCTGCCTTTGCTTCTCATCCCAACCCCAGGCTTCTCTGCTCTCTCACACAAGACCTCTATCATGGTCTGAGATTGTTGGAACTTTCCAAATGCTCATTTTCATGGTCCCCACATAGCTCCAGGGCCCTCCAAACATGAGTCTGAAAGCACAGGCAACTGGGAGTGCCTGTGGAGGGGATGTAGGGTGTGGGAGAGGGGGATGCCACAGGAGAATTGCCATGTCAAGGTGGGGGGGCTTGCCACCAAGTTAACATGGGTGGAAAGCAGGAAGCAATTCAGGGCACCTGACAGAAAGCTGTGCTGGGAGGTGGAAGGCAAGGGCACTCATCTGCACATGCATGCTCATACACACACCAGGTCCCACAGCTGACCCAGCCCACGAACACCCACAGACCCAGACACACCAAAACGTCCCAGTGCCCATGCAACGGCTCTCTAATTGCATTTCTAAAAATGAGAAAGAGGAAATCAAATGACACTTAGGCCATGGCTATTCCCCATGACCATTTCCCATGTCCCATCTGAGCAGCCAAGGCAATGAGCAGCCTGAGTTCTCAGCTGAGCCCCAGACTCCTTAGCAATCCCCAGCAAGGTCCAAGATGAGCTTGGCCTGGTCTGGCTGACCTGTGGGCCCTGCCATGTCCTCATCTGCCCTGACCATGAAGGCTGTGGACAGGAGCAGCCGGCTCATGTCGGGGGTGGGGGTGGGGGGCGGGTTACAGTCAAGGTAGGAGGGTCACAGTAAAGGTAGAAGCAGTGGAGACAACCCCCTTCCAACAAGTTTTCACGGAACACACAGGATCCCAGCTTTTCACCACCATTATTGAGCCCAGGGTTCCTTCCCCATGCCTCCAAGCATCCTGGAATCCTATGCCAAGGGCTGGGCAGCAGCTTCCGAAAGGATCTCTCCTCTATGGGTCTGTACTATGGTGTCCATCTTCCCCCTGACCCATTCTGCAGACCCTCTGATGTGGATCCAGGCTCTCTATTCCACATGGCATCTTTGACAGAGCTCCGATGGAAGATTACGGTTTGCCATAATGTTGTTTTCAAATTTTTTGAGCAGGCAAATTGCATTATCAGCCACCCTGTTATACCTTTATACCCGAGGTCAACTGAGACCATCAGATCTTTTTTTTATAGAAATACTAGAGGCCCGGTGTATGAAATTCGTGCACGGGTGAGGGGAGTCCCTCAGTCCAGCCTGAACCCTCTCCAATCTGGAATCCCTCTCGCAATCCGGGACAGCTGACTCCTAACCACTTACCTGCCTGCCTGCCTGCCTGATCGCCCCTAATCACTCTGCCTGCTTGCCTGATTGCCCCTAACCACTTTGCCTGGCTGCCTGATCGCCCCTAACTGCCCTCCCCTGGGGGCCTGATTGCCCTAACAGCTCTCCCCTGCCAGCCTGATTCCCCTAACTGCTCTCCCCTGCCAGCCTGATTGCCCTAACTGCTCTCCCCTGCCAGCCTGATCCCCCTAACTGCTCTCCCCTGCCAGCCTGATCCCTCTAATTGCTCTCCCCTGCTAGCCTGATCCCCCTAACTGCTCTCCCCTCCTGGCCTTACCCTCCTAAGTGCTCTCCCCTGCCGGCCTGATCCCCCTAACTGCTCTCCCCTGCCACCCTGATTGCCCCTAACCACCTCTGCCTAGGCCAGGGGTGGGCAAACTTTTTGACTCGAGGGCCACAATGGGTTCTTAAACTGGACCGGAGGGCCGGAACAAAAGCATGGATGGAGTGTTTGTGTGAACTAATATAAATTCAAAGTAAAGGAGTGGAGGGGAGAGCAAGAGAACCGGATAGAACAGCCGGATCCGGCCCGTGGGCCGTAGTTTGCCCAAGGCTGGCCTAGGCCCTGCCTCCGTGGCTTTGTCCGGAAGGATATCCAGAAGATGTCCGGTCTAATTAGCATATTACTCTTTTATTAGTATAGATAGTAAAGCCTTCCCCCCACCCCTGAAATTGAAAATGGAGATTTTGAATGTGATTACAGATTTCACAGTTTTCTTTTATTGTTTCCAATGTATTAGACAATGAGATGAACAGCTGAGGGAGAGCAGGGTCAATGGATGACCCAGCCCTGGTCTGCAGGTCCAGGTACTACTCTCCTGAATCTTCCAAGAGCACAAGAGAGACACGAGAATTGCAGAGTTAGGGTAGTCCTGGACAGACACAAAGATCCTGAGCTCTGAGAGAAGCAGGCAACAGGGACAACATGGCTCAAGGTCTATCAGAGGCTATCTGCCAGGACCTCCCAACACAGGATAGCAGGGAAATGGATGCCTCCAAATGGTTGACCTTCTCTCACTAGAAACTGGGCCTTGGCTTCACCAGACCCTGGCCTCCACCTTGCTAGACACTGGACTTCAGCCTCACTAGAGCCCCAGCCTTGGCTTCACAGGACTGTGGGTGTGGCTCTTGTCCCTTCAGCAGAGCCCTCCTCCCCTGGCTGCAGTCTCTGTGCCAGCCTGGCCCTCCCTATCTCAGGGGGTCCCTGAGGGCATGCCTTCTGCAGGATGCCAGCTATACCCAACAAGCTGTAATCCTTCAGGGCGTCGGGGGAACCCTCCAGCCTCACTTATAACAAACTTGGTCTGTTGTGCAACCTCACAGTGCAGAATGTGCATGTGCCCAACTTCTCCACTGTTGCACAATTTTCCAGCTGTTTTCAGGACTGTTTCATCCTTCATCTGGCATATTTCAGTGGCCATCTATAAATGTTAGACATATGTAAATACAAAGTTGAGCATATGTATGAAATGACAAATAGAAGTAAAGGAAAGGAGGTGGGGGACCAGGACTTAGCAAAAAAGCAGATGAAACAAGTGTAAACATACTGAATGTTTACACTTCTAGAACTCTGGGAGATGAAATAAATTTGGACTCAATTTAAATTTAAATTGAGGTGTTTGTCCTGTAAAATCTATTTCAACTTGTGCTGTTTGGCTTTTCCTCCAATTTTTTTTTCTTTTTCTTAAAGAACAATCCCTAAAGCTCCACCACTAAAAAAAAAAAAAAAAAAAAAAAAAAAAAAAGAAAGAAATTCTATAGGCATTTTCTTGCCAAATATATATTTTTAAATATATATTTATTGATTTCAAAGAGGAAGGGAAAGGGAGAGAGAGATAGAAACATCAATGATGAGAGAGAATTATTGATCTGCTGCCTCTTGCACGACCCCTACTGGGATCAAGCCCACAACCCAGGCATGTGCCCTTGAATGGAATCAAACTCGGGACCTTTCAGTCCACAGGCCGATGCTCTATCCACTGAGCCAAACCGGCGAGGGCTTGCCAAGTATTTTTAACAGCATAAACCAAGATTCCCTTGTAAGGGGCAGAAAGGCATGGAGATGACAAATCCCCCACATTGCTTCTTCCTCTGTGTGGACCATCTGCACTTCCTCCCAATTGGAATCCTGGATGGCATGCCTGGGTTCTTTATTTCACAGGAGTGTTCTGGATTTTGCTGGTGACAGGACTGTAAGAGAATTCAGAGCTGAGAGAGGAGAAAGGTGCAGAGAGAGAGGGAGTTTATTTTACTTTCCAAGGGAGGAAAGGGCCGGTACATTGCTAATCAATACAGGTGCAAGAAACAAAAGGTGGCTTCCCCTTTTAAAGGGTAATGGATATTGTTGCTAGGTGACATGGAAGGGAGGAAGATTTGGGGCTGAAGTAGTTTGTTTTTCAGAAGACAGTCCAGGCAGATGTACTAGAAAGGTGTCTTGTCAGTATTGTCCCCAAGCCTATAACACATGCGTAGAGCAAAAGTTATGAAGAGTTCAAAAGAGACCTTTTTGAAGGGAAAAGAAAAAGGAAACTTTCTATTAATAGAGACTCCTTGGTGCTAATTATCCCTGAGTTGTAAAAAATAGGAGGAGGGGTATGCAAGAATGTAACCTTGAGAGTAGCTTATCTTGTCTTGCAGTTTGAACAGAGGCACCAACAATTTGAATCGGAGGAGCCAACAATATTGGGGTTTAATTAGCAGGTAGTTCTCATAAATTATGGAAAGCCACAGCAAAGGAAAAGAAAGGCTTTTTTTTTTCCTCACAAGGAGGACCCTCTCTTCGTGGAACTAGGATCTTCCCAGGATGGCACCTGTGACTGGAAGCAGCTGAGGAGAGGGACCTTCCAGAACCAGCCAGTCTTTACCCCAGGCCACAAGCTAGGGGCTTGCAAGAGGAATCCTGCCCATAAACCTGTTTGGTTGGGACCACACAGTGATTTTATTTTAAAATTGTATAATACATATACATATACAATTAGGAGATTTCGGATTATAAATCTAGATTTTGGGCTCCTTTTGGTAAAATAAAATACCCTGGCAACACTGGGTTCATTCATATCCAGCCTGGCTGCTGGAGCAGAGCTTACAAGAGGCTGTCCCCATGATTTCTGTCCCTTCCTCACTCATACCAGCTAATTTTTGCTTCATGAACCACCCTAAAACCTAGTGGAGTAAGATGAGAGTTATCTCCAGTCACACAGCTCCGCAGATTGGTCTATGCAGCTCTCCTGACAGGGCAGGTATGGGTTGGCTGGAGCAGCTCTGCTCCACTTTGGCTTACATTGTCCCCCCGCTGCCCAGGTGCAGGGACACCAGCTTCCAGAGGAAGCTCATCTCATGGAGGAAGTCAGAAGCTTCTAGAAGGTGAGCATGAAAGCACAATGACTCTGAGACCTGGGCTCCAAACTGGCACGTTGTCTCTTCCAGCCAACTTCCCTTGGTCAGAAGAGATATATGTCCCAGCCTACATGAAGGGGCAGAGAAATGGCAGACACACAAGGTGTGGATACAGGGACGTGGATTGAATAGTGTTCTTCCCCAAATGAAGGATGCCTAGAACCTCAGAAAGGGATCTTATTTGAAAATGGGGTCTTTGCAGATGTAGTTAGTTAAGATGAGGTGATATGGAATTAGCGTGGGCCTCAAATCCAATGTGACTGGTGTCCTTACAGGAAGAGAAGTGGAGACACAGAAACAGAGACACACAGGGAGAGCAACATGTGACAATGGAAGCAGAGATTGGATGGACGTGTTTACAAGTCAAGAAGTGCCAAGGATTGCAGGCAAATATCAGAAGCCAGGAGAGAGGCAGAAAACAGATTCTCGCTCAGAGAGAAAACTAATCTTGCCAACACCATTTTGTATTTGTGGCCTCCAGAACCATAAACAAGAAATTTCTGTTGTTTTAAGTCATCCAAGTTTGTGATAATTTGCTACTGACAACCCTAGTAAACTATCATACGATGGATAAGGAATTGGGCACAATGATACAGTCTATCACAGATTGCCCTTCTTGGACACAATTATGGAAGACTTTTCTACTTGCAAAATACACTCGCCCCTGCTCTAGACACCCAATTAGGGCATCAAGCGACAAGTCCAGAATCCCATACTCTGTGGCAAATCTGGATGCAGCTGCTCTTGCTCTGGAGACCTATGAACAAAGCAGAAACTGTCTGCACACCTCCCCCCATCACACTCCTCCCCCACATGTAGAGCAGGAACAGAATCACTTAAGAAAACACTGCCATTCAGGAGAACAGAAGGCCCAATTGGGCCCTGGTCCAGAATTCTTAAGTCCTGTTGGAGTAACATGGCCAGGAACTGCTACCCTGGGGTAGGAATGCTCTGTGATTAGCCTCTAGTCCACTGCTGGGGGCTGGGCCCTCAGCTTCATTGTCAGTGGCTTTTGGCTCTAATCTCTAAGAGACCCTTCCTGCTACACTATTCTTCTTGGTCACTTCAGAGAAGGACACTGAAAATTATGCCCTTTCTAGCCGCTGAAGATTTCCTCAGCCTGCATTTTGCCCATAAAGTATTAGTGGCCCAGAGACTTTTTTCCATCATGAATAGTCTCAGTCTTTTTTAGTCAATGTGTGGGCTTTTCCAATGCAGCTTTCTCAAAAATTGTGGGTTTCTTATGTATTTGATTGCCTGTGTCAAAAGCTGTATTTATAATTCATTTTAAGACATATCTCTCTCTGCACTTAATTACAGGTACTGTGGGCAGCTTAGGCTATTGCAGGGTCATTGATCTTTCTAGTAAGTACTACACACCATTTAATTCTTCCAGAGACCTTCAGAGGGATGTGAGAGCTATGTCTCTGATTTGCTCTATGCTGCCAAGCTTTACCTTTTAGCCATGCCCATGATATGACTTTTCTCTCAGGCTACATCTTAATTTAAGAATCTTTTATTGAATGGAAAGTCTGGAGATTAGAAATGGTTTTATTTTTCAACCCAGCAAGCTCCAGATTTTCTTTCTCCTTTTTCTCTCAATTCTTTCTGATATCTGGCCATGTTGTCCCTGAGCTATCTCCTCTTTATAATTATTTTTTAAAAATATGTTTTTATTGATTTCAGAGAGGAAGGGAGAAGGAGAGAAAGATAGAAACATCAATGATGAGAGAGAATCATTGATCGGCTGCCTCCTTCATACCCCACACTGGGGACCAAACCCACAACCGGGGTATGTGCCCTGACCGGGAATCGCCCTGTGACCTCCTGGTTCATAGGTTGATGCTCCACCACTGAGCCATGCCGGCTGGGCTCCTTTTTATAATTCTTCATGAAATGCAGGCATCAGGAACCCACTCAAGCCTGAAAATTCTACCTGGACACTCCCAGCCAAGAAAAAGCAAGCATCTCTTCACTTAGAACCTCCCACTTGTCTTTGTAGAATGAGAGAATGGAGCAGAGAATGTCCAGGAAAGGGGGAGCTCCCAGCTGTAGGAGCTGGCCCTGCTTTCCACCTGTAGGAAACAGAATGTTCTTTCCACTCTTACAAGCTAAACTCAGGTTTGGCTGCCTGCAACAACAAAAGCCAAACTCATGAGACAGGTGCTGATGAGAAGAAAAGTGTTTTATTCAAGCGCTGGCAATATGAGAGGATGGGGAACTCTCATCTCAAAGCTCATCTCAGTATCTCAGTACAGGCAGAGATTTTTATAAGGAGGGAGAGGGAAAGCAGAACAAAGAGATCAAGGGGATGTGGTTGAAAAGTTCTCTCTGTGCAGACCAGCACAGTCCATTCCAATAAGGACCTAAAAACTGGTCAAGTGATGGCCTAGTGGGCATCATCCTGGTTTTTGTCATCCTGATTTTAGAGTTGAAGGTGAGCAAATCTCCCAGAGCTTGGATGACTGAAGGTCAGAGTCTGTATCTTTTGAAGTTAGTTCCTAGAAATCTTATACACACATGCTGGCTATCTGTAGTCACACATCAGCCAGAGTCATCATCCACAGAAACAATGTCAAAAGAATGGTGGGAGTGGGTTACAATTCCCCATTGCTACATTCTCTCCCCACTTCTGGAGGCTGCCAGTGTCCCTTGGCTTGTGGTCACATCCCTCCAGTCTCTGCCTCCATGGTCTCATTGTCCCCTTTTCTTCTGTGTTTGTTTGTGTCAGATCTCCTTCTGTCTCCCTCTTATAAGGATCCTTGTGGTCGCGTTTAAGGTCCACTCAGATAAACCAGGAAAATCTCATCTCAAAGACTTAAATTTACTCATACCTTTTGCCAAATCAGGTCAAATTTACATGTTTGCAACCAACCAACCATTCCTAGCAAACACATGGGCGTTAGCCAAGACCACATCCAGAATAGGTTAGATGCAAGCCAGTAAGATTGGGGTCTTGCTTGCCAAAAGCAGAGGGAGGGCATCTAGGGAGAGACAGCAGCATGAACACAGGTGAGAGGCATGAGCATGCATGGTATGTTCAATAAATTACTCCAGGTGTCAGCTCTATTGCCTCCTCAGGGACCAGGAGGGATCCCTCAAGAGCGCAAGCATTTCCTTTCTGTTCTCTGAACCTAGGCACCACTTTTCCCTAACGTATATGTTTTTTATAGGTGCGGCTGACCCTGTTTAAAAAAAAAAAAAAAAAAAAAGGCCTACTTTAATGAAATCAGTCCTTTAAAATGAAACATTTTATCAAAAGCTATAACATGATCCCTGTGAAATTAAGCTAAGAAGGCAGGCATTATAAATGCCCCCTGACACTGGTTTTGATTTTTTAAATTGTCATTTAAATTAATGTTGGGCCATGGAGACTCAATGCTCGGGTTGCCTTTCTGGAGGGAAATGTTCTTACCCCCTCCCCCCACCCCCACCCCCACCCCCCAAACAGACGTCTTGGAGATTGGATGCAATTGTTGCCTGCAGGCCCATTTCAACTCTGGGGCTGGAAGTCAGGCAGACACCTGGGGGACCAGAACTATTCTCTAGATAAGTGGCATGCCCACTCTGTATCAGACCCTGTCCCAAGACAGGGGAGAGGTCTTGCCCAGGCACATGAAGGCTAAAAGGTTGAAAAGAATGGGTGGATCAATCATGAATATATGGCAGGTGGCAGAAACCGATTTGGGCTAAATTAGGCAAAAGAGGAATTTATTGTTTCTCAAAATTAAACATTGGCTTTGGACATCTGCAGTGATGTCCCCAGAACTGTTTCTTTCCCTCCAACTTTCTTGCCTGCCTTCCTTTGGTTCACTTCCTTCTTAGACAAGAAGTCTCTTCATGGTGCCAAGGGGGCTGCTGCAGCTCCAACTTCACATTCTCACAACCTTAAGCCCCTGGGGAAAATAGACTACTGTCCTCAAGAGCTCAGATTGAGTCCTAGGTATCTGATGGGCCCAAGCGAGGTTAAATGCCCACCCCTGAACCTAACCCATGATGAAATTCACTGAGGAGCCATGTGATCCATCCTTAAATCCAGGGCTGGGGCATTTACCCCCAGCTACATGACCCACAGGGGAGAGGTATGAGTGGCCACAGACCAGTAAGCGTCTCATAGACCACCCTAACAATTATGACTCAGAGTATGCCTGTTAAGTCACAAAAGAAGTTAATTCTTATAACTTGGAGTGTCCATTTTAATGGCTGTATTAATCAGTTGGGGCTGCCCTGTGAGGGATGCCAGTGGCAGAGCCATAAACATGTGATGCCATTCACAGATAATAACAACAAAAGCACACTCCTCTCCCTCCTCCTCCTCCTCTTCCTCTTCCCCCTCCTTCCCTACCTCCTCATCCCATACCTTCTGCTCCCCCCCTTTTTCTTTTCTTTCTGCTCATCTTCCAACTCCTGCTCCTTTTACTGCTCTGCCTCCTTTTTCTGCTCCTGATCCTCCTCCTGCCTCTCCTTCTGCTCCTCCACCTTTTCCTGTTTCTCCTCTTCCTGTTCTTCCTCCTCTTCTGGTTTCTCCTCCTTCTCCTGTTCCTTCTCCTCCTCATACTCCTCTTCCTTCTTCTGTTTCCCCCTCCTCCTCCTCCTCTCGCTCATTTTCCTCCTTCTTCTCCTGCTCCTCTTTCTGCTCCTCCTCCCCATGGCCCAGCTCCTTGGCCACACCCATTGGAACCCACCACTCTCTCAACACAGAGGCCCTTGGCTCACTGGCTGGGGTGCTGTTCACTCTTGCTACAAGCCTCACTTTATAGGGTTATCTACTTCTGAGGATTTCAACCACAAATTCCCTTGTGCCTGCTGTGTGCCCCTGGGCTGAATGTTGGGGCATAGAGATAACAATAGTTAACACTTTCATTATTTCACCAGTACTGCCATATAAAGTACCAGACCAGGAGGCTGGCGAAAGGGGGCGGGGCAGTGTGGCTTGAACAACAGAAATCTCTTTTTCCATAGTTCTAGAAGGTGTTGGCAGGGTTGGTTCCTCCTGAGGCCCCTCTCTGTGGCTTGTAGATGGCCGTCTCCTCACTCTGTTTTCACATGGTCTTTATTCTGTGAGTGTCTGTGAATCTACTCTTTTTACACGGAAACCAGTCACACTAGTTTAGGGCCGACCCTAGTGACCTAATTTTAACTTCACTATTTCTTCAAATATTCTATTTAACTTCACTATTTCTTCCCCTATCTCCAAATATTCTAAGGTACTGTGTGGTTGGGACTTCAAATATGAATTGGGAGGGTGTGTGTGTGACACAATTCAGCCCATAACACTTGTCACACTTTTTACGTAGGAGGCAATATTGTAAGTGCCTTATCTCTTACCTCATTTAATTATCTCAACAGCCCTCTGAGGTGCACACTGTTTTTATCATCTTCATGTTACAGATAAGAAAACAGAGGCTCAGAGAGGTTAGGACAATTGTCCAAGATCACCCAGCATACCATGCTATCAGCCTCCCATCACAGCAGCTGCTTCTCCTCTCAGCACCTGCACTATGTGTGTGCCTGTCGGCCCGCTAAAGTAGGAGTGGATTGCTCCCTCCCTGATGCCTGGTACAGAGAAGGTCCTGGATGAGGAAGTAATGACCAGAGAGGAGGGCATGTTCCGGTAATGTGGTCCTTGCCCTTCAAGAACTGCAGCCCCCCAAGGCGCTTATCTTTCAAAGCTTGGCTTGGAGCTGAGCCCCATGGCATCCAGCCTCAGCTCCCTTGGCCCCAGGCCTGCCCAGACACACGAGCCTGCAGAGCCCTTTGGTAAAAATCAATGCTATGGCTGGCAAGCAGCTGGGCCTTGCTTCACAGGGCTCTACCGTATCCCAGCAACAACACGTGCATCCCCTCAACTGCAGGCTCCTGAGAAGATGCTGCTCTCAGACCCCAGAGCCCAGCCATCCCTTGCTCAAGCTACAGAGCTCACTGCCTCCACCGGGGGCTTCTGTGAGCTCACCTCCTGAGCTGGAGACCCACCCCACCTCACCCAGGGGTGGGACTGAGAAAGGTATTCAGGTCATGAACCCTGACCAGGTAGGGCCCTATTTTTTGGCAGTTAATTCCTAAGATCAGAGCAAATGGCAGGGAGGCCTGTGTGAAATATGAGCTGCAAAGATTTGACAGGAGTCTGCAAATAGATGCATGAGCAGGATGCTTTATGAATATGCAGATACTTGAGTCAGGAAGCTATTATCCTCCTGCCCAGAGATCAGCTACAGATCTGAGAGATCACCCAGACCCCCTGGAGATTCTGGACAGTCCCTGCCCTGTCTGATCATAGCTACTGCGAGGCATCAGCTTGTGTGGTCGGCAACCCAATTCCAGAACATAAGGGGCCTGGCCAGCAGTGAAGCCTTCCTTTGGCACTCTGCCAGGTGGGGCTACCAGCCACCAGCCCCTGCGGGAGGAGGTGTGTAGCCAGAGCTCCTTGTTCATCCTGAGTTCATCCAACCCTTGCCATCCTGCCCATCCTGAGTCACATATTTTTAATTACCCTATTATACAATTTTTTTCTGTCTTGTTTCTTCCACTAGCTAATGCTGTTTACTTTTGTACTTTTAACTTTAAAAAATCTTAATTGTTCTTTTCCTGTTTTATCTCAGCCTTTTGGAAGCTGTTAAATCATTTCATCAGGCTCATTTGTTTTCCTATTCTTTTACTATAATTTATTGTTTGAATTCCAAGAATCTTTTCAATATGGCCTCTTCCGCAGTCAGCAGCATCTGTGGAGGAAAGAGCCTGGTGGACCCTGACTTAGGTGTAACTCTGGCTAGGCTGGTTACCTGGTCTCAGAGGCTCCGTTTTTTTCATATGAAAAAAAGGCAACAGTCATACAAATGGGAAGATTCAAACCTGTGTAGAGTTATCATGAGAATGACAACTATCTAATTTAAATCACCTGGCCCAGAGCTTGCCCACTGTGGTACCCAATCATTCTCAGTGGAGGTTAAACTGACATCAGGAGTCTGGGATTCTTTTGTGTCCTTCACAGTTATGGGATCTGCAGAAGCTGTGAGGGCGGTCCCAGACATAAGCTGAGAAACTTGGACACAGTTGTTTGGGACCGCACAGCCCACTTCTTGCCTTCTGGGACATTGCCCTGCTCTGGTTGGGAGGGGAGATGCTAGTCAAACACAGCACCACACCCCTTGCTGCAGGCATGGACCTGGCGCCCAAGCTGGACCAATCAGAATCCTTCCCCAGTGCTTTTTAACAGGATGCAAGGCCAGAGGCTATTTCTCCCTGGTGGAGATATGGTAAAACATAACTACAGGTGTCAGGAGCTTAAAGGGGAAGAAGTTGAGCTGGGGGAGCCCCCAAAGGCAGAGAAGGAAGGGTACCGTATGCTGATCCTAGGACCAGAGTCCAATTTGGTTCTAAAAGCCTTTGAACTGGTTTGATCTGCCTTCTGACACTTGCAACTAAGAATCTTAACTCAAAAACCTATAGCTCTTTTAGGTCCCCAAAGATGAAGTCCCATAACCTAAGCCCCTTGCCCACTTCAGGCAGACTCTGGGGGCACTCCAGGGGCCACATTAGTGAATCCACCCACCGGGTACACTGGCTTCTTTCTCCAGGAGAGCACCTTCTATGAACTGGCTCATGGGCTGAAGCCCTGGGTGGTTTCCACACTCCTCACCAGGCAGGCTCCTTTGGAGCACATGGAGGACACCTGGCAGGTGGTCCCAGGAGGAGGGGCCACATGCCTGAGTAGGGACAGCATCTGAGTCTCAGCCCCCAGAAGATGAGAGCCAGGAACATGGCAGGAGTGTGGTTGGGGGCGGGTGGGTGGTTCCCAGAGCTGTGCCCAATCAGATCATCAGCCTCATGACCCAGGGGAGGGCCCTTCCTCACAGCAAGCCCTGACCAACACCCAAGAGAGAGGACAGAGGCAGAGGGTTGGGAAGTAGAGGAAGAAGCCCAGTCAGATAGATGGCTGGTGGTCAGCATGAGATAAGGAGGAAGGAGACAATGCAGGCCCAGGACTGCAGCAAGTCCATCAGGGGATTCTTTGCCCAGTTCAGAAATGCCATCATCCCATTCAACTAACCAATCACTGTCAAAGCAGGCAGCCTCATCAGCAGAGCAGAAGTCATAGAGGATGTTGGGGTCCTCTTCAAATCACCACAGAGGACAGTCATAGCAAGTTGAGCAGATTACCAGGAGAGTGGCATGGCGGCTTCTAAAGGGCAGATTCCCTCTGAGAGAGTCATGTTCCTCTTTGACCTGAATCAGGGATGATGGGTAGGGCCCTCAGCTGCAGGGAGAGGGAGACATCCTGGGAAATGAAGTGTGGCAGGGCCAGGCAGCAGCTCCAGGACTCTGTCCTGGCTTATGGTGCCAGAGCCTTGCCTTCCTCATGCCACCTCAGGAGAAGCCCATGGCCACTTGCCCCGAGGACAGCTAAGAGTCACAGCGGCCCCTCCCTGTATGTTCTGATCCCAGCCCAGGACCTTATCACTGTTCTGTCCTGCTGCCCCACAGGCTGCCAGCTTGCTATTCCAGCTGGAATTAGTTGGGGAGCCAACCTGTGTGCATTCTCCAGAAGGCAGTCACCTCTTCACAGGGCTTTCCTCCACACATGATGTCCTCATGACCGACCCTCAGCTGTGACACCACGTGGCAGTGAGTAGCCCTGAAGTCATCCCCTCTCCCTCTCTCTCACACCCACATCCATTCCACTAAGCAAAGCTTGTTTAGCCCCACCTTGAAAATAGATCTAGACCCTAATCATATCTCCCATGTGCACTGCTCTACACTGATGAAGGTCACCACTACCACTTGCTGGATTGAAGCAATACCTCCACTCCCACCCACATTGCCTCAATGCAGCCCAGCAGCCAGAATAAAACTGCTAAGATGTAGGCCTGATATCCTCAGTCCTCTGCTCAAGACCCCCCATCTCACTCTGAGTAAAAGCCCAAGTTTTTCCAACAGTGTCCAACCCTACCTAAACAGCAGCTGCCTTTATGAGCCCTCTCTGACCCCTGCCATTCTCCTGGTCCACCCTGCTGCTCCTCTGGTCTTTCTGCTCTTTCTTGAATAGGCCTTGCCCATCACATCTTCTCTGCATGAAACCTTCTCCCATTAGAAACCCAGATGATCACTTCTTCCTTTTTCCAGTTATTAGTTCAATTGTGACCTTTTTAGTGAGGACTTGCCTCACTAAAAATCACCACACAAAAATCACCACTTTCTACCTCACTGTAAGTGCAGAATCAACTTCCCCTCTGCCTATGTTTTCTTAGCCCATGCACCACCTGACAGTGTACTTAATTGTATGTTTGCCTGTTGTCCATCTGCACCACCAGAATGTATCTTTTCTGCAGGCCAGACTTGCATTTTTCACTGCTGTATGCACAGTATCTGGGACCTAGAGAAGACTCGTATTTATTTGTTCAGTGAATGAGTGAAAGGCGTATTGAAGAGGGGGCTTCCTGACAAGGTTGTTTGCATACAAGCTAGTGTAGGGAGTGAGTCAGAAGGGGAGGATGGAGCCCTGGCAGGCATGACTAAGTGGTTAGAGTGTCAGCCTACGCACTGAAGGGTCGTGGGTTCAACTCCTGGTCAAGGACATTTACCTGGGTTGCAGGCTCATCCCTGGCTCCAGGAGGGATGCTTCTCCCTCACATCAATGTTTCTCTCCCTCTTTTTCTCTCTCTCCCCCCTCCATACCTTCCCCCTTTCTATTCTGAATATCAATGGGAAAAAAATCCTCAGGTGAGGATTTTTTTTAAAAAAATGGTGAGGATTGAACCTCAGGAGAAGGCACTGTAGGACATGGTGAGGTGTTTGGGGTTTATTCTGGGGGGTCCTGCAAAACCTTTGGAGGGTCTTCAGCAGGACAGTGAGCTAATCTGCTCCACATTTTTAAAATGCCATTTTGGCTCCCATATGAATAGGGCACTACACAGTGCCCAGAGCTGAAGTGAGAAATCAGTGGAGAGGCCACAGAGATGGGCCAGGTAAGCCAGGTAAGCCTAACCCAGCCCAGGATGGGAGAAGAGAAACTGGGTGGACTGGAGAACCTGAGAATGGCAGGCACAGGCCCACACCAATAGGCATGCTCCCAGAGCAAGCGCAGTCCCAGTTTGGTATTTTATGCCAGCATTTTGTAATCTGAAAGTGCTGAAAGAAGCTTCTGGCTGCTCTAAAGGATGGTTGGAGCTCTGGGAGGGCTTCACTGAGGAGGGAGCATCTGTAGCTATAAAAGGCCTATTCACACAGTGTCCATGGTGTTCCTCCACACGGAGGCCCTTTACACTCAACATGCAGGTCAGGCCCAGGGGACAGCCAGTGAGTCCAGAAGTTCCGGCCCCCCCTCTGAGACTATAAGCCCCACTTACTGTGCTGTGAGGTCCAGGGGAAGAAGGAGAGGAGGTGCCCAGCCGGGCAGGGAAGGAGGTAAAGGAGAAACCCAGCTGGATCAGGGGAGGAAAGGGAGACTCTCAGCCCTGGGGACTGGGCTGGTGGCCAAGCTGAGGAGAGGGTGAAGGTAGTCCTTGCAGAAAGACAACCTTCTTTCATCGTTGCTGCTTGAGGACGGCTACTAGCCAGTCTAGTCACATACACACTATCAGGTCCTACCCAAAAGCTCAGGAGAGGTGTGGGTGGTAGAGCTCCTGTGCCTCACTCTCCAGCAAGAGTGTTGGAGTTCAGCACTCACCATCGTGAGGGGGCAGCTGGCTGTCCCAGACAGGGCCTCCTCTCAGGCTGCAAAGGCTCTTCTAGAAGCAGCCTCATTGGAAGAGGGAAGAGTCCCTCATTCATACTCATTTAACACAGCACTCCCTTTCTCTCCAAAGATCAACTGTGCCCACAAAGGGCCAGGTAGTTTTTAAAGTCACTCAGAAACTCTGTCTGCATTGTCCTGTACCAGAACCTTGAAAACGTCTCCCACCCATTGACATAAGTGAGGGAGACCTTCAACACAGAGCAAGAGACTTTGCCTGTGAAGCGGGTGGGGAAGGGGCTCAGCCAATCTAAAAGGTTTGAATGTCAACCTGGAGGATTTTGTCGGGAATTCAGGAAAAGGATAAAATATCCTGAATTTGACCAAAGTTCTCCATTGTTCCAGGAAAGGACACACTAGACCCCACATGATTGTTTGGGGAAAAATTCTCATCCACTTATCAGGCTAGTGAGCAGTGTACAGAGGAGACTGACAACAATTTGCAGGATACAGGATGCAGGATGCAGGACCAGGACATGAAACAGACACAGGATGCCTCCCAATCTGGAACAGAGGACATGTATCGCTTCAAGCATGATAGCATGTGAAATGACAGGGACTGAATGTGAATATGCCCACAGAGCTCATCATTGAGTCCAGCTGGGCAAAGGCTCTGCCTCCATAACAAGTTCAGGCAAAATGGATACACTCGTCGTGAGAGAACCAGCTCTATACTCCCAGGTGCCACCATAATCTTCCTACCTGGCACCTTTAGCACCCACCGTCTCTTATCCACCCTCCCAGAGCCCTGATGTTCTCTCCGAAACCTGGAACTGATCCCTTCACTTCCTTGTTGAAAACCTGCTAACCGTTCCCCATGTCCTACAAGATAAAGAACAACTGCCTTACCCTGACCTTTAAGGCCTGTTATCCAGCCTGGGCCACCCTTCCTATGAGCACCACCAACCCCAGCTCTACATGCCCTCCTGTTCTTCAAGCTTAGAACAATTGTGCCATGGTCTGCTGACCTTTGTGTCACTGAGAGGCAACAGGGCCATCGTGTAACCATTAGGAAACAATAGAGTGGCAGGTTCTTCAGACATGGGTCTCTATCCACAAACTCCTGGTGTGACCTTAAGCAAAGCAGTTACCTACCTTGCCTGTAGAATGGGGAGGTGATGTGATGCTGTATAAAATCACAGTTCTGCAGCATGGGTGAAATTTCCTACTGCTTTCTCTGCTCTTCACATTGCTGGTCACCTTCCCCCATATCCCTCCACCAGGACAAAGCAGGAACTGGGACCTAAGATGGCTAGCATATTGCATGTCTCTGGCCCCAGGAATTAGCCCAATGTTGTTAGTGGGTCAAATCAGAATGTGCCTCAGGGTTTCTAGGTTGGAAAGTCCCTGTATCCCATGGATGCCTCAGGAAGAAATAGTGCTCTCCTCCAGGAGAATGAGGTGAAAAGGTGGGAGCTAAGCTAAGGAAGAATTGGCATTCGGAGTAGCAGAGCCAAGATAATCCCAGAAGATGAGCTGTTTTTCAGTAACACCATGGAATGGTTGGATCAAGCCTCACCTGAAGCCTGTTATCTCTAGACTTGTCAGTAACATGAGCTGTTAAATTCCCTTTAGAGTTCAAGTCAGTGTAAGTGGAATTTTCTGCCACTTAGAATGCAGATTCCCCCTGGCTGCAGTGGCTCAGTGGTTGAGTGTCAACCTATGAACCAGGAGGTCACAGTTCAATTCCCAGTCAGGGCACATGTCTGGGTTGCATGCTCGATCCCCAGTTGGGGGTGTGCAGGAGGCAGCCTATCAATGATTCTCTTTCATCATTGATGTTTCTATCTCTCTCTCCCTCTCCTTTCTAAAATCAATTAAAAATATTTTTAAAGAAAGAATGCAGATTCCTAATGGGCCCTGCAGCCCATCCCTGGGCATGGGCCTGAAACCCATGATGTCAATGGGCACTTACTGCATGACTTTTATTCTGGAGTCATTGGGCAGATGCCTTCTTTGCTACCTTATTCCACCCCACCCTGTCGTTCTGTCTGCTTCCTTGAATGCTCAAGACAGAGGCCATATCAGGGGTACCTTTGCACACTCAGAACCTTCCTGTGGTGTGCTCAGCACACTCTAGTGTTCAAATGTATATGCCAAATTAATTCTGTCACTCCCAGACAGAATTCAAAAGTAAGTGAGCACCCCAAAATCATCCTGCATGTCAGTTCCTACTGAGCCCTTACCAACTAGGAGAACTTAAAGGTGCTGAGAGAGGACTTGAGGGTACATTTATTGGAAAAGAGCCATTGCTATGCTACGAATGAGGAGGATGTGTGGGGAGCTATCTCCTTCACCTCTAGTTTAGTGACGGCACTTTCAGGGGCAACTTGGAGGCTTTGGAGACTGAGAATGAGGTTTAATCTCCCTATGGGAGCCAGTGCCAGCCGAATCATGGTTGTGAAAGCGATTGAGAGGGAGGTGCTACACTGTAATTGGCCTATCTCCCCAAGTTCCCCAAGGCTAAGGATGCCCTTGGGGACCACATGTGGTGAGTCTTGAACCACTATCCCTAGAAGATGAGGGCCTCATGGGGCACCTTCATGCAATGAACCTGCAGTTAACCAGAAGCTGAGGACACCAGGAGGAGCTGTCCAGGAAGAGGGTGTGGTTCACCTGCTGAACACCTGCAGCAGGACTGACCACTGCCCCCCCCCCCACACACACACACATACACACAGCCCCTCTAGGAGAAGAGCACTATCTCTTCCTAAGGCATCCATGCAACGACTTCCTATCCCAGGAACCCAAGATCACAGAGACTGACGAGAGGCCAACAGGAAACCTTCAGAACCCCAGAACCATCAAACAGCCTACATAAGAGAGACAACTCAACACCCACTTTGCATGAGAGTCTCTCTCCCCTACACTCTCATCCGCATGGAGTTTCATGGTATACACATTTTAAAAATATAACATAACAACTGTGTCAGTTGACAATGTATTACTGGTTGGCATTTCTTTAATGACTTTCAAAGTGAAACACTTCTTAAGACATTGGTTTATTGCTTTGGTTCCCTTTTAAATAAAGGCCCTTTTCACTTGCTTTAGACACCTTGTCCTGGAATTAGAGTTGTTATAAGCCCTCATATTTATATTAATTTTCTCTATAATCATTTTTTCTTAATTTTCCCCCATCATCATTTATCCCCCCTATACTCTCTTCCACCTACCCCCTGACCCCCTCCCCCTCCATTTCTGTAATCACCACTTTGTGGTCCTTGTCAATGAGTTTTTTCTATCTCATTTAAAAATCCATCTTTATAAAACCCATTATTTCCTATCTGTGGCTGCTTTTTGTCTTGGTTGTGTCCCATTTCATTTTATGAAGACACCGTGTTTTGCTGCTTCTTGACCTTTGTCATACCACTGGGTTAAGGCACACATTCTCAGGCAGACAGCCTGAATTCCAAGCCATCTTGCTCCCACTATTTCAGACAAGGTCCTGACCTCCCTGGTCAAGAGCATCACCTGTAAAATGGAGAGTTGCTGATGGCCATGGGCAGTAAGGAGAATCACCCATGTAAAATTTATTACACAGTATCTAGCTCCTAACACATAAAAATTATACTTCTATATTATTACCAGTCATTTTCTTCCAGAGTTCAGACAACATGGAACTACTTTTCCACTTTGCTTTTTTTGGTGTTTTTACTAATCCTCACCCAAGTATATCTTTTTCATCCATTTTAGAGAGAGTGGAAGGAAGGGATGGAGGGAGGGAGAGAGAGAGAGAGAGAAACATCAATTCGAGAGAGACACAATGATTGGTTGCCTCCCACACACACCCTGACAGGGGCAGATGGACCTTCAATCCAGGTACCTGACCAGGAATTAAACCTGTGACCTGTCAGTACACAGGCTGACACTCTACCCAATGAGCCACACTGGCCAGTGCTCATTTTTGGTTTTTAAAATTAGACAGTATTTTAAATTATGAGGAATTCATTATGATGTGTGAGATATAATTGGATTAAGATTTCTTTTCCTTAGATTAAAATCCAATTTTACTATCTACATTTATTTGATGGTTCCTCTGTATAGGAACAAATGATTTTGTGAATTTATTTTAAAACCTGGACTTTGCTTGACTATCCACTTCTTTGTTTATTTGGACCTCAGCTGTAGAGATTTGTGCTAAAGCCATGCTCTTCAGATCATAGCTTTGTTAGCACAGATGCATGGCTTATTTTTTCCACTTAACTGTTCTCTTCTTTCCATGTCCTCACTCTCATGGCCTCCCTCAATGGGCACATTCTCTAACATGACCAATCCAGCCTCAAACTTGCACATTTCCCTGTGAAGCATGCCGGCTGTGCTGTGCATGATTGTTGCCTCACATAAACTGTGTTGGGCTACAGACTCCATTCTGTTCCCACATTCCTCTCTCCACACTGTCTGAGCTCTGTCTGTGGGCACAACTCACTCAGGTATTCTTCCTGCTACATCATGTATGCTGCCGTTTGCAGCTGCCCTGTGGAAGCTGTAACATTCCTGTGGCAGTGACCCCAAAGCCTGTCTCCAGCATTCTGCAATCAGAACAGCGCCAGAAGAAGTATGCAGATCCCCTCAGGTATCCATTTGAAAGTTTCTTCAGCATTCCTGGGTCAAGGGGTGCATGCACTCAAAAGCTGTGCAGTTCACTCCAGAATGACTGGCCTTATCCACACTCCAACTAGCTGAGTCTGGACCAGATGTCAGGGCATATTGGAGGCTGTGGTCTTGGTGGAGGGGCAGACTAACATATCAATAGCATGTAATGGAAAGCTCAAAACAGACCCAGTGCACATGGGGACTCGGTACACATCACACTGAAATTTCACAATGAGCTTGTTCATTTCCAACACCCCCCACTGAAATATTGATCCAGATTGCATTTAATACCTATGTAAATCTGGGAGACTGGGGGACTTGTAACATTAAGATATCTATCCATGCACACATAATCTCCCCATTTAGCAACATCTCCTTTTATGTCTTTTACTAAAGTTTCCATTTTTCTACATAATGGTCTTTTGCATTATTTGTTAGATTGACTTCAGTGTGCTTTTTTGCTATTGCAAATGGTGTCCTTTTTTTTTCCAATTTCTTCGTCACTTTTCATAAAGAATTTGTTCTTAAAAAGCATTCTATGGTACTTTTGAATGTCAACATTTTAACATTTTCACAGTACATTTCCTACATATATGGTCCTTCATTTTATTTTGCAGGAAAGCTAATTTAATTGGTTGTCAATGCCTCATTATTTGATAAGACCAAGAAAGGGTTTGGATATTAGCCAGCTGTTTTTAGATTGTTTGAAGAGAACACTGTGAATTTGTAGTCCAAGGATAATTCTGCTGTTGCTTCAATATTTTGAATTTCAAGTAAGTATTACTTCTCTTACAAAACCATGTATGACAAAGAGTCTTCTGTATTTTATACTTTAAAATTCAATCAATTTAAAAAGCTCCATTTTTTTAAGAAAGGTATTTAGAGGCTTGGTCTTCAGTCTGTTTACTGGCTTCTTATAAAGGACAACTCAGGTGCAGTTGAATGAAAGAGATGCATGAGGCAAGATGTGGGAAAGGACGAAGAATTTCCTCTGTGGGGGCACCCCCTGCCTAGCACTTTCACGGAGCTCCGTGACTGATTTTCCAGTTGGTTGTTGCTGATACAGGGGGAGGTTGCTGGTGTCTGTGAGCTGATCATGAATACAGAAACCTCGATTCAGCTCCTTGGTAGTTCTGTTCCTTTCTCTGTTGACTCGTTTGAGTTTAACATATGTGTTAACATCGGCATATACTGAGCATATAATCCTTTTCTTTCTAATCCTGACAGGCCTAGTGCCATTTCCATTCCTTAAAGCATTGCCTGAAACCCCAATATGATGTTAACAGTGGGATGGCATGAGCCTGATTGCCCAGTCCTGCTTGCAGTGGGATATCCAAGACATCTTCACCTGGTATCCTGTTTGCTGCAGGTTATTCAAATATAGTAGTTATAAAGCTAAGGAAGTTTCTGTCTATTCCTAGTTTTTTGATAGTTAAAAAAAATCCTGTGTAAGCACTGGACTGTGTTTTTCTGAATCTAGTAAGAGAATTAAAATCAGCATTCCTAAAAATATAATGTTTAAAAACCAAGCATCCAAATTTTTCTCATGAACACTTAGAATAACCTAAGGAAATCAAAAGGACACTGTAAGGTCAACAATCAGGTAAGGAGGATGAGGAACCCCCTGGGCCACTGGCTCCTCCCCAGCCCCATTGGGCACCCCTTGAGAAATTAGAAGCCTCTGAATGTGAAGAACTAAATGAAGACTGCAGGAAAGAGAGGGTGTCTCTGGCTGCACATTGAAGGCACACAGCTGCCAGGGTTGGGGAGGGCTGTGTATTGTGGTCAACGACTGGGGTAGGGGTTCAGTGTAATCTTTTTTCTTGGCACCATGGGCTCAGGTGGACCATTGCCTGTCCCCATCTCTCCCTGTTCAAACCCAGAACTGCAGCAACTCTGTGTACCCCCTGTAGGGATGGGGGAAGAGTCAGGTCAGTGCTCAGAGGTGACCCTGGGGCTTTCTTCACTCCCCTCCACAGTCCCTGCATTCACTGAGCACAAGACAACTCCCAATAAAAAGAGAAAAGCTCTCAGGAGAGAGAAAAATGGCGGCAGAATAGACAGACGTGTTCAGAGCCTTGTCCTGGAGCAGAAAGAAAGAACAGCTGAGGGTCGCACGAGGAGTGTTTGTTGGCAAGTTAAGGGACAGCTAAACTCCAGGAGAAGGTGGGGGACTGCTAGACAGGGTTCCCCTGACTGGGCAGCCTTCACTGCAGCTGGGTCCCCTCCTGGAGCTACAGTCTCGGAGGCGGAGAACGCGCCATCTTGAAAGGGAAAGTGGAGCTTATCGGAAGCCTGAAAATCCACAACTGCAGCAACCACCGAACAGCTGCGAGCCCCAGAACACCAGTTCCCGATTGGCGCAAACACACAGATTCAGAGGAGCTCTACACTCCACCACAGAAAGGTCAGATTTTGCCTGGGATAAGGTGAGGTCTCTGGTCCCAGCAGGAGAGAGAAACATGCGTTTTGCGGGAGCTGGAGGACCAGGGAAGTCTGTGCCTAGAAAAATCCGTGGCTGTTGGGGCTGGCATGATCCATGAATGTGGAAGGGGATACTCAGAGCTGCGAACAGAAGGGATCTCTAAAAAGCAACCCATTTTGATCTGATGTGCAGGGACAGCCTAAGAATTTCAAAGGTGTGCCAGCTGCTTAGACTTGCCCGCAGACCCATTTTTTGCACACTTGGGCTTTTTCCTCTTCAAATCCTTGCTTCTGATTACTAAGACCAATACATAGGATCACCCAGTTGGGGACACCCTGGGAGACTGCAGGGGAAAGTTGTTTTTCTGGAACCTGGGGATTGGAGCGGGGAGTGACGAGGGGAGAGCCAGCTCTGAGGCAGCCCACTTCCACAAACCGGTATTGAGTGCCACAGGGAAAGAAGGATCTAAATACAGGCTAGAGAGGCCAAATAGATCCAGAAGTCAATCCAGAAACACTGCCACCCAGGGGCTGAATCACAAATTGACTCTTGTGTAATAAAAAATAAAGGAATACAAGAAATTAAGACACACCGCCTGCTTAAAAATCAGGACTGGCTTACAACACTGAGGAGCTGTGGAACACAGGGAACTGCAATACTGTCTGGACTGAGAAAAAGACATGCCAAACAGAACAATAGAGGAAGTGAATGACCATCACTACTGCACATTTTTTTTTTCATTTTTTACATCTTTTACTCAAGAAATTAATTTTTCTCTTTTTTCCTCACTTGATTTTACCTTTTTAATTATTACATTTTTATTTTCAATCCGTATTACTACTGCTATTTTATCTTTTTTTCTTAAGTATCATTTTATTTTCTCTTTATTTTACTTTGGGATTACTGTTCTACATTCTATTTTCATCTTTCCTTTAGCATCGTTTTACTCTATCTCAACTCTACCTTTATGCCATCAATCTCTTCCTAACCTTTCCCCTTTTGGTGTCCTATTTATATTACCCCTTTCCTGCTTTAGATTTTCCCTATTCTTTCTGTTTACCCCCTGTTAAAATTTCACCCTACTTATATATCTAATCTTCAATCCCCGGCTCCAAGTCCAAACACACCTCTCTCTTCGCTGTCTTAACTATCCAAAAAATTGTTTTTCTCTCTGTCCTTTTATTGTTGTTTGCTTGAATGTTGATTTTATCGAATTTTTATGCTTTTTTTGTGAGATTGTTTTGCTTATTCTTTTATTGTTTTTTTGTTTGCTTTGTTTTTTGCTTCTGTTTTCCCTTGCCTCACTCAATATTAGTTGATGTTGTAGTTTGTATTAATCTCCAGGTACTTGATGCTGGCATTTGCTGGGATTAGTGGTTGTTCTATTGGAGTTTTCTCCCCATATATATAGTTTGTTCCCCTTTCTCTCTTAGTCTCTTTCTTGTCTCTCTTACTTTTTTTTCCTTTTCCCAATTTCACTTTGACACTCCTTTTTTTTTCTTTCTTTCTTTTTCCTCTTCTTCTTTCTCTCCTATCCCCTAATTTGCCTTTCTCTGCTGGTCACCTTTATTGGAGGTTACTAATATCGTGAATATATTTCTGTTCAGTGCCTTGTGTGTTGTACATGGTTGTGTTGTATTTTGTGCCTTTAAATCAACGCAGGAGAGAGAACTACATACCCAGACATCCAGAGAAGAGAGACCATGGGGAGACAAATAAACAGCCTGCATATGAAAGAAAAGCAGGCATCACCAGAAAAGGAAGTCAACGAAATGGAGGCAAGTAACCTTCCAGAGAAAGAATTCAGAGAAACAGTCATAAGGTGGCTGAAAAGAATGGAAGACAAAGTCGACAATATGAGTAAGAACCAAGAGGAAATGAAGAAGAACCAAGAAGAAATGAAAAATGACATTGCTGCTGTAAAGAACTCAATAGAAAGCATCAAGAGTAGACTAGAAGAAGCAGAGGACTGCATCAGTGAGCTAGAAGACAAGATGGGAAAAAATACCCAAGTAGAGCAGCTTCTAGGAAAAAAAATTAAAAAGCAGAAGGCGAGCCTAAGGGAACTTTGGGACAACATGAAACAAAACAACATCCGCAAAATAGGGGCTCCAGAAGGAAAGGAAACTGAGCAAGGAATAGGAAACCTGTTTGAGGAAATAATGACAGAAAACTTCCCTGATATAGGGAAGAAAAAACCCACACAAATCCAAGAAGCTCACAGAGTTCCAAGCAAAATGAACCCCAAAAGACTGACGCCAAGGCACATTATAATTAAATTGGCAAACACCAATGACAAAGTAAGAATCTTAAAAGCGGCAAGAGAGAGACAGAAAGTTAACTGCAAAGGAACCCCCATCAGACTAGCAACTGAATTCTCAACAGAAACTCATCAGGACAGAAGGGAATGGAATGAAATATACAAAGTCATGCAAAAGAAGGGTCTGAATCCAAGAATACTATACCCAGCAAGGCTATCAATCAAAATTGAAGGTGAAATCAGGAGCTTCACAGACAAAAAAGGACTAAGGGAATTTATTACCACCAAACCAGCAATGCTAAAGGGTCTGCTGTAAAAAAAAAGAAATATGAAGCGAAGAAGGAACACAGGGGTAAAGAATAAAAATGGTGACAAATAAGTACCTATCAATAATAACTTTAAATGTAAATGGATTAAATGCCCCAATCAAAAGACATAGGATAACGGATTGGATAAGAAAACAAGACCCATATATCTGCTGTCTACAAGAAACCCACCTCAGAAAAGAAGATGCACACAGACTGAGGGTGAAGGGATGAAAAAAAGGTTTTCCAGGTGAATGGAAATGAAAAAAAAGCTGGGGTAGCAATACTTATATCTGACAAATTAGATCTCAAAGTGAAGGACATAACAAGAGATAAGGAAGGTCACTTCATAATACTAAAGGGAACAATCCAACAAGAAGAAATAACTCTGGTAAACATATATGCACCCAATACAGGAACACTCAAATACGAAAATAATCTCCTGGAGGATATCAAGGGAGACATTGACAGCAATACAATCATAGTAGGGGACTTTACTACCCCACTATCACCATTGGACAAATCCTCTAAGCAAAAAATCAGCAAAGAAACATCAATCCTAAATGACTCACTAGACCAGATGGAATTAATTGACATCTTCAGAACATTTCACCCCAAAGCCACAGAATATACATTCTTCTCAAGTGCACATGGGCCATTTTCAAAGATAGACCATATGTTGGGACATAGGCAAAGTCTCTTCAAATTCAAGAAGATAGAAATCATATCAAGCATCTTCTCAGACCACAATGGCATAAAACTGGAAATCAACTACAATAAAAACAATCCAAAGAAATCAAACACATGGAGACTAAACAGCATGCTATTAAACAATGACTGGGTTACCAGAGTGATTAAGGAAGAAATAAAAAACATCATGGCAACAAATGACAATGAATACACAACAATCCAAAATCTATGGGACACAGCGAAAGCAGTCTTGAGAGGGAAGTTCATAGCTCTACAAGCATACTGCAAAAAACAAGAAACAATGGTAATAAATTACCTAACCCTACTACTCAAAGAGTTAGAGAGCAACAAGAAAAGCCCAGTGTAAGCAGAAGGAAGGAAATAATAAAGATCAAAGTGGAGATAAACGACATAGAGACCAAAGAAACAATACAAAAGATCAACAAAACCAAGAGCTGGTTCTTTGAAAGGAAAACAAGATTGATGAACCTCTAGCCAGGCTCACCAAGAAGCAAAGAGAGAAGATCCAAATAAACAAAATCAGAAATAAAAGAGGTGAAATAACAACAGATCCTGCCGTAATACAAAGAATTGTTAAAAAATACTACAAACAACTCTATTCCAACAAACTGGACAACCTGGAGGAAATGGACATATTCCTAGAAAAATATAACCTTCCAAAACTCAATCAGGAAGAATCTAAACAGCTCAATATGCCATAACTATCGAATAAATTGAAGCAGTCATCAAAAAGCTTCCGGCAAACAAAAGCCCAGGGCCAGACGCCTTCACAGGAGAGTTTTACCAAACATTCAAGGAAGAACTAAAACCTATCCTCCTCAGACTATTCCAAAAAATTCAAGAGGAAGGAACACTTCCAAGCTCCTTCTATGAAGCCAGGATCACCCTAATACCAAAACCAGATACAGACAACACAATGAAAGAGAATTACAGGCCAATATCCCTCATGAACATAGATGCCAAAATCCTCAACAAAATTCTAGCAAATCGGATCCAGCAGTACATCAGAAAGATCATACACCATGACCAAGTAGTATTTATTCCAGGGATGCAAGGATGGTACAATATCCACAAATCAATAAACGTGATACATCACATAAACAAATTGAGAGATAAAAATCACATAGTCATATCAATTGATGCAGAAAAAGCATTTGACAAAATCCAACACCCTTTCTTGATAAAAACTCTCAGCAAGGTGGGCATAGAAGGATCATACCTCAACATAATAAAAGCCATATATGATAAACCCACAGCCAACATCATACTCAATTGGCAAAAACTGAAACCATTTCCCCTAAGAACAGGAACAAGACAGGGATGCCCACTCTCACCATTCCTGTTTGACATAGTACTGGAAGTATTAGCCATTGCAATTAGACAACAAGAAGAAATAAAAGGCATCCAAATTGGAAAAGAAGAAGTAAAGCTGTCCTTATTTGCATATGACATGATATTGTACATAAAAAACCCAAAAGACTCCATCAAAAAACTAACAGACTTAATAAATGAATTCGGCAATGTACCAGGATACAAAATTAACGCCAAGAAATCTATGGCATTTCTATATGCCAATAGTGAACTAATAGAAAGAGAGACTAAAAATGCAATCCCATTTACCATCACACCAAAAAAATTAAGATACCTAGGAATAAACTTAACCAAGGAGGTAAAAGACCTATACGTGGAAAACTACAGGATACTGAAAAAAGAGATAGAGGAAGACGTAAACAGATGGAAGAACATGCCATGTTCATGGATTGGTAGAATCAACATCATTAAAATGTCCATACTACCCAAAGCAATCTATAGATTCAATGCAATCCCCATTAAAATACCAACGGCATATTTCACAGACCTAGAAAGAACTCTCCAAAAATTCATCTGGAATAAAAAAAGACCCCGAATAGCCACAGCAATCCTGAGAAAGAAGAACAAAGTAGGTGGGATCTCAATACCAGATCTCAAGCTGTATTACAAAGCCACTGTTCTCAAATCAGCCTGGTACTGGCATAAGAACAGACATATAGACCAATGGAATAGAATAGAGAATCCAGATATCGACCCAAACCACTATACACAATTAATATTTGACAAAGGAGGCATGAATATACAATGGAGTCAAGACAGTCTCTTCAATAAACGGTGTTGGGAAAATTGGACAGATACATGCCAAAAAATGAAACTAGATCACCAACTTACACCATACACAAAAATAAACTCAAAATGGATACAGGACTTAAACATAAGACGGGAAGCCATAAAAATACTAGAGGAATCCACAGGCAGCAAAATCTCAGACATATGCTGAAAGAACTTCTTCACTGATACTGCCCCTAGGGCAATGGAAGCCAAAGAGAAAATAAACAAATGGGACTACATCAAAATAAAAAGCTTTTGCACAGCAAAAGAAACCATCAACAAAACAACAAGAAACCCCACTGTATGGGAGAACATATTTGCAAATGTTATCACTGATAAAGGTTTAATCTCCAACATCTACAGGCAGCTTATACAACTTAATAAAAGGAAGATAAATGATCCAATAAAAAAATGGGCAACGGACCTAAATAGAATCTTTTCGAAAGAAGACAGAAGGAAGGCCAAGAGAAACATGAAAACATGCTAAAAGTCACTAATTATCCGAGAGATGCAAATTAAAACGACAATGTGATACCATCTCACACCTGTCAGAATGGCTATCATTAAGAAATCAACAAACGACAAGTGTTGGCGAGGATGCGGAGAAAAAGGAACCCTCGTGCACTGCTGGTGGGAATGCAGACTGGTGCAGCCACTGTGGAGAACAGTATGGAGTTTCCTCAAAAAACTGAAAATGGAACTCCCATTTGACCTAGTAATCCCACTCCTAGGAATATATCCTAAGAAACTAGAAACACCAATCAGAAAGGATATATGCACCCCTATGTTCATAGCAGCACAATTTACCATAGCTAAGATTTGGAAACAGCCTAGGTGCCCGTCAGCAGTTGACTGGATCAGAAAACTATGGCACATCTACACAATGGAATACTATCCTGCCATAAAAAAGAAGGAATTCTTACCATTTGTAGGCACCTGGATGGAATTAGAGAACATTATGCTAAGTGAAATAAGCCAGTCAATGAAAGAAAAATACCACATGATCTCACTCATTTGTGGATAATAAAAAACATTATAAACTGATGAACAAAAAGATAGATACAGAGGCAGTAAAGCATCAAACAGACTGTCAAATTACAGCTGGAAGGTTAGGGAGAGGTGGGGGAAATAAGAGATCAACCGAAGGACTTATATGCATGCATATAAGAATAACCAACGGATGCAAAACATTGGGGGGTGAGGGCATGTATGGGAGTGGGGTGGGGGTGGGGGGCAATGGTAAGATATGTACACATATAATACCTTAATAATAAAAAAAAAAGAATAGCTCTCAGAAGAGCATAGTCTATAGGCTGGGGGATACAGGCAGTCCATGAGGGCAGGCCATCAAGTCAACACCATAGAGCTTACACTGAGCTCTTTGTCCAGGAATGGCCAAGCTACAGAGACTAGGCCCTTTCACACTGTGCACATTGTGACAAGATAACTGATGCACCCCACAGGAAAGCTGCCAATGATGTCTTTCATTGAACTAATAAAGACCTTCAGCCAGAATATGCAGAATATGTATACTGGCTGTTCACAGGCCAACCCAAGTGTGGCTTTGTTTGACCAGCTCAATGTTTTAAATGTCTGGAAAACACTTTCCCACCCAGGGAATGTGGTTGTTAGTAGCCACCCCCTTTTGCTCAACATCTGGTGTGATTCATTTGTTATATTATCCGGCCCCTCTGGGCATATGAGTGTACAAATGCCACTTTTTATGCCTTTACGGATCCAATAATGGTTGGTCTGATTTTGTGCATGGGGTCCCCCTGGGGGATAAGCCATGTGATCTCTATTTAGGATAGAGGATATTCCTTCTCTTTCAGAACCCCTAGACAGGCTGATGTGGGAGCTGAATCAGATGATGACTCTGATGTGTGTGAAGAAGGGTCCCGCTCCTCTTGGAGTTTTCTTTCAGTGACTTGCTACTGAAGGGTCTTCCTACCAGAGCCTTTGGAAAAGTGAACAGCATCTGATTGGGCTCAGGGAATCACATCAGAAACAGCCCTCAGGGAGCCTGTTCATTTAATTGCCTGGTCATCGCTGTGTGGCTGATGCAGCTCAGTGATTCCCCAGGAGATGTGCTGATTCAGATCAAACAGGCTTTATTTATGGACAAGACAGAGGACACCAAGACATTTCTTTTCTCTGGGTCTTATCTGCTCCCAAGGTCCCTAAATTTCAGTTGGAAAAGTGTCACCAACTGAAATTGACAAAAACAAGTGAGGTTGGATATATGTGATAAAGACCACACTGTCAACTCAGTATATCTTTCTATTTTTGTAAGATTTGGATTCATAGAAATGAGAAAAACAACAGTTTAAGTGTGAAGATGAGTGGCAACTATAGGTCTGGACAAACAGATATGATTTTCAAGAGTAGTGGAGAGATTAGTTTTTAAATGAAATTATCTGATTTTTTTTATGTCAGTTCCTTAAAAAAACTAAAACAATCAACAACAACAACAACAACAAAATCATACCTCACTGTGTTAGGGATGTCTATTTGCAGCTATGATGGAGTAATTGGCATCGTACTGGTTCTTCTGCCTTAAACAGATATAATGAGACAAAATACATCAGGCAAATGTCAGGCACTGGACAACAGCCAGATCAGGATTGCAACTCCTGAGAGAAGGAAGCACAACAAGTGAGTCCCTTGTGCCCTCTGGTTCTTGACCTAGCACAATTTCCTGACCACAATAAAAATGGTCCCAGCGTACCCAGCAGAGAGAGCACAGATGCTGACTTGAGACATAGAGTTTGGGGCTGTTGAAGCACCTGAAATGTAGAGCTAGGTAGCATAGAGGAGGGAACTGTGTAGAGGAGTATTGCAGATTTCTGGCTAAGCACTGGGTTGCAAGGTCTTTCTCTATCTGAAAGCACATGACACACAGTTGAAAGAAGATGTTAAAGGTCACAGAGTGCTGGAGTCATTGGAATTCTGGCCCAACCAGAATAAAGGAGGCCTCATTAAGATATTCATTGGAGACACAATATATATCCCACATATCATGAGTGAAAACCGCATTCTGGAGAAGTGGTTCTTAATTGGAAGGGAAGGGTAATGTTGCCCATTCCCCCACTCACACCCCCCAAATTGTCAAAATTTGAAGACCTTTTTTGCTGTCATGACAGGAACTACTACTGCCATCTAGTGGGTAGAGACCAGAGATGCTGCTAAACATCCTATAATACACAAGTTTCCCACAACAAAGAATTTCCAGCCCAAAATGTTAATAGTGTCATAGTTGAGAAATCCCTCCCTGGAGTACATGCTACTCTAGACCCCCTGCAGCAGCTGGTAGCCAACCTTCTAGTCCCCAGTGATATTCACCTATTCATATCCCTGTACAGTCCCCACAAGGAGAAGCCCCAGTGAAGAGAGATAGAGGCCTCTGTCATAGCCAGCAATGAGCATAGGTCTGCCAACAAGCATATGAGTGAAATTGAAAGCATATTTTGCAGCCAAGTGTAGCCTTAGATAAATATGTCTCCAAATGACAGCTTGACTGTAGCCTCATGAAAGAACCTAGTCCAGACCACCAAGCCAAGTCACTCCCAGAACCCTGATCCTCAAAAATAGTCTAACAATAAATTTTGTCCTTTTAAAGTGCTAAGTTTTGGAGTAATTTGTTACACAGCAGTCGATAACTACAATACTGCCCTAGCAAAGCCTAAACCCAAATCTTGACAGGATCAAAGAGAGCTGCCAATAAATTTATGATCTATCAGAACAAAACTTTTTAGAAGAAGAAAAAATAAGCCAGATTCCTTAAAATGTATAATTTACAATATTTAGGGTACAGTAAAAAATTACTGGGCATGCAAAGAAGCCATATATATATATATATATATATATATATATATATATATATATCTCATATTCAAGAAAAAGAGAAGTAGATAAAAACAGACCCTGAGATGATGTTAGAATCAGCATACAAAGACTTTAAAAGAGCTATTAGAAATATGTTTAAGAACTTAAAGAAAAATGGGTCCTAATGAATGAACAGAGTAGAAATGTCATCAGGAAATAGAAATTATTATAAAGAAACAAATGGAAATTCTATAACTGAAAAGAAAATACTACCAGTAATCAAAAATTTACTATATTGGTTTACAAGCAAATTTAAGATACAAGCAAAAAAGCCAATGAACTAGAGACAGATTCATAAAATTTCCTCCTCTATGCTATCTAACTCTTTACATTTCAGGTGCTTCAACAACCCCAAACTCTAATCTATGTCTCAAGTTAGCATCTGTGCTCTCTCTGCTGTGTATGTTGGAACCATTTTTGTTGTGGTCAGGAAATTGTGCTAGGTCAAGAGCCAGAGGGCACATAGGACTCAACTGGTGTGCTTCCTTCTCTCAGATTAAAAAAAAAAGTTTTAAAACATGAATATTAATTATAAGTAGACTGGGATACATTAAGAACACATACTGTATGTAGTTACTAAGACAACTCATAAAAATAAAAAGAGGAATAGCTTAAATGCCAATAAAGGAAATTTAAAAAATTCAATTAATCCAAAAAAAGGCTACAAAAGAAGAACAGGAACACAAAGCAGATAAGACAAATATAAAATAATAATTAGATATTATACCTAAAACCCACTATATCAATAACTGATTATAAATGAGCTAAACACTCTTATTAAAAGTAAATGATTGTCAGAATAGATTTTTAAAAATAGCAATGCCTAACTATGTGAAAGTGAAATATAAAGACATAGGTAAGTTGGAAGTAAAAGGATGGAAAAACATAAAAATGATTTTAAAAAAGAAAGCTGGTATAGCAATATTAAAATAAGACAAAGTAGATTTCAAACAAGAGTATTTTCACAGATAATGGGATATATTTCATAATGACAAAAGGGTTAACTCAACAGGTAGTCATAAAAATCTTAACTTTCTTTGCACCTAATAACTGAGCTTCAAAATTCATAAAGCAAAAACTGACTAGAGGAAAGAAAAAACCAGACAATTCTCTGATCATAACTGCAGATTTTAACACCTCTATCTTAGTAACTTACAGAACAAGAAGACAACAAATTAGTAAGGATATAAAGATCTGAACAACACTATCTCATTGAACAACTTCAAACCATACATTTTGCTTAAGGGCACATGTGTATTCACCAAAGTAGACCATATGCTGGGGTCATATAGTAAGTCTCAATGAATTGCATAAAATTAAATTATTATAGAGCATGTTTCCTGAGCACAACAGAATTGGGTTAAAAATCAAGAACAGTAAGATAACTAGAAAATCCTCCCCAAATATTTGTAAATCAATGTACTTTAAATGATTCACATGACAAAGAAGAAATCAGTAGGGAAATTAGAAAGTATTGTAATTGAATGATAATGAAAACAAAAAATAACAAATTTTATGAAATACAGTTAAAGAAGTGTCTAGAAGAAAATTTATAATTGTGAATGTCTATAATAGAAAAAAAACAGATTAAAAACTCAATGGCTCAAATTTACATATTGGCAATCTAAAACAGAACATATTAATTCCACAGTAAATAGAAGGAAAGAAGTAATAAAGAGGTAAAATCAATAAAATATAAAAACAAAAAAATAAACAGAAAAAAAGTGAAAAGAGCTTTTTGAAAATTAATCAATCGAAAAATCAAGCAAGACTGATCAGAAAATAAAGAACAAATTATGAAATATCTGAACTGAAAGGGAAGATATTACTGCAGATCCTACAAATATTAAAAGAATAAGGCATGCCCAGCCAGTTTGGCTCAGCAGATGGAGCATTGGCCTGCAGAATGAAGGGTCCCAGGTTTGATTCTGGTCAAGGGCATATGCCTGGATTGTGGGCTTGATCCTCAGTAAGGGCGTGCAGGAGGCAGCCAATGATTCTCTTTCATCATTGATGTTTCTATCTTTCACTCCTTCTCTCTTCCTCTCTGAAATCAATAAAAAGAATAAGGAGTATTATAAACAACTTTATGATAATAAAAACAGCTGAGATGAAATGGACAAATTTTGAAATACACAATTTACCAAAAGTGACACAGAAAAAATAATGTGAATAGCCCTTCTTTTCAGTATCCTATTGTTTTACCACCAATCCCCAAACTTAACTGACTTAAAATAACAAAACTAACAATCATTTTGTTGTTCCTAAGTTAACTGGCCTGGAGTTTTCAGCAACCATAATTCCATCTGCTACCTGAACTCTTCTTTGCCATATAATGTGATATTCAAGGTTCCTGGCATTAGGATGTCCTTATTCTGCTTACCCCAGGAAACAACTTAAGATGTCTTTTCAGCAAATGGTACTATATCAATTAGACAAATGAGTGGGGGGAAAGAATCTGAACTCTTACTTCATACAAAACACAAAAGATTAATGAAATAGATAATAAATGTAAACATTAAACTATAAAAGAGATATAAATGGTTGATAAAAACATGAAAAGTTGCTTAACATCATTAGTGATTAGGAAGATGCAAATCAAACCACCAAGATACAATCTCACAGCCATTAAGATGGCTATGAAAGAAAAGCTAAAAGGAAGAAAGAGAGGGAGGAAGGGAGGAAGAAAGGAAAGAAGAAAAGAAGGAAGGAAATAAATAAATAGTAAATGTTGGGGGAGGATGTAGAAACATTGGAACCATGTACATTGCTGGTGAGATTATAAAATGATTCAGCTGCTGTGGAAAAACAGTATGATAGTTCCTCAGTTAAGCACAGAGTTGCCACTTAGTCATTCCATTCTTAGCAGTATACTAACGAAAGTTGAAAACATGTTTACACAAACACCTGCACATGAATGTTCATAACAGCAGAATTATTAATAGACAAAAATGAAAACAAATCAAATGCCCAGCAACAGATGAATGGGACATGGTATATACATACAATGGAATATTTTTTCAGCCATAAAAAAGAATTAAGTATTTTTATATGCTACAAGGAGATGAACTTTGAAAACATTATCCTAAGTGAAAAAAGGCAGAGATAAGAAGCCACATACTGTATGATTTAATTTATATGAAATGTTCAGAATGGGCAAATCCATAGAAAAAGGAAGTAGATTAGTGGTTGCCAAGGGATGAACAGGGGAAAATTGGAATGGACTGGCAATGAGAATAGGGTTTCTTTTTGGGGGTGATGGAAGTGTTCCAGAATTAAATAGTGGGGAGAGTGGTATAGCATAGTGGATATACTAAAAACCGCTGACTTGTATACTTTAAAATGGTGAGCCTTATGTTATGTGAATTATCTTACCTAATAATAAACATGTAAATTGACCGTACCTCCTACACCCACAGCCAATCAGAGTGAGTATGCAAATTAACACAACAAAGATGGAAGTTAATTTGCATACATACCTCGGTCCCGGGAACCTCCTTGGCACCCAGGTCACTTCCAGCCAGCTATCGGAGGGGCCAAGCTTGCGATCGGAGGAGAGGGGCGGCGGGGGGGATGGTGGTGGCCTAAAGCCTGGGGCTTGGGAAGGGGCCGAGCCTGTGACCAAACTCAGACCATCCGGAAGTCAGCGCTGGGTTGCCCAGCTGCAGCCTGGCGACCCAACACTGACTGCTCAGGTGGCTGAGACCCAGAAAGTGAGTCGGGGTCTGATCTGCAGCCTCAGTGGAAGCTGTTGATCAGTGTACTTACCTCTCTCTTTCTCTCCCTCTTTCTTTCTGATCTTCACCAGCAGCCAGGCTTTTCTTTCTCTCCCGGCCTCTGTGAGGGGCTGCTGTTAAGCCCCGCCTCTTTGATCAGGCTCAGAGATAGGCCTGGAGATGCTGACGGGCATAGGAACCAACCAATCAGAACCAAATGTGGGTGCTGTGGGGAGCCAATGGCTGCCTAGCAGGCGGAGCTTCTGACGCTGACTGGCATAGGAACTGACCAATGAAAAACAAAGGTGGGTGCTGTGGGGAGCCAATGGCTGCCTAGGAGGTGGAGCTTTTGACGCTTACTGGCATAGGAACCGACCAATCAGAACCAAAGGTGGTTGCTGTGGGAACCAATGGCTGCCTAGGAGGTGGAGCTTTTGACACTGACTGGCATAGGAACCAACCAATGAGAACCAAATCTGGGTGCTGTGGGGAGCCTAGGAGGTGAAGCTTTTGATGCTGGCATAGGAACTGACCAATCAGAACCAAATTGGCAAGCAGAGGAGGGCAGTTGAGGGTGACATCAGGCCTGTAGGAAAGGGCAATTAGAGGTGATCAGGCTGGCAGGCAGAGGCAGTTAGGGGCAATCAGGCAGGCAGGCAGGTGAGCAGTTAGGAGCCAGTTGTCCCAGATTATGAGAGGGATGTCTGACTGCCAGTTTAGGCCCGATCCCTGGGATCAGGCCTAAAATGGCAGTCGGACATCCCGCAAGGGGTCCCCAATTGGAGAGGATGCAGGCTGAGTTGAGGTAATCCCTGCTCCGTGCACGAAATTTGAACCTCTAGTCCTATATAATAAAAGGGTAATATGCAAATTGACCCATTCCTATGATGCACACTAACCACCGGGGGGCAGATGCTCAACGCGGGAGCTGCCCCCTGGTGGTCTGTGTGCTTCCACAGGGGGAGCGCTGCTCAGCCAGAAGCTGGCTCATGGCTGGCCAGTGCAGCGGCGGTGGTGGGAGCCTCTCCCGCCACTGCAGCAGTGCTAAGGATGTCTGACTAACAGCTTAGGCTCACTCCCCTGAGGGGAGCGGGCCTAAGCCTTTAGTTGGACATTCCCCAAAGGCTCCCAGGCTGCCAAAGGAATGTCTAGCTTCCAGCTTAGGCCCAATCCCCTGGGGGAGCAGGCCTAAGCTGGCAGGTGGACATCCCCTGAGGGCTCCCGGACTGCGAGAGGGATATCTGACTGCCAGCTTAGGCCCAATACCCCTGCGAGAGGGTGCAGGCTGGGCTAAGGGACCCCCCCTGAGTGCACGAATTTTCATGCACCAGGCCTCTAGTATATCAATAAAATATTAAATGGGAAAAAATCATGTGTTTGTGAATTGTACCAATATTTGGCAATACCTATGTGTGTGAGAAGACATGTTAAAAAATACAATACATAAAATATTATTACTTCAGCATTTGCAGGATTTTAATGATGAGGAACATAACTTTAAACCCAAATTAAGTGAAAATATTATCCCCTCCAAAAAATAAAATTTCATTTCTTTCATTAGTAGAACTATATTGAAAAAAAAATTATTAAATTATTATTAATTTTGAATTATGTTAATTAAGAAAAATGAAACTACAAAACTTCTTGAAAAAAATGGTAGGAATCTTCAGGACTTTAATATAATTAAAGATTTCCTAGAAGAAAACATTAAGCACTAAAAATAAAAAAATTTAATTTATTTATAAAAATTAGAAACAACCTTTCCAAATAAGACTATTAATAAAATATAAAGGAAAGCCACAGATAGGGAGAAAGTATTTGCAATACATATACTTGACAAAGGTCTTGTATCCAGAATATACATAGAACTCTTGCAACTTAATAATGAGACACACACACACACACACACACACACACACACACACACAAAACAATTGCAAGGGTTGCCAATTTTAAAATGGGAAAAACACTTGAATGGACATTCCATGAAAGAACACACATGAATTGCCAATAAGCACATTACAAGATTGCTCAACATTCTCATCAATGAAATGCAAAATAAAATAACAATGAAATGTTAGTACACACTCACTAGAATGGCTAAATCCAAAAACAGTGACAATCTCAAATATTGGGAGGGATATAAAATAATTGGGACTGTCATACATTTCTGATGAGAATGGAAAGTTGGTAAACCACTTGGAGAAACAGTTTGACAGTTTCTCAGGAAATTGAACTTGCATTTTCCCTATTACCCAGCATTTTACCCCCAGGTATTTAACAAAACAAAACAAAAAAGAAAGTGTGTGTCTTGCACAAGAATTTTTATGCCAGCCTTATTCATAATAGCCAAAAACTGAAAACAATTTAAATGTCTACCATCAAGTAAATAGATGAATTTTAGTGTAGTCATACAATATGAAACACACTAGCATTATACATGCACTAACATGGGTGCTGAGTAAGAGAAGGCAGGTGCGTAAGAGTACTCCACAATTCACTGATGGGAAGCTCTGGGACAGCAAAGTTAGTCTGTGGTGGAGGTCAGAACCATACTGCCCCTGGAAAATTGGGGTTTATCTGGGTTTATCTGGGAAGTGGTGCCAGGAAACTTCCTGGGATGATAGAAATGTTCTGTCTTGCCCTAACTGGTTTGACTCAGTGGATAGAGCATCGGCTTGTGGACTTAAGGGGCCCAGGTTCGATTCCGGTCAAGGGCCTGTACCTTAGTGTGGGCACATACCCAGTAGGGAGTGTGCAGGAGGCACCTTATTGATGTTTCTCTTTCATTGATGTTTCTAACTCTCTATCCCTCTCCCTTCCTCTCTGTAAAAAAATCAATAAAATATATATTTTTAAAAAATGCTCTGTCTTGAGTGAGGTAGTGATTGCATATGTGTGTATTTACATTTATTTATACTATTAAAGTAAAATGCAAAATGGAGACCAACTTAAAAATTGCCTAAGCAAACAAAACCATTTGAACCACATAAGTGCAACAATTTAGCTTATTTTGCAAAATAAGCGAAACTTAACTTGTACCAATTCTTGTAAATTTCTCTGCAAATGATAAACAAAATGCAAGCCGCTCCCCATTGGCATGAGGTAACCACTTTTAAACAATCCCCTGTCCCTAGGAAGATTCTAATGCTGTAACCAGTCACTGTGAAGAATAAACAGCCTCTTCATTTTCACTATATAAGCTGTCCTATCACAATATACCTCTGAGCCTCATTCTACTCTTGCTCTGAGAGCTCCCAGTTTGCAAACTGCTCTTATATGCACAATAAACTCTTAAGTACTATTTTTTTGGTGGTTCTAATTTTGCAATGTCTTGGTTTTTGACGTATATACACACACTTGTTGAACTGTACACTTATAATTATACCTAAATACATTTGATTTTTAAGAAATACCATACAGGCCAAATAACGCATGTGTTACCAGTTTGCAAACTGAGCTAGAGAATCAAATGTGGTAAGAACCAGCCTTCCACAACCCTTTGACTCCAAACATGTGGATCATTATTGCATTACTAGAGGCCCAATGCACAAATTCAAGCACCAGGGCGGGGGTCCCTTGACCTGGCCTGCGGGGTTGGGCCAAAACCAACTCTCTGACATCCCTCGTGGGGTCCTGGATTGCAAGAGGGTACAGGCCAGGCTGAGGGACCCCACCAGTGCACGATTGGGGCCGGGGAGGGATGCAGTAGGTTGGCCAGCCAGGGAGGGACCGCAGGAGGGCTCCAGGGCATGTCCGGCCTATCTCGCTCAGTCCTGATCTGCTGGACCCCAGCAGCAAGCTAACCTACCAGTCAGAGTGTCTGCCCCCTGGTGGTCAGTGCATGTCATAGTGACTGGTTGACCGGTCGACTGTCTGCCCCCTGGTGGTCAGTGTACATCATAGCGAGCGGTTGAGCAACTTTAGCATATCATTAGCATATTATGCTTTGATTGGTTGAACGGACGACCAGATGACTGGACATTTAGCACATTAAGCTTTCATTATATAGGATTTGTTCTTAGGAACAGGATCAATTTTTAAGCATCTTTTATTGGATGCAGAGGCAGGAAGGAAAGAAGAAATGAAGGAAGGGAGGAAGGAAGGAAACACAGACATCAATTACCATCTGTCACAACTTTATTTGGTCTAAATAAAGGCTCTCTCAGGGCCCAGCGTCTTCCCTTGAGACTAGTGTGGCCTGCAGTAGATGCAATGAAAATAACCCCTTTGCCCAAAGTTGACGCCCCAGACACCTAGGCTTGTAGCCAGGCATCACCTTAATAAACAAGGTGTGCTCCATCTCATTCCTCAATAAGGACAGAAACGTGGTCACTGCTCACCCAATCTACTACCTCTTCCCAGACACACAGGAAGACCACACTCCAGTCTCCCTTGAAGTTGGGTTGGGGCCACGTGACTAAATTTTGGCCAATAACATGTGGGCAAGAAGAATGTGCACCACTTCTAGAACTGATCATAATAAAAAATCTCCTGTGTTTTCCTCTCTGCCTCTTTCTCACCACAGCTACTTTGGAGGCCATGTCACCCAGCTGATGGAGCCTCTGGACGGAAGGTATCCAGATTCCACAGCCATTCCTTGGCAAAAGCTGCTGAAAAGAACCACCCAACACACTTCTGGGTTTGTGTGAGCCCAAAATAAATGTTTACTGAGAATTGGGAGTTATTATAGCAGCTTTCAGTACTTACTCTTTTACCTGGTATGGGCATGTTACACAGACTTCTGGACATGTATGAACTTCTACCACTGCAAAATACATCAAAGAAAAAGGAAAAGTTTAGTGGCTCTTGTTATGTATATTTTACTACAATTAAAAAAAACACCTGAACATTAAAAAGAATAATTATAAAATAGGCAAAAGACGTGAGCAAATATTTCACCTAAGATAGCCCATGAAAAAGTGTTCAGCACCTTTAGGAAATGCAAATTAAAACCAGAATAAGGTATCACTACACATGTATTAAAACAAGTATAACAAAAAATAGTGATAACACAAAATGCTAGCAAGAATGCAGAGACATTGAATCTCTCATCCATTGCTGGGGAGAATGTAAAATGGTACAGCCACTCTGGAAAATTGTTTGTCAGTTTCTCACAAAACTAAACATGCACTTAACACACAGCCCAGCCCTCAAACTTGGACACTTATCCCAGAGAAATGAACACTGATTCTCTCACAAAAACCTGTACATAAAATATTTGTAGAATCTTTATTTGTAATGGCTGAACAAACTGGTATATCCATACAGTGAACAATGTTCAGCAATGAAAAGGAATAAACTATTGGTACAGTCAACAACCTGATATAATCCACGAGAATTATGCCAAGTAGGAAAAAAGCCAGTCTCAAAGAGTACATATTATATGATTCCATTTATATAACATTCTCAAAATGACAGAACTACAGGGCTAGAAGACAGATCAGTAGTTGCTAGGGGACAAACACAGGGAGGGGATGGATTGTATTTTAAGCTTTGCTGTGCCTGAACACATGGTAAACACTACTAGGTATTTGGTATTATTATTTATTTTATAGACCACAATAATTACAATAAAGCTATTTTATTATGTATTTTTGTTCTTCATACACACATAATACATTAAATGATGTAAGTAAAAAATATAATCTGAAAAACAACATGAAAATTGAATATTTCATTTTTAGGCAAACCTGACAATCCTAAATAATAAAAGCATAATATGCAAATTGACCGAACTGTGGAACAACTGGTCTCTATGACATGCACTGACCACCAGGGGGCAGACGCTCAATGCAGGAACTGCCCCCTGGTGGTCAGTGAGCTCCCGCTCAGCCAGAAGCCGGGCTCACCACTGGAGAGCGCAGTGGAGGTGGCGGGAGCCTTTCCCGCTTCTGCTGCAGGCAGGCAGTAAGGAGCAGGAGCGAGGGGTCCCTGACTGCGAGAGCCCAGGACTGTGAGAGGGATGTCTGACTGCTGGCTTAGGCTGATCCCCGGGGATCTCGTGTACTGGGCCTCTAGTTATTTTAATAATGGACCATCTTCCACAGGAACTAGTCTCATTTTGCATAAATTGTGTAGCTTGTGGTTATTTCTTGGCATTGTTAATACCAAGAATTTTTTGCGTGCCCAGGAATACAGCCACTGGCATCTCACAGCTCTGTCTTTTTTTTAGTTATTTGTTGATTTTAGAGAGAGAGAAAAACATTTGTTGTTCCACTTATTTATACATTCATTGATTGATTCTTGTATGTGCTCTGATTGCAGATCGAACTCTTAATCTGGCATATAGGGATGACACACTAACCAACTGAGCTGTTCAGCCAGGGCCAGTTCTATGTCTTGATTGTGGTGGCGATTACTGGATCTATACACGACATAAAATTGCATAGAACTTCACACACACACACACACACACACACACACACACACACGATTGAAAGTTTAAACATGGTGGAAACTGAATAAGGTCTGCAGTCTAGTGAACAGTGAATACCAATGTCAGTTTCCTAGCTTTGATATTGTACTGTAGTTACATAAGATGTCAGCACTGGGGGAAGCTGGCAAGCCTACAAGGCACTCTTTGATATTAATGTATAATTTTTGCAACCTCCTGTGATTATTTCAAAATTAAAAGTTAAAAGAAAGGTACAGGACAAGACACATGCAGAGGTAATTCTAACCATGGACTACACATTTGGTCTCCCTGTGGGTGACACACTGGTGTTCTCATGTGGATTCCCCCTTCTCTGACAAGCCAGTAACTCCTATCTGGTTTAAATAACAAGAAAATGTTGTTTATCCCCTCCCCCCAGTGTTAACCTAAAAATAAAAGGCCTTTTAAAGTGAGAGGCAAAAGCATTTATTTGAGATCAAAGGAGAGCTATTTGGGATGCACTGATTCAGTCAGAAGCCCAAATAGTGCTCTGATTAGGAGACAAAGGCAAGAGCTATTTATGAGAACCGGAAGGGGAACAGTTTCAGGAACAGAAGGAAGGCATTTCTATTGAAGTAGATAACATAACAGTGATGTTAATTTTAAACAATGTTTTCTGTTTTTTAAATAAAATTTTTATTGATTTTTTTTTCAGAAAGGGAGAGGGATAGAGAAATAGAAACATCGATGATCCATCATCGATTGACTGCCTCCTGCACACCCCCAATTGGGGATTGAGCCCACAACCCAGGCATGTGCCCTGACTGGAAATTGAGCCAGTGACCTTTTGGTTCCTGGGTCTATACTCAACCGCTGAGCTACACCAGCCGGGCCAAACAATGTTTTTAATTTTCAGTCATACAGTCATAGTCATAATATCTGCTTTCTTGTTATCCTTGCAAACAGTTATTTGTGACACAATGTTGCTTAGGCCCAATCCAAAGATTCTGTTGCCAAAAATGTGAGGTATAAGAAGTGAAAGGCAGCTCCTCTGGTGTGGCAGCTCTGACTTCATGTTAAAATAGCTCTGTTTATTATTATTTTTGACACCAGGAAGCCAAAAATAGCAGCAATAATCTCCACTATCCAGCATCATGAAATCTGCCTTTAGAAGCAAAGCTCATCCACTGGGTCCTGTTGGGACACCGAGACAGCTCTGTTCCTCCACAACACAAATGCTAACTGTGCTCACTGCTGAGTGGAAAACAGACTCATGAGATAGAGGCCACTACAGAGTCCAGGAGAGAGAGAAGGATGACTTGACCCAGAAGGTCATAGTGAAGAGGAGGACAAAGATGGATTTGAGATCTGAGAGGTAAAATGAACAGGACATGGGGGTTGTTTGGGTGTGAGCAGTTATAGAAGCAGGTGTCCAGGAAGACTCCCTGGTCTACCCACTCCGCCTCTGTAATAAGGGTAAGGGGAAGAGCCGGCACTTCAGTATTAGTATCTCCTTGCTTGGGTACCAAGGAGCCCCAAATCCTTTGGATTCCTTTCTCTTGTCTCAGCTGTGTACACTCAGAATCCCTCTTTTTGGTGCCTATTGGAGGAACTGGTACAGATAGTAAGAGTCAGGAGTTATGCCCCTGGCTAGCTCCATCCCAGGGCAAATATGCTTTGCAAAGTCTGGGAACACTACAGCATTGAGCCCCCAGGTGGTAATCCCCATTCAGGTCACAGAAGTGGGCCTGTGCCAGGTTTCTAGAGGGAGCAACTGGTGGATTTACTTACCTCAGGGAGATAGGAGGAGAAGCAGTGGGAGAGGGAAAAGCAAGTTTAAGTTTGGAATCTGCTGAGATGTCAAGTGGGCAAGTCCAAAGCTCAAGAGAGAGTTGAGGGTCATCAGCTTACAGATGGTCTCACAGCCACCCTGGACAGCTTTGCCTGGGTATGGTTTAAAGTGAGAAGGAAAAAGAGAAGGACCAAAGTCCAATTTAAGGCTTGTATAAAGGAGGATGAGGCATAAAGAGAGGCTGAGAAAAAGCAGTCATCAAGAGTAGAAAGAAACAGGGCAGAATGCTGTGTCAGGGAGGCCAAAAGAAGAAAGAATGCCAAGACAAAGAAACTATTTGGGGGGGTCTGTGAGCTGAGAAATGAGAGCACAGATGTGTCTGTGAGTTTCAGACCTGCCATCACTTGTCACACATACCTACAGGAAAGTACATGGCCTTCAGGCCACTCAATCCATAGACACCTGACCATGCTGACATTGTCCTGGGGGGGCGGGGTGGGAGCTACCAGTATTTAGAAAGTGGCTGCCTCTCTCCCAGAAAGGGCACCCTCTCCCTGCATGCCTGGCTGCCCTATGGGTCCCTGGAGGCCTGGCCTGCACTGAGCTTTTGGTAGTGAGGACCAGATGTTCTGGAGGGCTTTGAGTGTCTCTGTTCAAGGATGAGTTTGCATTTGATTTACTAGTACCCATGGCCTTTGACTTTTATAGGAGGGTCACCAGTGTGTTAGACCCCATCCCCCAGCTCAGGATGGGCATGACCAGTGGTTCCAGTTAGGAGATGAATCTTATTGGTGGGACATTTCCTGGGAAGTTCTAGGCAGCAAGCCTTGTCCACCCACTGGGGTAAGCTAGAGGAGGCAGAGCTCCAATGGTCTCACTTGGGGATCATGTCCCTGTGGAAGAAGATGCAGAGAGGAGAGGAGGACTAACCCTTGTTAACAGTGTGGGAGCCTTGGCCCAGCTGTTCCTGACTCATTTTCCTTCCTAAGGTTGCTAGGGATGGGTCTCTGAAAATGAACTGACATGGCCTCACATCCTTCTGTTCAGAGTCCTAATCTGGCCAGGTAGGCTTCGTCTGGACTCCTGGTAGCCACTGTCCATGTCCCCACTCAAGTTCTATAGACCCAATGACTGAGCACCACAGCCTATCCCCTATCTCACCCACCTCATCAGCCTTTTCCCAACCAAAATTTGGGGAGAAGGACTGGCACCTCCTCCATGGGAGAATTTTGTCCCCAACACTCAATTTAGGTTTATAAAAGATGAAACCTAATGTGCTAGTCCCTTGCCATGAAATGTCTTGGCCCATGGACTCAAAAATTAGGCAGAAAACTCTCCACTGAAAATTTGAAGGCACCATCTCTGCTAATTCTCTGATCCTGAGAGGTCTTCACAGCTCATTAGACACACCAGGACAGATGTAGTTCCCTGCAATGAGCCTGTGTTCCTCAACCCAGGAAGTGCTTGGCCATAAATGCACATACCATAGCTTTCGACAGGGAATTAGCATTTATGGTGGACCCTAGTAATTTTTTTTTAATCCTCACTTGAAAATATGTTTTTACTGATTTTAGAGAAAGAGGGAGTAAGAGGGAGAGAGAGAAAAACAAACAAACAAACAAACAAACAAACATCAATTAGTTGCCCCCAGTACTCAACACAACCAGGGATTGAACCCACAACCTAGGTATGTGCCCTGACCAAGAATTGAACCCGAGAACTTCCAACCAACTGAGCCACACCAGCAGGGCTGGATCCTAGTTTTTAATAAGGCCTAGCAGGCACTCTCCAGCTGAACCAAGAGAAATGCCACCTGTAGAGGTGGGCATTGAGCAGGACAGGACACCGTGCCACTAGCTTCTTCCCACACAGTAGCATTCTCTCTGTCCTGCTTCTTCAGCCCCACCTGTCACCCTGCTCCCAACCTGGCTCCCAGGGCAGCCAGCACCCATCCCAGGGCTATGTGGACAGAGGTCTAGCCACCACTCCCTCCTAGAGCTGCAGGACCAAACAGAGTCCTTGTGGGAGGCCCAAGGGTTTCTCCAGGAAGTGCTTACAGCAGTCAGGATGGAGTCCCATGGAGGGCCCCAGGACACACTGCTCCTGCTCCTCCACTGGGCAGTGACATCCCCAGGAATGTGCACTTCCAGAACATGCCAGGCTTGCTGGCTGAGGCACCAGAGCTTTCCAAGAGCCAAGTCATGGGTTGGGCCCTGCTGCTGATCCCAGGAAAGCTGAATGGCCTTGTTTCCCCACTCCCTCAAGTGTTGGCTGAGCAGGCTGCCAACAGGCATGGCCCCTCCACCCTGGTGTCAGGCCTGGAGCACCCCCTAGGAGGCCGCAGGAGAAGCTGCCCAGCTTCAGGCTTCTTGCTGGGACTCTCTGCACCCACCTCAGTCTGTTCTGGGAAAGTTGGGCCTTCAGGCTCATTTGTAGGGTGAGTCCAGGGCTCAGGGTAGGCTCTATAAGTCCTCACCCTGGTGGGTGCCACAGTCCTGAACTGGGGCCATGTCTGCTGACGGCCCCACCTCAGCTGCTGCCAGCACCCTGCCCTTCTGCTGCTAGTATGCAGGTAGCACCCACAGCTTTCCCTTGCTCTCCATCTGGTCAGCATCCTGTTCTAGAAAGCAGACCATTTGCCCTCCGTGAGTTAGTCCTGGAGCTGGAGTCAGGAGCTGTGCATGTCTCACAGAGCAAACAGCTCCTGCCTCTCCAGCCTCTTGCCAGCCTTTGATTCATGGAACTTAGAAAATAAGACATATTTTCATGCAGTTTTGCCACATTTATTAAGGAGAAATGTGTTTAATTGACTGACTCAAACCTGCCTTCCCGTCAGCCGGGCAGTGACTTAGGCTCCGCCCATCTGTTCCTTTAAATTGGTTTCAATCTTTCCTGGGTCTGGGTCAAAAACTCTAAACTGCTCAGACAATCAAAGTAACTAGACCACTCGCTTCCAAGTGACTTTTTCTCCAAGAGCCATTTTTTTCCATTCTTGTTTCAGAGCCTTTCCCCCACTATCTTGCTTCCACAATCCTGAGGCTCAGGCAATTAAAATAAAATCTTATAGTCTCTAGATGTTTACTAGACCAGCTGGTGATGAGCGGGGCAGGATCTTCTCTGTTACATAAAGGAAAAGAACAAAGAATTAGAAATATAGAAGACTTTCAAATGTCTTAATTAATGCTTCCATCTGTAAACAAAGTTTCTCCATTACTAACAGCTGCCCTCAGAGGCCTATCTTGGGAAGCCACAGCCCCTGAAGCCTCAGTGTGGACAGCAGCAGCAGCCACAATGCCCACCCTGGTAGCCAGCATGGCTTAAGATCTACCAACAGGAATCCCAGGACCTGGGGCAGCAGAAGGAAGCACGGTTTTCCAACTGGGTCAGAGCTATCCGTAGACTCTGGGGAAGGGAGAGACAGGGCCTGTGAGTGGATGTAGCCAAGATGAAGCCGAGCCCTGGGATCCTGATGGTCCCTAGGTGGGAAAGTCTTGGCTGCAGTCCTTGCCACACCAGTGAGACTGTCTCCAGAAACCTTTCCAGCTCTGGCCTCTTCCTCACTGTCCTTGAGGCCATTTGGACTGCCTCTCAGCCTCCCCTGGAACCCAAGCACTAGAGAGCCCAAAGGATGAATGTGCCTCAGACACTGCCCTTCACCTTAGGGCCACACTCCGGACCCACCAGGCTTTCCTTTCCACAGAGGTCTGGCAGCAGGGCTGGGCTCCTGCATGGAGAGGGACATACATGATGGTGGAAAAGGAAGATACTGAACAGGTTGTAGAGACAGGCTGAGCATGTGGCCTCCATCTACAGTCTACCCATGCCCAACTCAGTGATGTAATCCCAGGCAACTTCATCATAAACACGGCCCTGTGTCTCCAGTCCCACATGATATTAGGCTCCAGGCTAAGCACTCCATTACATCCACCCTCTTTACAGATGATAGAATCAAGGTACAGAGAGAAGAACAGCTATCTCATCCAGCCAGCAGGTGATAGAGCCAGGATTTGAACCCTTGTCTCTCTGAGTCCAGAGAGCTTTGTGTCCAGCACACACCCATGCTGCCTCCTCCAGGCAGCAACCATCCTCAGTCTCCCAGACTTGGCCCAGTCACCCTGGCCTTTGGGGACACCCTGAACCCATCAGCTCCCACCTCCCCCACCAGAGGGTGAGCAGCCCCATTGCTGGAAGTAGGTCTCACACTGGAAGCAGAAACCTCTGAACACACAAATGGAAGCTCAGCACCCAGCATGGGCCTGACTCAAGCACAGGTTCAGGAAAGATAGGCTGAACTTAATAGCCTGAAGGTTGGAAACTATCTTAAATTAAACGACAATAATTGACTTTTTTTCACAGTCAGGGAATGAGAGAGAAAAAAAGAAGAAAAATTGACATGAGTAGCCTTGGGCTTCCAGTGTGTTTAATTTAGTGGCTAAATAAGTTTCTACTGTTGACACATAATTTTTTCCTATAAGGCATCTTGGTCTAACATTGGACAAATTCCTCTGAAATGAGCTAAGCCAGTTCCCTGCATTTATGGGTCTTAGGTCTTAAACATTTGAAAGAAAACATCAAAGATATTGGACCCTTAGGGGTTAACTCCCTCAATAGTCAATTATCTGAGACACCTGAGACTTTAAACATCTAAACTTCAATTTGATTCAACAAACTTTTTGAATTTCTACAAGAAGAATTAGTCAGTGCTCCCATCCTGGAAGAGCCCATGGGAGAGAAGAACACAAAGTCAGACCATGGAAGTGAGTTGTGGTCAACACCTGACTGAAAGCACATGGGTGGCTGCAGTGGGAACCAGCAGAAAGAATGAGGAGAAGTCTTGGTCTTAATAAAGGTCAACAAGGCAGGATATTTCACATAGAGGGAAGAGCATGAGTAAGAGCCAAAGGACATGAAACCCCTGGCATGTTGAGACCAAAGGGAAGACATGAGTGTATCTGGGAGCTAGAACAGAAGGGGCAGGGGAGGCAGAGAAGGAGCTGGAGCAAGACTTCAAACTGGCCACTCCTCTGGTAAGCAAGAATATCTCAATCCTTCCAACAGCACAGAATACTTGGCTCTGCTGTGACCAGCTCCACACTTCAATGCCTTTATGACTCTCTATCTGCTTTTATTGGCTTTTCCCTTTTTATTTTCTCTCTTACATATCCAACAAATACTTTTCCTTCTTTGCTGCAATTATTAATGTATTTATTCATTAAATCATTTAATCCACAGATATTTATGGATGAACTACTAGGTGTAAGATCCCAGAGAAAGTATGGAGGAATCAATGGCCCCAGTTGGGTCCCTCAATCCAACACTAAGGATGGGTGGGGTGGGGGTCCCTTTATTCAAGGCCAGGCCACTGATGGAAGAAGTGGGGGCATGGAAAGACTGTCCCAGGGAAACACACTGTTGTACACACACACACACACACACACACACACACACACACACACACACACGCTGCTTCTATACCCCTGCAAAACCATTTGTGAAACTTGCTGGAAGTACATGTTATTAAAATTTGCCCAGTCAGCCCTGGCTGGTGTTGCTCAGTGGTTAGAATGTCAGCCTGTGCACCAAAGGGTTGCAGGTTTGATTCCCAGTCAAGGGCACATGGGTTGCAGACTTGATCCCCAGACCCAGCTGGGCACATGCGGGAGACAAACAATCAATGTGTTTCTCTCACATCCATGTTTTTCTCTCTCTCTCTCTCCCTCTCCCCCGCTCCCTTCGACTCTCTAAAAATCAGTGGAAAAAATATCCTCAGTGAGGATTAACAACAACAAAGTTGCCCAGTCAACACTGCTTCCTCTCTTGGCCCTGCCAACCTGTAATGGCCATGCATGGCTCCATATGTTGCAGCTCCCTAGACACCTCCCCACCCCCATGGTTGCCTTCATTCACTTCCCTGCATTTGCTTCAACTGAGTGGACCCTGTGACTTACAAGAAGACTGACTACTCCAAATAGCCCATTGAAAGCGGTCTGATGGGTCAGCAGGCTTACAACATTCTGGCAGGCATGTAACCAAAAACACAGGGTTGGCTGCCTGCTTCAATGAAAGCCAAACTCCTGAGACAGGTTCTGGTGCAAAAGAAAAGAGATTTTATTCAGGTGCCATGACCTGGGAGAATGCTGGACTCCCATCTCAAAGACCATCACCGCTTCCTGCTCAAGTCTGAGATTCTTATAGGGATAGGAGGAGAGGACTTTTTTAATCTACCCAATTATTTTGCTAGCTTTTGGCCCACTCCAGCCCTGTCTACTAATCTTTCTAGCTTTTGTCATTCTGGGTGTAAGGACCTCCCCCTGATCCATCATGGCCAATGGGACGTTTTCTTGGTGCTCTCTGACTGTCTGCAGTAGGAACAGCCATCAGGAAGCCTAGAGAGGCTGAAACCCTCAGAACACCTCCTGATGCTGGACATGGCATCCACACATCCAGAGAAGCCAATTGGAGTCTGAAGGGAATCCCTGAATCCTGGTATACCTGCATCCTCTGCGCAGCCCCTGCATGGTCCATCCCTCTGCAGACCTGAGCTCCAATTTATGGCTGTATATGGAAACCATTCTCCTCTTGAAAACTCTGGACCCTTGTAATCTTACAATAGTAAATGGATTGAGGTCTCATCTTCTGTAGTTTCTTCCTGTTTTCAAAGACTATAGTCTTACCTATCCCCAAGTCCAGAGATTCTTGATATCTACTAAAGGAAGAAGGGGGTCAAGAATGGAGGGAAGAAGTATTGCTGTCTTCAGGAGGTGGTATATGCGATGTCTAGAAGATGACACTGCTGAACAAACAAAGCTGATAGATTGCTTCATATTTCAAGAGATAGTGTTGTCTATGGGCTTCCAAAGTAAGACCTATTGTGCAGACAAATGATCAAGTGTTTAGTGAGAGATATGCCTAGTAGTGCAGGAGGAATTGTAGTGAAATCAGAAACTGGGGAGACTAATCCCCATGATCTAATCCTGAGCAGGGCTTGGGTGGCATACACAACAGCAGGATAAGTTTCTGGGAAATTTGGATAAAGGCGTTATCAGTCCAAGCATGGATATAAAGTATAACAGTTGCCAAAAAATGATAAAAAAAATAAAAAGTCACTTAGCTTTGGGAGGCACTGTACCTTTCTGAAAGAGGAATTTTAAATATTTTTCAAGAGTGCAGGTCTTGCTTTCCCTTGCAGTATAAATAGCAGCAGCAAGATCTGAGTCCTCCTCAGGTGTTACCCACTTTATCCATGTGTGGTGCTTCCTGTGAGCTTTAGGAAAGAGTGTGTTATCAGTAGGATGTCATAGGAGCCAGTCCATTGCTTGGCTAACTGCTGTTCAGAACCTTGAGTCTTCCTGGTTGTTACGAATTGGTCTCCTGGCTGGAACAGGTATCAGGGCTCAATGAGCAAACTTGTGCTAAGTTATTAGCATTTGCCCTAAATGTTGTATATAGTGTTTGATTTTTTTTATTCATATTCTAAATCTAAAAGGGGTGTTTCTAAAACTGAAACTTTGAAGGATTTCCCACAAACTATTTAAGTAAATTAAGCCCTTTTGGGGGCACTACCCTAATCTGAAGCAAGGAAATAGGGGGTGTATGGTCCCATTTTAAATGTGTTTCCTGGCATGTTTTTGCCAGTGGATTCTTTATTGAGTGCTTCATTTTCTCAGTCTTCCTCATTGATTGGGGTCTCCAGGATGCATCTAGTTTCCACTGAATCTGTAGTTTCTGTCCTAGGGATTATTTCTTTGAGTAGAAGTTTAATACCTCAGTTGCCTTATCTGTTTTAATGGGGTATGCCTCTACTCATCCAGAAAAGGTGTCTACAAAAATTTAAAGTTTCCTATGGTGTTTTTTTTTTTTTTTTAGTTACCATTTATTTATTTATTTGTTTGTTTATTTATTTTTATTGATTAAGGTATTACATATGTGTCCTTATTCCCCCATTGCCCGCTCCCCATTCATGCGCTTACCCCCGCCCCCTGGTGTCTGTGTCCATTGGTTAGGCTTATATGCATGCATACAAGTCCTTTAGTTGGTCTCTCCTCCTTACCTCCACCCTCCCCTACCTTCCCTCTGAGGATTGAGCATCTGACAGATGCTTCTCTGTCTCTGGATCTGTTTATGTTCATAGCAGCACAATTTACAATAGCTAAGATTTGGAAACAGCCTAAGTGCCCACCAGCAGATGAGTGGATTAAAAAACATGGTACATCTACACAATGGAATACCATGCTGTTGTAAAAAGGAAGGAACTCCTATGGTTTTAAGCATCTTTGTAAGGTCGGTCAACTTGCTAGTCTTCAAGTGAGCATATCTCTTTATATTGTACTTCTTTTCCTGTTGAGGCACATTATGTTTTAGGAATATTTTTAGTGCATATCTGACAGGATTAGATAATCTTCTGAATGGCCTTTTGTAAATGAGGATACTTCAAATGTGGTCTAATGTGGTCCATTAAAGCATCCCTTCCATAATGGGTTCTTTCATGTAGGTGTTTGAGGATGGGATATACTAGAGCTTCAGGGAGTAAGATCATACCACGAGTGTAGATCTTCCACATAGAATTAGAGTTAGTGTTAGAGAATCCCCATTCATGGGCCCATTGCTCATCACATTCTGTGTAATTTGGTTTAAATTCAGACAAGTCCCGGGAGGGGGCGGCATTAAAGCCCCAAGAAGTGGTCACCCATGGGCAGCTTGTCTTGCTGCTTTATCAGCAGTTTGGTTTCCCTGGCTTGTTTGGGAACTGTCCTTCTAGTGTCCTGGGCAGTGCTTTATGCAATATGGTTTGGTAGATTCACTGCCTCTAGCAATTTTAAAATCGCTTTTGTATAGTTAATGTCCTTATTCCCAGATTTTAAGAGCTTGCTTTCCTTCCATATTGCCCCAGGGGCATGGAATGTCATGAAGGCATATTTAGAGTCAGTGTAGATGTCAACATTATTTCCCTGGGATAATTCTAAGGCTCTGGTGAGGGCTATCAGTTCAGCCTTTTATGCCAAGGTTCCTACAGAAAGGGCTTGGGATTCTATTACCTTGGGCTTCTATGGTGACCACCACATACCCAGCTTGTTGTTGACCATTCCCCATGAAGCTGCTCCCATCCTAATATATAAAAAGCCAGGGGCCGTCACAACCAAAACAACCAGATGGACAACCGGACAGCAGGCTGCGAGGGGCAACAAGGCTGGCAGGGGGGTTAGTGAGGGACAACCAAATGACTGAACAGCAGGCTGTGTGGGGCGACCAGGCCAGCAGGGGAGTTAGTGAGGGACAACCAAATGACTGAACAGCAGGCTGCATGGGGTGACCAGGCCAGAAGGGTGCAGTTGGGGGCAACCAGGCTGGTGGGGGGGGGCAGTTGTGGGTGACCAGGCTGTCAGAGGTGCAGTTGGGGGCAACCAGGCCAGTGGGGGGGGGGGGGAGTTGGGGGCAACCAGGCCAGTGGGGGTGGGTAGTTAGGGGAAATCAGGCAGGCAGGCAGGTGAGCAGTTAGGAGCCACTGTTCCTGGATTATGAGAGGGATGTCTGACTGCCATTTTAAACCGGTAGTCAGACACCCCCTGAAGGGTCCAGGATTGGAGAGGGTACAGGCTGGGCTGAGGGAACCCCCCTCCATGCATGAATTTCATGCATCAGGCCTCTAGTTTCTATAAAATTCCCAGCCAGGTTTTGTTGGAGGCCGGTCCAATAGATCTGGTCTGTTGGAATAAAAGTTTGCCAGTGATTTTTAAGCAATCATGTTGGAGGTCTGAGCTTCCCTCTGAGTCTGGGAGTAGAGTGGCTGGGTTTAAGGTAATGGTAGTTTGTAAGTAACATTTGGGTTGTCTAAAAAAAATGGCCTGATATTTTTCCATGTGCCCTGCTGTTAGCTAATACCCTCCTTTCTGTTCCAGGGTTAGGACCTATTGTAGTACAAATACCATAGTAGGTTGACCCAGAGAGTGAATTTCTCTGCTTCCTATAAGATGTCACAGGTAGTTGCTATTGCCTGGAGGCATGGAGGCCATCTTTTTGGCATGTGATCTAGTTTATTTGAAAGATAACTTTTCCTGGTTAAATTTGTATTTAGCACTGAGCATGTAGTTTCCATATCTTGTTCCTCACTTTCAATTATACCTGGGGCTTCTGTGGGATAATAGTAATAGGTAGGAGGTGTCTAGGGGATCCCCTGGGCCTCATTGTTTGTCATTAGATTCGTCATTCCTTTATAACATTTCTCAGTAAGTGTTTCTATCCTTTTTCTTTTCTTTTTCTTTTTCTTTTTGAGTTCTGGGAAGTCCTTTCTCCAATGGCCTTCCTCTTTGCAATAGGTGCATTAATTGATGCCTAGTGGGTCTTTTCCTTTTCCATTTGGGTCCTGCCCCTCCTGGTTTCCCTGCACTATTTCTAAGAAAATGATGGCATGTTTTAATTTTCTTGTTTCCCGGTCAAGGCTATGGGAGGGATTTATTCCCAATGTTCTGATTAAACATTGGAGCCTCCTTCTGATATCCAGATCACTTAGACTAATAAAAGTCATTTTTATCATCCAGACATTTTCTGGTGCCTGTGGATCAGCATCATTGAGCTTTCAATATGCTTGATAGATCCTTTTCAAAAATTCAGAAGGATCTTTGTTTGGTGTCTGTTGAATGGCCTGTATCATATTTAGGCTCTTTTGTTTAAGCATCTCTTACTTAAGCCCTTTCAATATGCACCTTTTGTAATGTTCTAGGATGGCTAGGTCCCTGCTATTTAAGTCCCAGTTGGGCTCCATCAAAGGAATTGCTCCAACTGGATTGGGGTTCCCATTGATGAGCCTATTTATTAGCCTTATTTATTTTTTATTTTTGTTAATCCTCACCCAAGGATATTTTTCCATTGGTTATCAGAGAGAGTGGAAGGGATGGAGAGAGGGAGAGGGAGAAGGAGAGGAAGAGGAGAGGAGAGAGAGAGAGGGAGGGAGGGAGGAAGAGAGAGAGAGAGAGAGAGAGAGAGAGAGAGAGAGAGAGAGAGAGAGAAACATTGATGTGAGAGATACATGTCAATTATTTACCTCCTGCATGCACCCCAACCAGGACCGTGGATCAAACCTGCAACCCAGGTACACGCCCTTGACCAGGAATCAAACTCACTACCCTTCAGTACAGGGATTGACATTCTAACTACTTAGAAACACTGGCCTTGTTTATAACTAGCCACCTTTCATCTGCTTTTAGCATAATGTTAAGGAAAGCCTGTACACCTGTCCAGTTTGGATAGTGAATAGCAAAAATGGAGGTAATAAGATCTGTAATTTTCTGAGGATCCTCCCTATATGAGGGGTTAGAATTCTTCCAACTCAGTATATCTGAAGTAGAAAATTAAGTATGGGCCCAGTAGTGGCCAGTGTGCTGGCCTTCCTGGCTTATTCTGCCTATAGGTTACTGCTTCAAAGGGAAGTATCCTGATCTGAATAAGAATGCTGCTCTTCGGCCAAACTGGGTATTCTGCGGGGACTTCCATGGGAAGACTATTCCTCATCATACACAGGTGGGGCTGTCATCTCTCTGGTCCCTATTTCAGGGGTATCTAGCAGCAGGAGTAATGATGGAGAAAATATTCCTGCTGCTAATTTTGAGTCACCTGGGTTCAGGTTTTAGAGACTCATCTCCTCATTTTTTTTTTCTTCTTCCCTTGCCTTATTGTCAGGGAGAGGTTTTGAAGCCAATTCCCTACTTTGCATCATTAGGTTGTCCCCTTTCTTTTTTATTTATTTTTATTATTTTCTTTATTAATTAAGGTATTACATATGTGTCCTTATCCCCCCATCATTACACACCCCCACTCATGGCCTCCCCAACCCTGGTGTCTGTGTCCATTGGTTAGGCTTATATGCATGCATATAAATCCTTTGGTTGATCTCTTCCACTTACCCCCACCCTCCCCTACATTCCCTCTGAGGTTTGACAGTCTGATCGAAGCTTCTCTGTCTCTGGATCTGTTTTTGTTCATCAGTTTATGTTGTTCATTATATTCCATAAATGAGTGAGATCATGTGATATTTATCTTTCTCTGACTGACTTATTTTGCTTAGCAAAATGCTCTCCAGTTCCATCCATGCTGTTGCAAATGGTAAGAATTCCTTCTTTTTTTTTTTACCGCAGCTTAGTATTCCATTGTGTAGATGTACCACAGTTTTTCAATCCACTCATCTGCTGATGGGCACTTAGGCTGTTTCCAAATCTTAGCTATGGTAAATTGCGCTGCTATGAACATAGGGGTGCCTATATCCTTTTTGGTTGGTGTTTCTAGTTTCTTGGTATATATTCCTAGAAGTGGGATCACTGGGTCAAATGGGAGTTCTATTTTTAGTTTTTTGAGGAAACTCCATACTGTTCACCAGTCTGCATTCCCACCATCAGTGCACGAAGGTTCCTTTTTCTCTGCATCCTTGCCAGCACTTGTCATTTGTTGATTTGTTGATGATAGCCATTCTGACAGGTATGAGATGGTACCTCATTGTTGTTTTGATTTGCATCTCTTGCATGATTAGTGACTTTGAGCATGTTTTCATATGTCTCTTGGCCTTCCTTATGTGCTCTTTCGAAGAGTACCTACTTAGGTCCTTTGCCCATTTTTTCATTGGGTTGTTTATTTTCCTTTTGCTAAGTTGTATTAGTTCCCTGTAAATGTTGGAGATTAAATCCTTTTCGGTGATAACATTGGCAAATGTGTTCTCCCATGCAGTGGGCTTTCTTGCTGTATTTTTGATGGGTTCTTTTGCTGTACAGAAGCTTTTTATTTTGATGTAGTCCCATTTGTTTATTTTCTCTTTAGTTTCCATTGCCCTAGGAGCTGTATTGGTGAAGATATTTCTTTGGCATATGCCTGAGATTTTGCTGCCTGTGGATTCCTCTAATATTTTTATGGTTTCCCATCTTATGTTTAAGTCCTTTATCCATTTTGAGTTTATTTTTGTGTATGGTGTAAGTTGGTGGACTAGTTTCATTTTTTTGCATGTATCTGTCTAATTTTCCCAACACCATTTATTGAAGAGACTGTCTTGATTCCATTGCTCTTGCCTCCTTTGTCAAATATTAATTGAGCATAATGCTTTGGGTTGATTTCTGGGTTCTCTATTCTATTCCATTAGTCTATATGTCTGTTCTTGTGCCAGTACCAGGCAGTTTTGAGAACAGTGGCTTTGTAATATATTTTGATATCTGGTATTGAGATCCCTTCTACTTTGTTCTTCTTTCTCAGGATCGCTGCAGCTATTCGGAATTTTTTTATTCCAGATGGATTTTTGGAGAGTTCGTTCTAGGTCTGTGAAATATGCCCTGGGTATTTTAATGGGGAGTGCATTGAATCTATAGATTGCTTTAGGTAGTATGGACATTTTAATGATGTTGATTCTACCAATCCATGAACATGGTATGTTCTTCCATCTGTTTAGGTCTTCCTCTACCTCTTTTTTCAGTGTCCTGTAGTTTTCCGCATATAGGTCTTTTACCTCCTTAGTTAAGTTTATTCCTAGGTATCTTAATTTTTTTGGTGTGATGGTAAATGGGATTTCTCTTTTAGTCTCTCTTTCTGTAAGTTCACTATTGCTGTATAAAAATGCCATAGATTTCTTGGCATTAATTTTGTATCCTGCTAAATTACTGAATTCATTTATAAGTGTAATAATTTTTTGATGGAGTCTTCAGGGTTTTCTATGTACAGTATCATGTCATCTGAGAATAAGGACAGTTTTACATCTTCTTTTCCAATTTGGATGCCTTTTATTTCTTCTTGTTGTCTGATTGCAATGGCTAGTACTTCCAGTACTATGTCAAACAGGAGTAGTGAGAGTGGGCATCCCTGTCTTGTTCCTGTTCTTAGGGGAAATGGTTTTAGTTTTTGCCCATTGAGTATGATGTTGCCTGTGGGTTTGTCATACATGGCTCTTATGATGTTGAGGTATGATCCTTCTATTCCCACCTTGCTGAGAGTTTTTATCAAAAAAGGGTGTTGGATTTTGTCAAATGCTTTTTCTGCATAAATTGATATGACTGTGATTTTTATCTCTCAATTTGTTTATGTGATGTATCACGTTTATTGATTTGTGGATATTGTACCATCCTTGCATCCCTGGAATAAATCCTACTTGGTCATGGTGTATGATCTTTCTGATGTAATGCTGGATCCGATTTGCTAGAATTTTGGCATCTATGTTCATGAGGGATATTGGCCCGTAATTCTCTTTCATTGTGTTGACTTTATCTAGTTTTGGTATTAGGGTAATGCTAGCTTCATAGAATGAGCTTGAAAGTGTTCCTTCCTCTTGAATTTTTTGGAATAGTCTGAGGAGGATACGTTTGAGGTCTTCCTCGAATGTTTGGTAAAACTCCCCTGTGAAGCCATCTGGCCCCGGGCTTTTGTTTGCTGGAAGCTTTTTGATGACTGCTTCAATTTCTTCCATAGTTATTGGCCTATTGAGATTTTTAGATTCTTCCTGATTGAGTTTTGGAAGGTTGTATTTTTCTAGGAATATGTCCATTTCCTCCAGGTTGTCCAGTTTGTTGGACTAGAGTTGTTCATAGTATTTTTTAACAATCCTTTGTATTTCTGTGAGTCTGTTGTTATTTCGCCTCTTTTATTGCTGATTTTGTTTATTTGGGTCCTCTCTCTTTGCTTCTTGGTGTGCCTGGCTAGAGATTCATCAATCTTGTTTATCCTTTCAAAGAACCAGCTCTTGGTTTCGTTGATCTTTTGTATTGCGTGTGTGTGTGTGTGTGTGTGTGTGTGTGTGTGTGTGTGTTTCTCCATGTCATTTATTTCTGCTCTAATCTTAGGTTGTCCCCTTTCTTTGCTGAATCCTTATTGTGTAAAGATATAAACTTCAGGACACAAGGGATTTCATCCCATTACCCTGACCATTGGCAAAACAATTCCAATCACATGATGGTGTAGTAATTTAGGGAATAATTTAGAGGCCGTTTTCTCCAGTAGTTTAAAGCATACATAAACAAAGCAGTGTTACAATAGAAAACCAATTCTTTCTTAGTCATTTGGAGCATAACTGTACATAGACCAATCTGCTAAAATTCAGCCCAGTGGGCTCCCTTCAGGAGTCAAAACAGAGTAACCCCTGATGGCACAAAAGTACAAACCTAAAACTATAACCACAGAAACACAGCAGATAAAGTGGGAACATATGAATAAAATTTGGATCCATAATTCCATTAGTCCAAACAAGTGCTCACAAGTAAGTCCTAGCCTCTTATCTCCTGCAAACTGCAAGTGGTCTTGACTGGACCTAAATGGCATGAAGCCCAAGTGGCACAAAACCCAAGTGGCAGGGACAGCCTAGAATAGACTACTAACCTATACTGCAAATGGTCTTCACTCGGTCTGAGTGGCACAATGCCCAAGTGGCAAAAAGCCCAAGTGGCACAATGCCCAAGTGGCACAAAGCCCACATGGCATGAAGCCCTAATGGCAGGGAGAGATGGCCCGCTAATCAAAACTTTGCCAGCAGCTGTCTATGATCTCTCAGCTGCAGCAATTTTCAGAAGTTAGCAGTGTCCCAGTCATTAATTTCACATGGCTGGCTCATCAAAACTTTGCCAGCAGCTGTCAGTGGCACAAAGCCCAAGCAGCAGGGATAGAGGACCCTCAGTGTGCATGCTGGTTTGACTTAGCCCGTCTTGGGGTCTGTATACTCTCCCAAAACTTGTTTCCTTTCACCAGCCAAGCATTTCCGGCAGCTGACGCCTAGAAACCTGCTTCCATTCACCAGCCAAGAGTTTCAGGTGGCTGATGCCTTGAGAAGGAATGCAGGGAAATTCTCTGAAAAAAGCTCTTGGCAACTGCTGGGCAATCCCCACAGTCTCGCTCTGGGGTCAGCCTGCCACAGGCAGCTGGGATCCCAGCTTGGGCCCTCTGGGACTTACCAAGATCCACACTGTCCCATCTGGGTCACCAAAAATGGTAACTGAAAACACACGTTTGCTTCCTGCCTCTATGAAAGCCAAACTCGTGAGACAAGTGCTGGTGCAAAAGGAAGGAGGTTTTATTCAGGTGCTGCGACCTGAGAGAATGGTAGACTCCCATCTCAAAGACCAGCCCCCTTCCTGTTTTAGCTTGTGGTTTTTATAGGGATAGGGAGAGGAGAACTTTTTTTCTATTTGGTTATCTTGCTAACTTTCAGCCCGCTCAGGCCTTGTCGATGCATCTTTCTGGGTTTTGGCATGCTTTGGCCCGGTCCATTCATCTTTATAGTTTTTGGTGTCCTGGGTGTAAGAACTTTCCCCTGCACCATCTTGGCCAATGGGAGAGACTCCCTGACATTCCCTGACTGTCTGTGGTAGTGGGAAGGAGGTACTGTAGGATCTGCCACCAGGAAGCCTGGAGATGCCACAGCCCACAGCCTGCATCCTGACAGTGGACATGAGCCCATACATATGGAGTCCATGGGGCAACCCTGGATCCTGATGCACCCACATCCTATGTGCAATCCTCACACGGCCCACCACTCTGAAGTGGTCAGCCAGGCCTGTGCTCCAACAGATGGCTGCCTACAGTAACAAGAGGTGGCTGACTCAGAAGAGTGGTGTGGTCCTTATAGGCTCCAGGTGGCAGAGCCACAGCCAACCAGGCTGGGTGGATGTCTCCTTCCCATTATCCCCCAAACTCAGGGGCCTTCTATGTCTAACACTGGGCACAAGTCTGCTTTCCCCAGGGAGCCTAAGGACCAGGACCTCAAAGGTGGCACTGAGGCCAAGTGGGAGGGGAGATGCTTGTTGTTGCCATGAAAGCCCCACTCACCTGGGCCAGGCAGAAGTGAAAGCTCATGTCCCACACCCTATCCCACATCCTGGAGGGGAAACCTGGTCTGAAATTGCTCTGCACAGTGTGGACTGGACTAGGCCTGCCCCTCTGCCTCTCTCCTCTCTTCTGAGTTGGGGTGTTGCCTTCTTCTCAAACTAAGGGAGCCAGGACAGAGAGGAAAAGAGGAACAGAGCAACAGAGCAGGCAGGTCCAGCAACCTCAACACAGGCCCAGGTGGAAGCTACCTGGGTCCAGGTCACCTAGCCAGGGTGGCGGTGCAGGTTACATTGACACTATAGGCTGAGCATTCTCCCTGGGTGGCCAAGGGTGGAGGTGGAGACCACAGCTGGCCCTGGTAGGAGCTTTGGGATTAGGGAGCCAGACCCAGACCAGAGCTTAGTCAGGGTCCCGCCTGAGGTCACCTCAGGAGTCAGGAACAGCTGCTGAAGATGTGACCGCACTACACTTCCCAGCAGCCCAAGTGAGTCAGAATTTCCCTGGGGCCTGTTCAGCTGCTTAAGGCCAGGAGAGGCCAGCCCCAGGCCTGCAAGAAGGAATAAAGTTGTTTAAATTGCAATGGAAAAAAAAAAACAATACACGACGGAATAGGATATTCCACCAGGTCTGCAATTACCATCATGTTCATTGAGTTTGCTGGCTCTCAGCATTTAGAGGCTCTGGGCCCAGTGTATTCCATCACAGCTTCATTAACACTCCAGGATGCTGGCAGCCTTCCCACCAGGCCCTCGCCTGGAGCCTCAGACTGACAAGCTCTCAATGAGGGAACCTGTAGGAGCCCCACACCCAGTCTGATCGCTGTCCCCTGGCTTCAGTGACCTTCCCAAGTGAACTTGCCCTCTGAGTCCCAGCTCTCTCATCTGTAAAACAGGGACATTAATGCATGGGCTGGGGTTGGTCCCAAGTGTGATGGCACAAATGGAAGCATCCAGGAGATGCTATTCCACTGCTGGTGCTATCAGAAGCTGTGGTAACTCCCAAATGACCTTGAACCCAAGAACCCCAAACGAGCAGTTAGGAGGATGGCTCTGGGAAAGCAGGCAGGTAGGGACCAAATCAAGAGAGGCATCCTCAGCTCCAGGGAGCAGAGTCATATGACGCAGCCACCTCCTGGATACTGAACTCCAGCTCGAGCCCTGGCCCTAATGTGACAAAAGGGAGTCCTGAGACCCAAAGGCATAAACAGCGTTTGTGATGGGGCCTATGCCCTGTTTATGGAGTCATATAGGATTAAATAATAATTCCAACTTGGAACTTGAGTTTGGAGAATCAGTGGTGTGCACAAGATGAGGGGATCCAGCCGCCAGATGCTTAACTCACGGAGGGTCCAAACAGAGGGGCCCTCAGTGCCTGCCACCACCACACAGCTTTGGTGGCCCCTGTGCCTGCCTAACCTGGGCAGCCACAGACCTGCTTTCAACTCCACATGCACACACAGTTGGCTCCAGCCCGTGGCATTCTCCTGGGCTTCAATGTTAAACTCTCCAACTCTGCTTCTCGATACTTTTCCCTCCTTGACCTTCTGCTGACCTCAGTGTCACCTCATAAGCCCTTTCTCTCTGCATGGCTTTCTTTTGAGTAGTAGCAATCATGAGATCTATAGCTATTTGCTTGTTTGTTTGCCATGTTTGGGCAAAAGGAGGGTGTTACGTTCAGATTCCTCAGTCTGTGACCTTTACTCCATACTGATTCACAGGCCCCTGCCTACTTTTATTGCTCTCTCTGACCCCTTGTATCCCACCCACTCTGGCCAGCATCCCATGACTTTGCACTTTGACCTTGTGATGCGGGGTGCTCACTGCTGGGTGGTCTCTTATTGACACTCCATATGGAATAATCTCCTGTTTCTGACTTTCCCACTTGACCCTGAGTGAAGGTCCAGCCACAGCACTAGATTCACCACTTCTCACTGTTGCAGAGCTCCAGGTGGCACAAACACCCCCATAGACGATGCCCAAGCAAGTCAGGACAAGTGTCACCCAGGGCAGCATTGCAGGAACACGTGCCACACTCCATCTGACTGGCAGTATCCCTTTGTTCCCCTGAGAGCTATGCCTGTCTCCATCCCATCCCATAGCAGAGCCACCAGGATATCTTTCCCCACACCAGGAACTCCAGGGCTTTCTAATGTTGACCATTTAGCTGGGTCAGAGGGCATCTGCTTTCAGGCTGGACAGTATTGCCATGAAGGCAGGGCCTCGTTCATCTGTTGGTTAGCCAAAGCCATATCCCCAGCAGCACAACAGTGCCCGACACCAGGCCACACACTGCCTGTCCTCCTTATGTACCCTTTCCCAAGCAGCACTTACCAGTAAGGTCTTCATTGTGCTCTCTTGCTGGCTCTGCACCCCTGGTGCCCACTGCTAGACTCTTGGTCTCTCTGGTGCAGAGGTGGAACTCAGAGTCAGGTCAGCAAATAAATTCCATGGGGAGCGGGGGGAGGCTCTGGCAATGCTGGTCTTCTTAGTGGGCCTTGCAACACAATTTCAAAATACAAATACAAATAAATAAAGAGGACTGGCCCACTCCTACCTGGCCCCCAATGCCTCTGCTTTGGGGGCCAAAATGGAGCAGGGTGGGAAAGGCCCCCACAGATAGGGGCCAGCAGAGCAGAGCCTGTCTGGGTCTGTGTGCTTTGTTGGGGTCAGGGGAGGAGCTCTTGGTATGCTCCCTCCAGAACATTCTGGGACCATTCTTTAAGAAATGAGGTCTACTATGGTGCCTATCCTCTGAGGGTTTGTGAAAGGGTAGAAGAGAGTATGAATTGTGAAAAGTTGATGCACTGTGGACCTGCACTGCCTTACTCCTCTGCTCTCCAGGGCTCTCCTGCCTGCCAGGGCCCCCAGGCCTCCACGGATGCCTCCCTGCACACCTCCCAACAATCACTGAACTTAGAACCCAAGAGTTGCAATCTACCAGTGGTCACTTTAAGCCTTACTAGAAGCCAAATCTGTTCTGGGCTCAGCACCCCAAGGCTGACTAAGGTACACATGTGTTGGCTGCTTCCCCAGCAGCTATTCTATCCTTCTAACAGGACCCCAAAATTTCCAGTTTCAAGTTGGTTCCTTATTGGTGCTGGTCAGTCAGGGCACCTCAGTCCCTTGACATAGGAATTAGTCCAAGGGTAGGCACATGACCCAAGTCAGGTCAATGAGACAGGATGAGATATTTTGCTGAGGATGTTCCAGGAAAAGTGCTTTCCTAGTCCACAGGAACTTTGGAGAAAAACATTCTCTGTGAGAAAGAGCCTGATCCTATTATTACTGGCAGCCACTGTGCCACCAAGAAGTTAGCCAACCTGAGGATGATGCCAATACCTTAGGAATTGATATCATTGAGTGCTTGATCAAGCCTATCTGGAAGTCCATACCATTCCTACAGATTTCTGAATATATGCATCAATAAATTATCTTCAAGTGCAGCTGGATTTGGGGACTCAAAACATCTTCAGTCCCTAATTTCTGTCTATGTATTTTCTCCAGTATACTTTGTGTGGACAAAAAGGGCCACATGCTAACATGACAAGCTCAGGGAAGGCCTGCATGGCAGTCATGTAAACTCAAAGACAAATGATAGTCTGAAATTAAACTTTAACTAAAAGCGGTTAATTGTAGGTAGTCACCTCCTAGGCTGGTATCTTCCCTGACAAGGTCAACCTTTACCTTAAGTGAGCCTATATGTCTTTTTGCATCTATGATAACATAACCTTGAAATGTCAGGGTAACTTGTAACTTCCCTTTTTTCCAGACCCCCTGGGGCACAACCAAATGCACCTCAGCGCCAGGACAGAGATCATAACTTCCTTCACTGTTAGTATCATGCTAATTGTTGACTGTTAACTGTACTGCACCCACCTAAGTAAAAGAAGTATGTGTCTATCATTTTACTTTTTATCCAATCCCAGAGGTTACCCGCTTTGCTTTCTCCCACTTCTCTAATCTAATTTCATGTAACCCACCTGTGTCTCCTCCTTTGATTGCAATGTATAAAAATAGATGAAAAACTGCCATTCTCTGGAGCATTATCCCAATCCATGGAGTTCTGCTTCCCAGCAATTGTCAATGGCTTGGCTCAAATAAACTCACAAAAATTCTTTATAGGTTGGAATGTTTTTACGTTTACATCTGGATGGTTTTGCTTTTAGCCTCCTCATGCTGACAACATTGTAGCCAGTAGTTCCAGGCCTTTATGTTCCCAGATTCAAGTTCAAAAAAGAGATGGAGAGGGAGAAGGAAAAAGAGAGGGAGAGGGAGAGGGGGAGGGAGAGGAGGGGGAGAGGGAGAGGGAGAAGGAGAGGGAGAGAGAGAGAAAGCATTCCAACTTGGTGGATGGGCTTACCATAAACTGTTGGCTGTGGCCATATCTGTTCTCACAATGCAGCTAAGGAGAAAGAGGTGGCATCCTACTGAAACCATATAGTCTGAGAATGAAGATGGTAGGGGAGGCAGGTTCCCAAAGGCATTTGAGCACTGTCCCTAGAAAAAGAATGGCAATGTCTATAGATGTGGCGACAATGCCTTGTACCAGCCCAGGAGGACTGCCCCATCCAGCTCTCCCACCTTGCACCCTACTCACTGACCCATCCTGCCACTGCCATCCCCAAGCGGGGTCAGCATCCAGAGGAGTGACCTGTACATAAGACCAGTGGCCTTCCTGCTACACCACTTCAGCCAACCTCTGCCATAGTCAATCTTCTCATCACCAGGATAGCACCACCTTTGAGAAGCAATCCTAAAATTTCTCTGAGATCCCATGTACTCTCCTCCCTTAAGCCTGGATCTTGTCAACACTCCAGCCTCTCATCTTTCCCTGCTCAGCCTGGAGCCCTCAGCTACTCTCTTGCCAACACCACAGCAACCTTTTGCTTCCAACCTTCTGCCAAACAAGCCTAGAGGAACTGCTATCCCAGCTCAGTGAAAATTGCCTTTTCTCAAATATCTAGAGCAAGCATGTCAAACTCAAAGGCTAACATGGGACAAATAAACAAGGTTTAAGTTTATGTGGGCCACAAAAAAACAAAGCTTCAATTTTCATAGAAACATTGGTTTATTTCGATAGAGACGTGCTGAATACAAAGGACTGAAATAAATGAGTCATCATTAACATAATATAATAGAACATTCAAATAAAAATTAATATTTTTCTTGAACATTAACTTACCAGACACTGAATAACTGCACAAATTAATAAGCTTAACACAAATAAACCTATTTTTCTTGTTCTCTGAAAGCAAAATATTTCCTGTTGTGCACACCAAATAAGTCAGTACAAGACTAATGATGTGGCAATTGGCTGCTAAAATATTCGCTGCTAGTATTAGTGGAGAGAAATGGTGTGCCTGCGCGTAAGGCACGTAAGGGAAATGAATGCAACATGATTATAGTAATCAGTCATTAGCGAACGTTGTAGTTCATTATTAATAATTATGTATAACAGGATATTGTAAAAATTAAGTTACAAAATGTTTATTAAAATGTTTCTTACATACCATTATATTGGCTGGGCCGCAAAAATATTCATTGTGGGCCGCATGTGGCCCGCAGGTTGCGAGTTTGACATGCTTGGTCTAGAGGGCTTCTGAGGCTGCTGAACAGTCACCCCACAGACACCTGTAGTTCTCAGCGGCCCTCAGCAATGCTCGTACCCAGTCCTGCCTCCTCCTGTCTCCCACTCTCAGTAAAGGTGACTCTCTCTCTGCTTCCCTAAGAGCCTCTCCATGGGTTTGTAAGGGAAGCTTCTGGACCCCACAGGCCATTCTGCTCAGGAACCAGAATCCTGCCTGCCAGGTAAGGGTTAATTACACTGGCTGACACTGAGATGTTAACTCACCTTCAGACTCCAGATGAAGATAGAAATAGTATTTAGAATTTCTAACCAATGTTTCTGGAAAGGACTTAAGATGCTTACAAGGATACCCATAACAAGATTGCATAAATTAAATTAGAGAGCCCAAATAGAAAAACAAGGGTAGGGGCAAAACCCTGAGCAAGGAAGGAGGCTAACCTGCAAACAAAGGCCAGAATGAGCTCCAAGCTTGTCCTGGGCAGGTGAGCCAAAAATGTGGCCCCAAACTTTTAGCAACTCAAGGCAAAAACAAACCTGTCCGCTGGAAGCTCTGGGGTTGTACACATGGTTACCGAGGAGACATGCCATGGTATGTATCCCAGGGGCAAGGACAATGGGAGGCTGGGGAATGGAAGTTCTTTCTCCCAGGCTGTGGGCTTGAAAATCAGGGATGGTGAATGAGTAGCAGGGACAGGAATGGTTCTAGTCCTACTGCTGCTCACACCTGGACAGAGAGGAGACTCTACATTGTCACACCTTGGGAATGGCACCCTAGCTAGCCTGCCCATGCCCTTGGAATGGCATGGGGAGAGCTCTCTATTGATTATGTCTCAGGGGCCACTCTTGCTGGGTGGAGTGGAACATCAGCCAGCCCCCTCAAGGCATCCCTGGACTCAGCAAGTCCCATCCACTCCTGCTTTGGATCTCAACTCTTCACTCCCTCATATGTTTAGTCCAAAAGCATTTACTAAGCACCTACTGCATGCAGCTATTTCAGCCTTTCAGGGGGTGTCACAGAGTCAAGGAGTTGCCCAGTTCTCATGACTCAAGTCTCAGGAGGATCCCTGAAGACCAGAGGTAGTATAATGCATAGGGGAAGCATGGTAAAGAGGTTCAAGATAGCAAAGGCCAGCAGCACAGGACATTGTGGACTGAAAGGTGAAGACCCTTTGGAACCCAGAAATAGCTGGGGAGACAATGGATGAGGTCAAGACCCTGGGGTCTGCAGTATCCAGGTGGGAAGGAGACAGAAGCCAAGCCCAGTTGGGCTTAATGCAAAGTGACTTTGTTAGTGTAGGTAGCTAGATATTAATAAAAGACAAGGAAGCAAAACTGGCTGAACTTAATTCAGTCAAATCTACAGCTTCACACACTCCAGTAGATAGCTGCATTGCCCTACCAAGGAGACTAACACCCCTCTTACTCCCCCCTCCCACCACCCTGTGTAGGGATGAGGGACTGACTTTCTAATTACCCTAGGGCTGTGGTTGGCAAACTGCGGCTCCGAGCCACATGCGGCTCTTTGGCCCCTTGAGTGTGGCTCTTCCACAGAATACCACGGCCTGGGTGAGTCTATTTTGAAGAAGTGGTGTTAGAAGAAGTTTAAGTTTAAAAAAATTTGCTCTCAAAAGAAATTTCAATCATTGTACTGTTGATACTTGGCTCTGTTGACTAATGAGTTTGCCGACCACTGCCCTAGGGTAGTGTTATGGCAAAAATCAGGCTGGTGGGAAGTGACAAACCAAAAGCACTCGGAAGTTCAGAAAAGGACTATTTTAGTCGCACTGGTGCTGGCTCAACCGAGTCCCCTCCAGAGGCTGAGCCCCGAATGCAGTGGGGCCTGACCTTTTATCCCCCCTAGTTTCTTTGTCTCCCAAATATGGACTAAGTTTCCGGACATTTAGGGAGCTTTCCACTTTAGGTAGTTTGATGATTAAACGAGATTACAGGAACCATGGATGTGGTCAGGAGATGAACAAGTGAGATTACAGGAACCAAGGAAGTGGTTAGGATAGGATGATTAGAAAAGAAATTTCCTTTCTCAGTAGGACTAGTCATTAGCTTGGATTACTGAGGGTGGGGTAAAACAGCAGGGAAATCCTTCTGCTGGGCACATGTGCAGTATGAGCCAATATAGTGACCATAATGGGGAGGTGTCTAATATAGGAAAAATACTGGATTGGTTAGTGGGATGGCCTATAACAAGCCCAATAAGGATTGGGGAAGCAATTAGTCAGTTTGAAAGCCTGAGGTAATATAATCAAAGCTTAACAAAGGCCTCTCATTGGATAGCACGTGTTCACCCATTCAGTTTCATGCATTCTCTCTCCCTAGCACCATGCAGGTCTAGCAGCCATGTGGGCCCATGCATAAGCTCCAAGGGCAGCTTCAAGTGCTGGCCTGGCAGCCAGGTGGGTTCCAAATGCAGCTATAAGTGCAGACCTGGATACAGCAATGCAACACCAGCCAGAGCACAGCCAGGAACAAAGACTTACCTAGCCAGATGGGGACAAAGACTGAACTGGACTAAGCTTTGGCATAGACAGAATTGAGGGCACAGAATTTTTGAACCCTGGCCCTTTCTCTGGGCTTGATGAAGATAAAGTTGGACTTCTTCCATAGTGGGACAGAGCTGAACTATCTGGCTGTGGTTGAGACAAAGACTAAGAGCACCTGGGGACAGCCCTTTGTGTTTGTTCCAACTTCAAGAAATCTTACCACTCCCACCTCATCCTCCCATGTGTGGTCCCTGACATGCTTTTCTTGCGACACCACACAATCCCCATTTCCACCAGCAACAACTTCATGGATACCTCAGGCACTGAGGCATTGGGCAGTCCTGCTATAGATGAACAGCTCTGTTTTTATGCCATATGCTATTTTTTTCTGATTACAAAACTAATATATCTTCGATACAAAAAACTTTAAAAAAATGCAAACAACATGAAAATTAGCCATAATTCTATCATTTATTGTAATTAGGGCTGCTCTCATTCTGGTGTACAACTTTCTCATCTATTTTACTTAATACATATACATTTCAGAAACTTCTGAATGGCAAAAACACTATGGCCAAAATTAAAATTTAAAAATGACAAACTGGGGAAAATATTTACAACTCAAATCACCAAAAAAGAGATAATTTTCCAATACACAAGAAGATCCTAGAAATTGGGAGGAAGGAGGTTAAGTATATGACAGTATTTAATGTATAAGTTGGGGGTGGAGTAAATGACATTTAATTGTTCCATAGTCTTTGTGTCATCTAGGAAGAAAATGAGGGTATTGATAGTTAAGGACATGTAATGGTTTTGAGGGTGACTCTTAAAAAAATAGGACTATCATAGAATTCAGGAGAGTGGCTAGCCATGGGAGAAGAGGAAGGTAAGACAGGAGAGGTTGCACACAGTGCAAGTGGTGGGTCCTGGGTGCTGGTCTGTTTTAATTCCTGATCTGCTTATTGGTTTTCTGAGAATTTAACTCATAATTACTCATTTTACTGTAAAAACATGTTTTATGAACTACTTGGTATATTGCTATACCTCATGATTTTAAAAAAGAATATTAAAAGATAATCGCATTAATAATAGGTAAAGCAATTAAAAATTATTTTTTTTTAAAGATTGGGAAGTCTGGCCCAGCCAATGTGGCTCAATGGTTGAGTGTTGACCCATGAATGAGGAAGTCCGGGTTCAATTACTGGTCAGGGCACATGCCCGGGTTGTGGGCTCGATCCCCAGTGTGGGGCATGCAGGAGGCAGCTGATCAATGATTATCTCTCATCATTGATGTTTCTGTCTCTCTCTCCTTTTCCCGTCCTCTCTGAAATCAATAAAAATATATTTTTTAAAAGATGTTCATCAAATTAAAAAAAAGATTGGGAAGTCTGAGGATTCACTGTGTTATTAAGGTATTAGAGAAACAAGTGTTCCTGCCTAGTTTATGGGCTCTAAATTGGTGCATCCTTCATGCAGGATACTTTGGTGATTTCAACCTCATTTTCCAGGATACAAAGCTTTGCCCACTTTTTAAGATCTCATCCTTCTGATGTCATCACACATGTGCAAATTTATTTGTGCAAAAGCTTTTTTATTGTAATAGCAATATATGGGGGAAAACCCAAACATTCATCCTATATAATAAAAGCCTAATATGCTAAGTGTCCAGTTGTCCAGTCAGCGTTCAACCAATCAAAGTGTAATATGCTAATGATATGCTAAGGCTGCTCAACCACTCGCTATGATGTGCACTGACCACCAGGGTGCAGATGCTCTGACCAGTAGGTGAGCTTGCTGCTGGGGTCCAGCCGATCGGGACTGAGTGAGTCCTCCTGCATCCCTCCCCAGCTCTGATCGTGCACTGGTGGGGTCCTTTGGCCTGGCCTGCACTCTCTCACAATCCGGGACCCCTTGGGGGATGTCGAAGAACCTGTTTTGGCTGGATCCTGCTCAATGCAGGAGCTGCCCCCTGGTGGTAAGTGCTCTCCCACTGGAGGAGCGCCACTCAGCCAAAAGCCGGGCTCACGGCTAGCGAGTGCAGTGGCAGTGGTGGGTAGTGGACCTAAGCCGGCAGTCGGACATCCCCCAAGGTCTCCCAGACTGCGTGAGAGGGTGCAGGCCGGGCTGAGGGGACCTCCCCCCGCCCCCCGAGTGCACAGATTTGTGCACCGGGCTTCTAGTTGTTAAATAAATGATGGTGCCTCCATATAGTAGAATATTATGCAGCTATAAAAAGTACACTTCCCATGGACCAGGATGCAATTATTATCAAGTCATATCATGAAGTAAAAAGCAAGATGCAGAGCAGCATATACAATGTGCTACCAGTTGTGTGAAAACACATGGGGGATATTACACACATGAAATTGCCTGAATATTCATCACATTTCTAAAATAAAAAAATCTCTGGAAGGTTACCTAAGAAACTGATAATACTGGGTGGTTCTGTTAGCATAGGTAGGTAGATATTAATAAAAGAGAAGAGAGCAAAATAGGCAAGCTTAATTAGGTCAGAAGCTACAGTACAGCTGCACACATTTTAGGGGATAGCCACATGGCCCTGCCAAGGGGATTACCATCCCCTCAGACTGGCTTTCCAATCTCCCCAGGGAACCACTTGTTCCCTGCAGATTACTGATAGGGTTGGGGGAGGAGGGGAGAGCGGGAAATAAAACAGCAAAGGAAAATCCTCTGCTGGGCACATGAGCAGTAGGAGCCAAGATGGTGACCATAAGGGGGAGGTGTCTAATCTGGGGGTGGGGGGGAACTAGATTGGTTAGGGGGAGAGTCTAGAAAAGCCTGCTAAGGATTGGGAAGGTGATTGGTCAGTTTGAAAGCCTGAGGTAGTATAATCAAAGCTTATCAAAGGCCTCTTGCTAGGTAATGTGTTTTCCCATTTGTTCCTGTGCTGCGTTCTCTCTCTGTAGTGGGCATATGGGCCTACAGCTGTGTGGGCCCAAGTGTGGGCTCCAAGAGTCACTCCAAGTGTGGACCCAGCAGCCATGCAGGGTAGGTAGCCACGGGGACCCAAGTATGGGCCTGGGTACAGCAGTGCAGTGCCAAGTCAGAGGGAGCTAGGAACAGAGACTAAGCTAGCCAGACGGCTCAGAGACTGAACTGGACTAAGCCTTGGCATCAATCGAACTGATGACAGAATTTCTGGATGAAGACAAGGCTGGACTTCTTCCATAGCAGGATGGAGATGAACCATCTGTCTGTGGATGAGATAAGGACTCTGGGCACCCGGGGACAGTCCTTTGTGTTTGTTCCAGCTTCAATAAACCTTACCACTGCACCTCATCCTCTTATGTGGGTTCCCACAATGCTTTTCTTGCGATTCGGTGAAAGAACCCCATTTTCACTGGCAACAGTTTTGATGGGCTAGAAGACATAATTTGAAATCATATTTTTCACTTCACCCCTTTTGGGATTTTTGAACTTTAAAACAAAAATAAATATGCAAAAATTATTGTGGGATTGGGGAATACATGAACTTTGCCTTAGCCTAGCCACCTCTCTGCCCATGAAGATTTCAAGAAAGCTAGTGTCTGGGAAATGACACCAACAGATTTGTATTCTAGAAAGCATGTTGATAGCAGACCAGAAAGGCCCCTAGCAGGAAGGAGTATTATTGCAATTCAAGAAGGAGGAGGAGGTGACCCATTTGGGAATGTGCCATGTAGATAAAGGGAATTGAGAGGACTGAGCACGGGAGTGAGCAGTAGACAGAAGGGTGGCAGAATGGCAGTGGTGTGTGCTGCCACAGTGGGAGATGAGGGCCTCAGAGGAGCAATCGGTGAGGTTGGTCACACAGTGTAGGAAGAAAGGCAGCAGGCTCAGTTGGGGCACATTGAGTTTTAGGTATTTGTGGAACATGGTGATGTTCAATAGACAAGATGGGTGGGTTTTGAGTACAGAATGTTATCTCAGGCCTGCTGGATGCCTGCACCTAGCTACACCCTGGACTAAGATGTGGACCTACCCCTGGGAAGCCCCCACAGTCAAAGAGACAGACAGCTATCTAATAATCACATGGATAAAGGACAGTGACCTCAAGAGCAGAGGTCTACCAGAGGATGAGGAAGAGAGGGATGAGGTCCTGGGACCAAAACAGTGGTTTCCTGGGGAAGAGTGCCAGAGGCGCGTGCAGCCCCCCCAAAGAGCCAGGGTGAGCTAGGACAGGCACCAGAGAGATGGAGTGGCTGGTTTACATCTCACATCACGAGTATGGGTGCCTAAAAACACGATTTTCTTCTTTCTTATCCAATTCTGAACACAGTATAGCTGAAAAATAATGTGAACTTGCCAGATACAGACACTGCATGTCCAGTGTGCCATTGGATGTTCACCTATTGGAGGAAGGAAGGGAAGAAGCCCAGGGAAATGAGGAAAGTGGAACTTATATGCTTTCAACCTGAAGTTTGCAAATTCAAGTTTTAAAAGTACCTGAAACACTGAAAAGAAGCAATGAGATGAAACCACCATATATTAAACTTTCTTAAGGGACCAAAATTCTGCCAGCCTGAGGCTGTTTTTTGAGATACTGATTTTACCCTATTAGTTAGGAAACAAAAGAATCGAAAAGAACCTAACCCTCCCTTCTTTCCCACCCAACAGATTCAGAGAAAACAGCTTCAGGAAGATTTTAGGATGCTCACCTTAGCCTGATTTGAATTAAGTGTAGTAAACAAAAGGGCTTCCGGAAGGTGCCTGTTGGCTAGAGATGCCCTGGTCCCACTGTTTCTGAGTTACCTAGTAAGGATTTTCCTGCAACGTGTGTTCTGCTCTTCCTCAACTATCTGTAAGTCACCCATTCATAGTTCTGAAATCTAATACCCCATTACCCCCCTTTTCTCCTTTGTCCAAAATGTCTTATATACCTAATGTTGCCTCATTGTTTTTGGAATATGCATGGATTTATCTTGTCTATGTGAATTCCCCATGCATATGTATTCAACTTTGATTTTTTTCCTGTTAATCTGTTTCTGTTAGTTTGGTTATTAGATCGACCAGAAGAATTTAGAAGGTGGAAAGAAAAGCATTAATATTTTTTTAGCCCCACACTTCATGTCAAGCTAGTGTGGTACTACCTTGCAGACACAATTGCAACAGACAAAGAGAGCAGATATAGACCCAAACACATACAGGTTTAGTCAATCAAAAGTGTCTCATTTGGTACAAAGGAACTACCTCTTTAATAAATGATGTAGGGAGAAATTGGCAGTCTTCTGGGAAAAGATCAGGTGAGATCCACATCTCACACCGTATATCAGAATAATATCTGAATGGATCAAAGACTTAAATGTATAAATGAAACCATAGACGTATGGGAAGAAGCAAGTTTTACAAGCTGGAATCCCAGTTTTTTGAACTATGACTCATAATTTAACAAAGATTAAAACTTCTGCAGAGCAAAAACCACTGATAAGCAACGTTAAGAGTTCAATTGGAAAAAAGTATTTGCAACTCAGACCATGGCCAGAGGGCTAATACTAATAAGTAAAACATAAAAAATTCAATAAGCAAAAAAATGATGAGTCATAGACAGTGAAACACAAAGGGACTGCAGACAAGTGTGAAGATATCCAACTCACTCAGCACAAGAGAAACACAAATTAGTTTTGCAGGAGCTTCTCACTTCAGATTGTCAGAAATGCAAATTTGACAGCACCCTTGTTAGTGAAACTATGTGGGAAGAGGTCCAACCCCATGAAACCAATTTAGCAAGACTATCAAAAGACAATGCATTTATTTTGACCTAGCAATTTTGCTTCTGGGAATTTAGCTTTTAGCTATGCCTGCAAGTATAACAGCAACAGATTGGAAATCTAAGTAAAGCCACTCACTTAAGAAAAAATAACAACAAACATATACTGCACACCAACACCTGGCAGGCCCTGTGAACACCTAGAGGCTCCCATTTGACTGTCCAGAATCACTGTTCACCCTTTACCCTGCTCGGGCCCCTGGAGGCTCTGTGTGTGACGCTCCCTTGCCCTCTAACTTCAGGTCTAGTTCAGTCATCAGGGATGGGGTGCGAGGAGAAAGACAGGCTCTTTATTCCCTCCTGCAGGGTCACTTAAGGCCAGCCGTCCCTTTGCCCAACAGTCATGACTCCTGCCAGGTGGGCCCGTTGTCCCATCTCTCCCCCTCTCCCAGTGCCCCTAAGGCCTCGGGCCTCCTGTCCACACCTCTGTAAAGAGTGCCTTTTAGTAAATGCCCCTCAAATTGCCCAACCTGAGTGAGCCATCTGTTTCCTGCCAAGCCCTGACTGAGGCAGCAGCTATTTGTGAAAAGGACAAGGACCCGCTCTGGGTATCACTTTGGAAGTGATTCCAGTGGAAACAGGGTCCTTTCACAGAGTCCTGAGAAAAGCATTTCAGGAGATCCACATATGGGTGTGGTAAGGTTTATTGGAATAGAAATAGAAGGTTTCCTGATCACCTCTGTCCATCCCACTGTGGGAAAAGCCCAGCCTTGTCTCATCAAGCTCAGAGGAAACGTCGGGGTCCACAATTCTGTACCATTGGTTCAGTCCATGTCAAAGCTTGGTCTAGCTCAGCCTTTGTTCCTGTCCAGCTAGTCTCTATTTCCCACTGCACTCTGGCTGGTGCTGCATTGCCCTACCCAGCCTTGCACTTGGAGCCTGAACTTGGAGACCATACAGCTGCTGGGGGCCAGGTGACTGTTAGGCCCGCAATGGCTGTTGGGGGGTCAGGGAGAGAACTTGCCTTTGTTAGACTCTGATTATATTATCTCAAGTTTGGAAAGGGCTAGGCACCCTTTAAAACTAAGCAATCTATTTCCTACATCTTCTGTGTCCCTTATCCAATCCAATCTCTTCCCAGGCTGAACTGCTATAGGCCTTTATGGTTGCCATCTTGGCTCCTACTGTGCATGCACCCAGCAGAAGAATGTCCCCTTCATTGTTTTATCTCTCCCTTGGTAATTCTGGATAATGAGCAGTAAGGATCCTTCTGGTCTGCTTAGGAGGTTAGGTCTGGAGGGCAGAGGATGCAGCAGTCTCCCGGGAAGTATGTGAAGCTGTAGCTTCCTAATGCGGCAGGCTTATCATCCAATTCAGCTCCTTAGTAGATTAGGCTTCTTAATGTCTGATTCTCTTTGCTCCCTTTCTTTATTAATATCTAACTATCTATGCTAACAGAAGGATATAGTAGTTACCTATCAGATGAGGATGCATGAGGGAGAGGGAGAGTCTACAGCTGTCCCTGAAAGGGACCACAGGGGTGGGTGTGAGTTGGAGGAGGGAGTGGATGGGCCTGGGCAAAAGCAGGACTTTTCTATTTCTGCCCTTTCATTTGCCCAACTACCTTCCCCTGCTCAGCTGGCTAGAACTCTGATCTGCCATGGGCACCTGGGCCTGGGTAGGAGCTGATGATCTAAGAATAGCTGGTGCCCTTGGTGGTGGAGGAAGCCAGGGAGCTCACAAGGGATGAAAAAGATTTCTACTTGCAAGTCTGCAAACAGGAGCCAGCAGGGAGACGCAAGGAAAGATGCCCAAATTCCACTCCTGGGACCACATCCCCTAAACCTTAATTCACCGAATCTCCTCATAGTACTAGTAATTATCTTTGAAGAAAAATATCACTTCCGCTCTCTGAACCTCTCTGGGGACCCTGATAGCAGAGAAGCTGTAGAACATTCTGAGTGTCACTTCTGAGCCCCTTGGAGGGGTTTCTCCAGGGCTCCACATAGGCATACATTTCCTTGTCCCTTCCCTCCTCTGACCCCTACCTGGGTGAAAGTTCCTCCTGAGCATCCTGCCCATATCTCAAAGGGACCCTGGTATAGTCACGATGAACTCGGGGACTAGGCTAGCCTTCAAATTCACCTCTCTGCTTTTGCAGGGCATGATCACAAGCAGGGCACCAACTTCCCTGTCATTCGGGGTCTTATCTGTACAGTGGAGGGCATTGTAGCCCCCCTTCCCAGGGTTGTGGGAGCAGTGACTGAGATACCATAGATGAGGCCCTTTGCACACACAATACATGTTCATTATGAAGAGGGAGTGATGCCAGGAGCAACAGACCAGACAGAAAGGGCCAGCCTGGATGGGACCTGGGTTGTCCTTGTGAGGAGTTCACCTAACAACAGCTTTCCTTGCTCCTCCCAAGACCTGCCAAGTTCTTTTGGCTCCATACCCAGGCTGGGCACTTACTAGTATAGCTCTTAGCTTATTGATGTATAGCCTCATCTCAAGGTAAATGTTAACTGTCCCCATTCCACAGATGGAAAAGTGAAGGCTACAGCAGGCTGTCTGTACACAGCCTCAGAGTCATATCTATGATGAGTCTATAGCCTCCCTGGGCCGGGCAGAGCCTTCCTGGGGTCTGCCCCCTGCTCAGGACCAGCGAACAGCTCTCACATCCTGCCTGTCCTTGCCACCTGGCTCACCAGGAGCCTGACACTCACTGCCTATTGGATGAGCTGTTCATCTGAACAGTTTTGGATAGCCAGCTCCCAGCTACCCTGTTACTACCCTTCCCATCACTCAGAGGGACAGCCAATCTGCCTCCAGCTTGTCTCTGATTCAGGTAGGCTCTTGCACTGACTGCCCATGCTGCCCAGTACCCTGGCTTCACACCCGTCCCTGACAGCTCACCTAGGCAGCAGGGCACGTGCCTGAGTACAGCCTCTTCCAGCCGGTGGGAAGGAGAAAGGGCAGCCAGGCAAGACTGAACCTAAATTGCTACTCAGGCTAGTGAGGAGAGGGCATTCTCGCCCAGGTATCCCAGACAAAACAGAGTTCTGGGCTGGATCCCAGGAGGTTGTGAGACTGTGGGGAGCCATCAAGGCTGGAAGGTGCCCTGGTGATTCTCATTAGAGCAAGGCCCAGCTAGTGACCAGATCCAGGCACCATCAAGCAGGCTGGGGCACAGCGCAAACTGGCAGGCCTATCAGGACACAAGCGACTGGTCCTGTGTGTGGAGCCCAAGGGCAGCGATGGGACTGCTTCCAGGCCAAGATGCCCAGGATGCTGGCATCATGTACAGACAAGGCCCTGCCTCCCACAGGGCCAGCTGAAGCCTCCTGCCTAGGCTGTCTGGGGCCCAGGCCCTGGGAACACCAGGGCATCTGGAAAAGGAAGCAGCAGAGGCTGCCTGAGGCTATGACTTCCACCTTCCCGGAAGCACAGGGCCAGAGACGGGCAGGATGAGGCTATCAAAGTGACTTGTGGACAAAGGAAGCCAACAATTCACTCTTTCCTTCCTGTCCTCCAGGCCCTCAGGAGAGGGAAATAATGAGTCCATTTGTTATTTTCTGCTTAATTCTGTTTTTGGTGGCTGGCAAGGGATTCAGGATTGTTTCCACTTTCTTTGTGTAAGTTGTGACAGTAATTTAAGTCCCCTATTGAAGTAAGCATGGCAGGGATGGTCACGGTACTTAATTTGTCACAGGCACCTGCCCACACTAGCCATCCACACTGGATCACCACCCAGCACCCCCTCCACACCTGGAGCAGAACCTTCTTAAACACTGGGAGTACTGCCCACTGCCCCCCTCTGTACTCCACACAGAAAGCACCTCCAAGCACCTTGTCCACACTGGGAACACAGCCCAACACCCCTATGGACACAGCTCTAACACTCACCTTCCGCATTTTATCTCAGTAAGCATTTGTTGCGGACTTCTAAAGGCTGGTGTTTTGTATAAATGTAAAGGAAGTCTGGGGCTCGAGAAAGTCCCTTTGAAGCCCCTGTGTGCAGCTCAGTTGCTCCTTGTAGCTGCCAGGGCCCTTTGGGGGTTGGCAGGCTGCTGTAACATTCTGGCCACTCTCTCTGGGCTTGAACCCGAACATGTACTTGAAATGTACACCAACATTGCTGGTTGGGAACCCAGCAGCTCCAGGCCAGATGGGCAGGTTGGCAGCTCAGAGACAGGCCTGCCAAGGGCAGGATGAAGGAGTCTGGTGAAAGGCAAAAGAGCAGAGGCAAGGAAGCTAGGAGGAGCCAGATCAGCAGCACACGATTGGGCCTAGGAGCAGCACAGCAGGGCGGGAGCTCTCTGCCCCATGTGGTGGGCAGACCTCCCACCACTGCCCTGAGGACCCAACTCCTAACTCTGGGAAGCAGTGGGAAGGTGCCCTGCGCTCTGAAGCACATGGACCCAATGGAGAGCCGGTACCGACTTCTGGCCAAGTCAGCAGGTAGTGACCCAAACTCAGCTCAGAATAACAGCCTGGCCAGGCTGCTCTGTACCCATCGTCTGCTACTTCTGAGTAGAAAGGCACAGGTTGCAATCTGCCTAGTTACTTGATATCCTCAAACCATTTGAAACACTACAGATAAAGCCATAGGTATCCTTAAGCAACCCAAGCCCAGTGTTCCCTTTGCAGAGGTAAGGGCCCTGAGGCATGCCACAGCTCTATATGTGTATCTGGACGTTTGTCTAAATGTTTACACACCATGTGGGAAACTCTGCAGCCAAGAGCCATGTGTGTGATTCACACATTAAAACAGCTATTTTGTCAGCAACTATGGCATTACAGACACGGCTGTAGGTGTTGGGTGTGAGTCCACTGTGCGCATAAAGAAGCATTAGAACAGGAGTTTTTTAACTGTGATAAACAGCCCTAATGCCCCCCAGCACGCCCATGTCAGTCTGCTTGGGCCACCACAGCAGAGCACCACAGACGGGAAATTCAAGAGCAGAAGTGTATATGCTCACAGAGCTGGAGGCTAGAAGTCCAAGATCAAGGTGGCAGCAGAGTTGTTTGCTTCTGAGGCCCTTTCCTTGGCTTGTAGATGGCCATCTTCCAGCTGTGTCCTCACGTAGTTGCCCCTCTGGCTGTGTCTGTGTCCTAATCTCCCTTTGCGATAAGGACACTAATGATATTGGATTAGGACCCACTCATATGATGTAATTTTAACTTAATACAATTATACTTAGAGATACTGGGGTTAAGACTTCAACATATGAATTTGGGGGGGACACAATCCAGCTCAGAACAGTATCTCACCTATGTCCTGTACCAATTAGGACTCGATTTGGCTATGCATAATAGGAACTGAAAACAAACAAGATTGCCGGCCACTCTCACATTAGAGCTGGGTGAGGGCTTTGAGAAGCTCTGCTCTTTGAAGTCCTCAGAGACCAGCTGGTGGCTCCCTCATACCTGTCCTCCATTCACTAGGTCTCCTGATGGATGCTGAGGTTCCAGACATCACAGCTGCATTTCCAGCAGTTGGAAGTTGGAAAGGGCATAGAAGAAGGATCAAGGGCACCCACCCACTATCTTTCAAGTAAGATTCCAGAAATTGCCCCTTTCCCCTTCTCTTTAGATGTTATTGCCTAAAGCTGGTCACATGGCCACCCTAATTTCAGAGGAGACTGAATCTTGGAGGCCCTGTGCCGAGCTAAAAATGTGGGGTCTGGTTTCTATTGGATTAAGGGCCACAAGTAATGGGGGTATGTTTCCATTGCCATCCCACACCCTCACCAACAGTTATTAATTTATCTGAAAATGGTATCTCACTGTTGTTTTTATTTGCATTTTTCCAGTAACTAGTGCAGTTGGTCATCACTTCATTTTTATTGTCTATTTGTAGTTACCCATCTTAGAATCTCTTGAATATTCTCTTCTTGGAATTGCCAGTTTTCATTTTGCATTGGTTTGCCTTTTTATCATTGATTTGTAGAACTGCTTACACAGTCTAGTATTACTCTGTTGTCCTTTTTAAAAGTTGCAAATATCGCCTCCTTGTCTGTCATGTTTCTCATTTGTTTAAGGGCATTGCTTGCCATAAAGGTTTTTTGTTTCATATCACAAACTGTATTAGCCCTTTCTTTTGTTTCTATTGTTTATTTTTAATTTGTGTGTTCTTTAACTGTATTCTATTTTATTTCCTTAATACTTTGATTGATCTGAAATTTATTATTTGGAAGCTATGATACAGGGATCTAATTATTTTTCCTCCTGAGAATGATTTACCATTCTTGGCCTCTTGGCCTCCAGCTATGTCCCTACAGGCTGCATTTCCCATTGCCACCATGTCACCTGGCTTTCAGCTGGGATCGGGCCACAGAAGGCACAGGACAGAGATTGAAAGGCAGATGGAAAGGATAGCCCTGCCCACTCTGTCCAGGTGAATTTTCCAGAAAGAATTGCATCTGCTCCCTCAGGAAGATGCTGTGCTCCTAGCCTCTGCTAGCTGACCCCAAAGCACTTAGTCCTCCAACCTAGACCGGGCCTGGCTGCCTCTCTGGCCCATGCTGGTTTCTCTGCTCTTCTAACACCTGCGTAACCAGTTTCCGACATTCAGTTCCTTCTACTTTGAGTACTTTTTTCATTTCCTGAGTATGTCCTCTTGGACTGATACAAAGAGACATTTGACCCTACCCTATTTATTAAAAGAGAAAAGAAAAATAGCTCTTCCACTGATTGGAGTTGTCACCTCTGTCTTACACTAAATACCCATAAATTCATGGGTCATTTCACCTCTCTCATAGCCACATGGCTGTTGCCTCTCTTGTGCCACCACACTATTCCATGTTCTAGACATCCTAACATTCCATAGACACCAGGCATAGCCCCACTGCTACTCTATTTAGAAACATTTTACTCTACTTGCACATGTTGTATCCCATATGAATTTTGGGATAAGTTTGAGATAGATGTTTCATGAAAAATCCTCCTTACTGAGATTTTGGTTGAGATTTTTATTGAGCTTATATTAATTAAGGAGAATGAAATCTTCAGGATATTCGATATTTCCATTATTGAATGTGATACTTCTCACCATTGACTGAGATTCTCTGTAATGTTTAATGATTTCCAACATACAAAGCCTCCCTTTCCCGTGAGAGCTAGTCTCAGACATCTCCTAGATTCTGTTACTCTGGCCATTGCCATCTTGTTTCTATTATGCTTTTAACTGGTTATTGTTGCAGTTTGGAGCTGATGGCTTTCACGTTAACCTTTCGTTTTGCCATCTTGCCGAACTCTCTAATTAACTCTAATGATTTGACAGGTGATTGAATTTCTTGCATTTTTTAAGATAGAGGATCATAGCTATCTACAAATAATTACAGTTTTGTCCTCTTCCTTGACAATGTTAGCTTTTTTATTGCCAGGCCTCCACTTTTTAGCAAAAGCGTGACAGAAAATTTGAACTTATCTCAATCCTGACCTTTAATAGAAATCCATCTAATATTTCACCATTAAATGTGATATTTGCTTTAGAGTCCTGGCAGACATTCTTTATTAAGTTAATGATGTTTTCTTGTCCCTAACAGTCTAGGTTGTCTGCTTCCAGTAATGGTGGGTATATAATTTGTACCAACTGTCACACTAAGGAAAGGAAGAAAAGCTAGACCAAAAACTTAAAAATCTGTTCGAAAGCATCAAAATGCTAACAAGATAATCCCTGCGCCTGGACCCGAGGGAGAACGGAGGCTCAGGACATAACCCAGAGCTTTGGAGGATATGGTAGCCAGCATTTAAGAGGGTTTCTAGATCTCTGCACTCTTCTCCAGCTTATTCAATCAGACACACATCTCAGTGCTTCTGTGAAAACATTTTGCAAATGTAATTAAGGTTCCAAATCAATTGACTTTAACATAGGAAGATTATCCTTTGTGGGCATGACCGAACCAGGTGAGCCCTTTCAAGTAACAAGGTTTTTTCCTGGCAAAGGAAAGTCAATGTGTGAGAAAGAATCAAGATGGGCAAGAGTCGCTGTTGCTGCCTTGGAAGATGGAGGAGGCCACCGAGCAAGAAATTCAGGCACCCTCTAGGAGCTGAGGGCAGCCACTGGCTGACAGAATAAAAAGAAACAGGCACCTCAGTCCTACAAATGCAAGGAACTTAATTCTGCCAATAACCTGAATGAGCCTGAAAGGTGACTGAGCTCCAGGGAAGACGCAGCCTGGCTGACATGCTGATTGCAGCCTGGTGAGACCCTGAGAAGAAACTAGTCCTGTAATGCAGACTTCTGACCTATACACCTGTGAGCTAATAAACAAAAGTGTTGTTGTAAGCCACTAAATTTATAGTAATTTGTTACACAGCATAGAAAACAAATACACTTTCTGCTTCCCGAGGGCACCACTGCCAGCCTGAGTGACACAGAAAGGTTTGCAGGTGAAGGACAGGGAACTGGGGCCAGGATCTGCTGCTGGGAAATTGAAAAACACACATTGAAATAACTCAGGGATCAAATAAAAAATTCCAGTGTAAGTTAGAAAGTATGTTGAACTTGGTGATAATGAAATTAGCACATATCAAAATTTGTGATATTGCAACTGAGGCTGTTCTTACTGGGCAATGTAGATTTAAACACAACTCTTAGAAAAGATAAGGCTGAAAATGACAGCAAAATAAACAGAAAGTAATGATAAAAATATAAGCATAAGTTAATTAATTGTTAAGGCATCCAATTAAGAGGATCGGCTAATAAGCCAAAACTTGGTTTTTTGAAAAGAAAACTAAAGTTAAATAAGCCCGCAGAGGTTATCACTAAGATGCATGTCTGATTGAGGAAAAAATAATGGAGAAGGTGCAAGAAAATAGCTAGAAATGGAAAAGTAGGTAGTGCTGTAGATCTGACAGATGTTTAAAAGATCCTATTTAATAAAAGAGTAATATGCAAATTAACCATCATTCCACTACACACACAAGCCACGCCCACCAGCCATGCCCACCAGCCAATCAGGAGGGAATATGCAAATAAACCCAACCAAGATGGCTGCAGCCACAGAGAGCAGGAGGGAGGCTTGGGTTTCCCTGGCAATGGAGGAAGCCAAGCTTTCCGCCTGCCCTTGCCAGGCCAGGCCTCCACTCAATGCTACAAAGTTTCAATGATAGAAGATAGATAAAGCCCAACAGAAATGGCAGCAGCCACGGAGCTGGAAAGAGCAGGAGGCTAGGGTTGCCCGTGGCAATGGAGGAAGCCAAGCTTCTGCAGCCCTGGCCTGCTTTGGCCTCTGCTTAAGGCTACAAAGTTTCAATTATAGAAGATACATAAATCCCAACAGAAATGGCTACTGCCACGGAGTGAGCAGAAGGCTTGGCTGCACTCCAGACTACAAAGTTTCAATTGTAGAAGATAAATTTCAGATCCCAGGGTCTCTGGTTGGGTAGCTGGGGGGCGTGGCTGGCCTACAAACCACCACAGGCCCCTCGCCCAGACCGCCCCATGCCCCAAGGGAACCCCCACCCTGATCCGTGACACCCTTCAGGGCAAACCAGCTGGCCCCCACTCATGCACCAGGCCTCTATCCTATCTAATAAAAGAGTAATATGCAGATTGACCATCACTCCAAAACACAAGATGGGTGCCCCCATGTGGTCAAAGATCCTGCCCCCATGTGGACACAAGATGGCCACCACAAGATGGCCAGCAGGGGAGGGCAGTTGGGAGGGACCAGGCCTGCAAGGGAGGGCAGTTGGGGGCAATCAAGCCTGCTGGGGAGGGCAGTTAGGGGTGACCCGGCCGGCAGAGGAGGGAAGTTGGGGGTGACTGGGTCTGTAGGGAAGGGCAGTTAGGGGTGACCAGGCCTGCAGGGGAAGGCAGTTAGGGGCAAACAGGCTGGCAGGGGAGCAGTTAGGCATCAATCAGGCTGGCAGGGGAGTGGTTAGGGGGTGATCAGGCTGGCAGGCAGAAGCGGTTAGGGGCAATCAGGAAGGCAGGCAGGCGAGCAGTTGGGAGCCAGCAGTCCTGGATTGTGAGAGGGATGTCCGACTTCCCGTTTAGGCCCAATAGGATCGGGCCTAAACAGGAAGTCGGACATCCCTCTAGGGATCCCAGAATGGAGAGGGTGCAGGCTGGGCTGAGGGACAACCCCCCCTCCACCCCATGCACAAATTTCGTGCACCGGGCCTCTAGTAAGAGGATAAAAAGGTAAACATGGCTTTACCATATGACATAATTCCACTCCCCGAGACCTGCCCAAGAGAACCGAAAGCACCTTCACACAAAATCTGTACCCAGTTGTTCATAGCAGCACAGTCACAGTAGCCAAAAAAGATGGATGACACAAATGTCTACCAACTGACTAATGGATCCACAAAATGTGGCCTATCCATACAATGGGTTATTATTCAGCCATAGAAAGGAAAGAATCACTGACACAGGCTACAGCATGATGAATCTTGAAAACATTATGCTCAGTGGAAGAAGCCAGACACATACGGCCACACATTGCATGACTCCATTTATTTAGTTAGTTTTTATAATCCTCATCTGAGAATCTTTTTTCCATTGATTTTTAGAGAGATTGGGAAGGAGGGTGGAGAGAGAGAGAGAGAAACATCGATGTGAGAGAGATACATTGATTAGTTGTCTCCTACACAGGCCCTGGCCAGGGTGGGGATCAAACTTGCCACCCAGGTACCTGCTCTTGACTAGGAATTGAACCTGAGACCCTTTGGTGCATGGACCAACACTCTAACCACTTACCAACACCAGCCCGGGTGCATGACTCCCTTTATATGAAATGTTCAGACTAGGTAAACCTATAGGGACAGAATGTATAGGAATGGTCGCTAGGGGCTAGAGGAAGGCAAATGGAGAGTGACTGCTAATGGAGATGGAGACTCATTTGGGGATGAAGAAAATGTTAGTGGTGAAGGTTGCACAACTTTGTAAATACTCTAATAACCACAGAATTGTGTGCTTTAAAATAGTGAATTTTACGTTATGTAAATTTTGACTCAATAAAAAAATTTCACAAAAGTGCTAAGAGATTATTACGAATAAGTTTTTGCCAATGAATTTGAGGGCCACAGGCAGTCCCTCCTTTCTGTGCCTCTCTGACTGTGTGATGTAGGACAGGGGCCTGAGCTCACTGCACCTCTGCTCATCAACTAGCCCAGACTCAATGAGAATCCGCTTCAATGTATAGGCTCCCAAGAGAGAGCATCTGCTTGGATAAGGTCAAGTGTGGCCAAGGTGACAGGACCATGTGGTACAAACTTAGCTGTCATAACCCATCCTTGGGAGGGTTGAGAGAAGTTCTCAGAGTAAGAGGATTGGAAAAATGCCCCCCAAAATAGGCCAATCCCCTCTAATTTGTCTCTGTCTCTCTCAGAGTGTGGAGGCCTGAACTGCTGTCTAAACACTGAGGTCTCAATGGAATTCACAGAGGAAATCATCCCCTCCACTGTACTGGCCTTCTCCCTCTTATAATGTAACCTTTCCACACTCTTCGTTCACTCTGAGAATGGTCTTGTATTCAATTTTTATTGCCACCGTAGCAAGTCACCATAAATTCAGTGGCTTAAAACAACACAAATCCTCTGTGGTTATAAAAATCATTCTCCCTGGGCTAATGTCAGGTGTTGGTAGACTGGTTCCTTCTGGGGGCTCTAGGCCAGAATCTGTTTCCTTGCCTGGCTCAGCTTCTAGTGGCCACCTTGGTTTCCTGCATCCTCAAAGTGCATCACCATCATGACTCTTTCTCTTCTAGTCAAGTCTCTCTCTACCCGATTATCCCTCCCCCATCTCATTTCAAGATTTCCTCATCAGTCATATGTCAATGACCATGTTCGTACAGCCTGGGACAAGGCCCTGTTCTATAAGGACTGACATTCTTCCCCATGTCAGATGCCCTATGGCCCTGTGGCCTGAAGTTACCCTGCCTTTTGCTGACCTTGCACCAGACTGGATCCCCCAATGACCTGCTATCACATCTCATCACCAGGCCCCATCCTCCACTCAGGATGGCTCTGTGCCCCATCCCTATCTTCCATAACCTTCTCTAGCATTCAGGTTAGCCTGTAGGCATCTTCCAGGCCAACCTCCATAAGCCACCATGTTCCTTAGCCGGGTCCCAGAAGCTGGGCCTGGTGTGGGTCCTTTTGGAGTCACTCTGGGGTGGAGAGAGGAAAGTAGGGTGGGCACAATGGAGGATTGGCCACACCAATGAGGAGATGCCATCATGATCCTCAGATTGTTTCCTTGGGGCTCCTGAGACAAAGAGCTTGCCTCCACTTTCCATCCCCAATGCCAAGGCTCCAACATGACCTCCCTTCCCTTAGAATCTCTGGGCTCATGTGAGACCCCTAAGCCTTCTGAACTCTACCTCAGACCCCAGGCCCAGCTCACCCAGTCTTAGGCTCCAATGGGAAGTCAGAGCATCTGGAGAGTTCATAGGACTCAGAAAGTGTTGGTGACCTGGTGACATGGTGAACTTGACGGAACCCAGCACACACCACTTCCAAATGAGTCCAGCATAGGCAGTGGGTGACCTCAGAAGCTGCTCCTTTGGGAGAGGGCAGTGGGAACTTGTTGGAGAACCTCAATGTGGCTGTGAGAAACAAAGAGACAAGAGCTCTGTTCTGTCAACAAGCACAGGGTCAGGAGTGTATGTGGAGGACTAGGCAAGAAGGACAATGTGCCAGACCCAGCCTGGCCAGTGCTCACCCCACGGCACCTCCCAGAGTAAAGTCAGAGTCAGATCTGCTGTGGCATTGCCTCAGGGGAAGACCATGTCAGTGACCCCAGCACCGCTGAGGGTCTCCCCAGCTTTGAGTGGGCTCTATTCTGTCTGTCCATCCTGGGGATCCCATAGGCAGAGACTAGGTCCGATTCATTTCTGGTTTCCAGTAGCCATCATGTGGTAAATGCTCAATAATGTTTTTTGTAGAGAAGGAAGGAAGATGAAAGGGAGAGAATGAGAGAGGGAGAGAGGGAGAGAAGGAGGGAGGGAGGGAGGGAGGGAGGGAGGGAGGAAGGGAGGGAGGGAGGGAGAGAGGGAGGAAGGGAGAAAGGGTGTAAGTGGATGAAACCATGTAGCCCAGTCCTCTCCAGTTCTAGGTGAAAACACTAAAGTCATCTCTTCCTCGTAACCCCACCTCCAAGTAAATACCAAGAGAGTAGATTTTGAAATCAGACACACCACAGTTCTGTGTTGCTGTGTGACTCTGGGAGAGTCACTTACCCTCTCTGTGCTTCAGATTCCCCTCTGTAAAATAGGGGTGGTAGCAGTATCCATCTCACAGCTTGCAAGTCAATGGGAGAGCCTTCACCTCAGCTCCCAGCAAATGGCAATCACTGAAGAGACCTTCGATTTGATCCTCTTGCTGTCCCCTTCACTCCCTGGGCCTCTCCACTCCCTCTAAGGACTTTGGAGAAGCATTGAATCTACCTCTGACACTTGATCTGTTCCCATGCTGGTGGGAGATATGGCCCAGCATCGTGACCCTCAGGAGCATGAGATACCTGGATGTCTGACTTGGGGAGGGGGCGTCTTTCAAGCTCCTGGGCAGCTGCCCACCCTTCCATGGCCCATGGCTGGGGTCAGCACTAGTCTCAGAGCCAGCAGCTCTCCCAGGCCCTGTGCTCCTCCCAAGGAGAGAAAGTGGCTGAAGCCCCAGCGGATTACACAGAGGGTGTGTTTGCTGGGGTGGGGGCAGGTGCAGCTGGCTAGGAGCCCAGAACTAGGGCCCTAGACAACTCTCTTTCCCTCACTGAGCCGTGACTGGAAAGTGGTATGGGAGGTGTCAGGCCACTGGAGCATGTGTGTGCTGAGCCCACCTGCCCTGTAGGAGACAAGCACTTGCAAGGCTGCTGTGTGTGTGTGTGTGTGTGTGGCGGGGACACGGTAGGCAGCATGTATTCCAGCCCTTCAAACAGCTCCACACAGTGGGGAGCATGAAGGGAATGTGGCTGACCCAGCAAGCCAGGGCCACAGGGCCTGGAATGTCTAGCTGACAAGCTTGGACCTTTCCCCCAGAGAAACAGGTATGTACTCTGGAAGGGTCTGGAACAGGGGAGTGCTGTGGCTGTAGGAGTGTATCCCACATGCTCTGGGGTAGTAGGTAGCATGGCCTGGATGGAGATGATGGGAGCAGAGTCTTGGGGTGGAGAGGCATATCCAGGTGCTGAGCATGGGAGCTCTGCAGGGCAACAGGACCCAGAGCTCAGGAACAGACGTCAAAGGGGGCCTGCAGCACAGGAGGGTGAAGGCTATGAGAGCCCTAACTGCCCAGGCAGAGTTCCCAGGGCCTGAGCACTCAGGGAGGTTTTGCTTTAAAGGAAAGATGGTTCCAGCAGTCTTGACAATGTCCTGGGCCAGCATGTCCCAGAGCCACACACCCAGGTGCCCTTCTGCTGCTCTGCATTATTAAATTATTCCCAGGGAAATTAGGGAGGAGGCATGAATAATTCAAAGCAAAGGATAAAATCAAATCTAATCAATGCTGTCTGCTGGCTTAATCTCTGCAATGACCACCAGCGCCTGTGGGAGCCTGCTAGGAGCCTGAAATGAGAACCCAGGTCCAAGATTTGCACTCTTGACATTTCAGAGGAAGCTCTGCTGTGAAGTTCCAAATCGTGGTTGCAAATCTCCCAGCCTCTCTCATTGATCCTCATTGCCCTTCAGAGGACAGCTTGGTGGCTGAGGCTGCACCACCCAGGCACTCCTTAGCCATATCACCTCAGGAAAGTGCACAGCCAGGCCAGGCCTCAATTTCTTTGTCTATAAAATGCAATCCGCCTCACGAAGCTGTTTGGTGCATTCAGTGAAATGACATTCAAGCAGGGAGGGAGTCTGCATCACCCCCATCCTTTCCCAAAACACTTGCCTTTCTTGTCAGTTCAACATTCCACATGATATTGACTAAAATGTATTTATATATGTATGCATTTATATGATGGCAGAAATTCATCTTTCTGATAAATGAACTACACATCCACTTAAAAGTTCAAGAGAATGGAGTTTACTATTTTTCCACAAATGTCTGCATAGTTCCATGGATTTTGAACTGATAAATGATGGAGACATAGGTGCTGCCCAACCACATGTCATGAATGCTGACAGGGCTGACCTCATCAAAGCAAGGTCATGGGTGAACTCAGTGTTGGTGGCTGCTGGCTCCCACCTGCTCAGGCAGCATCTCTAGGTCCCTGTAAACTCCCCTGAGGGTGGGGGTTCTCATGAACAAGCCAGCTGTCTACACCACTCTAACCACCCAGGACAGCCCCACCAGACCTGCAGCCTATCTGCTGAGCTGTCACTATGGGCCAGATGTGGTGGCTGCTGCCTGCATATGACAGCCTGATCTGCGTGGCCACTCAAACAGCTTCCCCAGTTCCCTGCCAAGTGAATCCTCCAGGCACGGTGAGTGCTGATGCTGTACCTGGAACTCCTAGACCCCACTGCCATGCCCAGTTGTGGTCCAGGCTCCATGCTTGCAGTCCCTAGGAGGAATCACCCAGTACCACTGATGGGTGCAGGGTTGCAGCTCTGTCTGCAGTAAAACTGGACCCCAGAGATAAATCTGAGGAAGGACTGCTCAGGTAACCTGCCTGTTCCTCAGAGCAAGACAAGTGCTTCTCTCTGCCCCCTCAGCTACAAATATGACGCCATCCCAGTGCTGGCTTTCAGTAACTGTTCTTAGCTGAATTGTGCCCCCCACTCATAGATTGAAACCCTAACCCCCATTACTCCAGAATGACTATATTTGGAGATAGGGCCTTTCAGGGGGTAATTAAGGTAAAATGAGGCCGTGTGGGTGGAGTCTAATCTAGGGTAACTGGTATTCTCATATGAAGAGGAGATTAGGATAGAAACATGCACTCTCACAGAGGGAATACCTGTGAGGACGCAGAAGAAGGTGGCCATTCACAAGCTGAGGAGAGGAGCCTCAGAGGAGCAACAACCCCACCCACACCTTGACCTTGGACTTTCAGCCTCTAGAACTGTGAGAAAACAAATTTCTGTTGCTTAAAACCCCAGCTTGAGTAGACTAACATAGGCATTGGAACTTCCTACTAGCAGTTTCTCCCACTGACACTGCCTGGGCACCTGCATGCAAGCCCAGCCCTCACAGAACTTAGTCTAGGGGTGTCTGGCACTCCCCAACCAATCCACAAGGAAGGCTATCAGGAAGATGCTCTCTGACACTGATAACAGGCATGGGCACCACCCAAGGTCAGGACATTGGGCAGGAAGGAGCCTGCCTACCATTTTAGATTTTCCAGATTAATTTGAGATCTGGGAGATTCTGGAAGGTGGTTAGGCTTCCACATAATCCAACAAAGGGCCAAAATGCATAGAGATGCCAGAGGGAGCTGGCAGTGGGGTGAGACAAACCCTTCTCAGAGCCTTGGAACCAAGCAGATCTGTGTTAAATGTGAGAATTGGAAGAAGAGTAAAGGATGGGACTCTAGAAGGGAGCCCTCTGGAGAGAAGGCATGAAGGTAGGAATGGACAGGCTGATCTAAAACCCACCTGTCCAAGATGTGAGTTCACATCCAAGTACTGGACCCTAGCTGGGATGCCCACTGGGGCCAGGAAGGCCAGCAGGAAGGGAGGCAGGTTGACCCGGGACTGTGGGAAGCTGTAGGGCACTGGGTCTTCCAATGAGCAGCTTCCCCCACCCTCACATCATAACCCCACCATCCACAAGCCAGAAGTTGTCTTCCTGGGGTTGGTTGTAAAGTTAGCAATTTCTCTCCATGACTGATGTCTGGAAAACAATTCTTCCATCCAGGTCTGGCATATGCACTGCTACTGGGAAGCATGGGAGACTTGGTTGGAAAGTTTGTAAGGAGGACATTCTGAAAAGGGAAATGCTGAAGGTGGCACACCCTGTTTATCAGAATTCTGACTTAGGGGAGTGCTGAATGCGGCTGCCCCTAATTATTCCTTGACCTTTCCAAACAAGTCTGTGCATGTGCAGACCTCTGGGTATTTACTGGAATCCTTATGCTTAATCTTTTGGTGTCTTGCCTAAAGGACACTGCAAACACATGTGTCCTCCCAAAATTACTTAACCTACTGATTGTATCTAAAATATAAACTTTATCTCAGACTGCTGTTACAATAAAAGTCTAACGAGGCAGGCAATTGAGGTTGTCTGGTTCCTTTAGCAAGGCGTCCCTTAGCCTCTCTTTCACAGCAAACATTGTGTTGGAGTAATCATTCATCCGTTGTTCAGGGTCTGCTGGTCAGCCCAGGCACACTGCCCCTTCCTGTCATGCTGCCATCTTCTCTGTCCCCCAGGACCCGGCAATCATGAGCACCAATTGTCCCCCTTCCCTAAGCTGCAAGGCAGCTCCAGAGTCTTACTTCACAGATGTCTTGCTCTCCTTGGCTCCCTGATGCACCCTGCCAAGGGTTAGCTCAGCAAAGGGCAGCCATTCTTTCTGACATTTCCCAGAGAAGTGGATACTTTTATTCTGGAATTTAGAAGCAACCTTTTCTGAGGTCTGGGAGAAAGCATCTGTCACCTATGTGAAGCCCCCACTCCCGGGCCCCCTGCACACATTGAACCTGTCCTCACAGATAGCCAGTGTCTGGGACAGTCTGTCCATGATGACTGGGAAGCCAGACCTGGCCACTGCTAGCCATGCAGGCCCCTACAGGACATGGGCATATAGGGACATGGGCCAGCCCCGTAATCTCTCAGTGCTTGGCACATAGAAGAGAGAAGCAGAGAGCAGTCAAGGGGAGTGAAACCAGCAGTCTGCTCAGAGTTTGTGCTGGCAAACAGAGAGTGGGACAAGAGAGTAAGGGAAGATGATGGGGTGCTTGGAATTTACTGGTACCCAGTAAACAGCTGTGGGCTACTGTAGATGAAGATATGCAGCCCCAGTGGGGAGGGAGGGGTCCTTGTCTATGTGACTGGGTCACCCAAAGTCAACATGTCATCACCATTCTAGCAGCCCAACCTCACATGTTCTCACTAAAGGAAGACCACATGGGCCAGCAGGAGCCATCTGCTCACTAGGCCACCTTCCCAGAACCAAGGCTTAGCATATAATGAGCCTGCATATAATGAGCAACAACCTGAGTCCCGGTGCTCCTTGAGGCATTCAGTCAACCCCAAACACTGGGTGCAAGGCCAGATAGTGCCCCATGGAAAGAAATCGTGCCCAGGGTCCACTCAGGTCCTGTTCAGGCTTGGAGATTCCTAACCACCCTAACTGCAGAGTCCCTAGGCATGGGATTAGGGAGGCCCTATAGCTTCCCTTATAGTGGGTGGAGGAAGGCTGGTCTCAGATGGAAGGAAATTAGAGGTAGGCAGTCCCTGAAGCCAAGACTAACTATTCAGGGCAAACCTGTAGGGAGCATCACCTCTATACATCCCAGACACTGTGTTCTTCAAAGTGTAAATGCTTCCTCAGCCTAAGCCACTCCAGCTGCCCTGCTGGGCCCCCTTCAGGCCATCTCCCTTTTGTCAGACCTTGGACCTTTGCAGACACCTTCTCCCTGAGACTGTGCCCAGAAATACAGGAGGCTTTCTCTACAGATCAGCAGGCCAGACAGCTTTCATCTCTCAGTGTCAATAAACCCCACATCTCCAGGGCAATGACTTTTACTTGGTAAATAATAAGCATGCTGGGACTGTAGGCACAAGTCCCAGCCTAGAACTGATGCCAGTTCTGCCACCTATTGATCTGTCTTCCTCTGCCATGTTACTGCAGAGATGAGTGGATGGAAGATCTGAAAGGACCCTCACCCACAGGGACAGGAGGAGCAAGCCATGGCTTTTCTCCAGCTGCATGAGATGGCCTAGAACAGGAGACAGCCAGGCCTCTGGGGTGTAACCTATGTAGGGAAGTAACAGCTGGTGCTAAAATCCGTCCTAGCATATAGTATGAGCTATGCCCACTTATTAGCAGTTGGGGAGAAGCAATGGTGGATCCAAGGACAGATTCTAGATGGTGGCTCTGCTGGTAGGACCCCTGCCCAAGGGTGAACATGTGCTGTCCTCTCCCACCTTCCCTCCCTTTGGGATGGCCACTCAGCCATTACATGGAAATTCTGGTCACGGCTTTGAGTTTGGAGGTACTGAACCCATCTCCCTGGCCCCAAAGGTGGCTGTGTCTCAAGTTTGGCCTATTTGCATACCCATTTCCTTTACATTTGACACTGCCTCTTCTGTGAGTGGCAGGGACCCAAGTTTAGTGACCCTTGGAATCTCCCAGACTTCTGAGAAGCAGAGAAGTGTTCCCCTCATGATCTGTTGACTCTGGGGGTGGGGTAGTTCTGGGCCTGTTGGCAAGATCATGGGGTCTTTCTCACTGGGATGCAGATCACTCAAATATATCCAAAGTCAAGCCTTGTTGCAAAGTGAAGATTTTCACTCTTCATTATCAAGTCTCTATGAGAAGTTCATATTGCTCCTAGTCATTTTTTACATTTCCCCCCCTGGTGAACTAATAACCATATTGCTCCTTTGGCTAAGGGAGTTGACATATCTTTGTCTACTGCATTAGGCTACAGTGACTTGCTTCACTAAACTATCATTGAATGGGGCCAGGGCAGAGCCTGTTCCCCTATCCCTGAATTTCTAATGACCCCACCCCCTTTGTCTCCACATGACCTCTATTAGACTTGGCTCCTTTCAGGGGCTAACATCCAAATATATACTGGATGGATAAATGGCTGGGTAGATGAATGGAATAATAGATGAATAGATAGATGTGTGATTGAATGGATGGAGAGATGGATGATTGAGATAGACGAATGGATGGATGGATGGATGGATGGATGGATGGATGGATGGATGGATGGATGGGTGAATGGATGGAAGGATGAATGAGTGAATAAATAAATGGATATTTCTCAGGAGAAAGTAAACTTTTTGAAGTTAGGTCTGTGCTTTTACTTCCTTGTTTTCACTCACAGTGAATTCCACAAAACAAGCTTTACAATGTATTTTTTTAAAACTACTCTTTCTTTATTGTTTAAAGTATTACATGAGTCTCCTTTTCCGCTCATTGACCTCTCCTCCACCACCGCTCCCCCAAGCACAAGCCCTCAACCCCCTACTGTCTGTGTCCATTGGTTTTGCTCAGATGCATGCATACAAGTCCTTTGGTTGATCTCTTACCCCTCAGCCCCCACCTTCCCTCATAGGTTGTACAGTCTGTTTGATGCTTCTATGTCTCTGGTTCGATTTTGGTTCATCAGTTTATGTTGTTCATTATATTCCACAAATGAGTGAGATCATGTGATATTTATCTTTCTCTGACTGGCTTATTTCACTTAGCATAATGCTGTCCATGTCCATCCATGCTGTTGCAAATGGTAAGAATTCCTTCTTTTTTACAGCAGTGTAGTATTACATTGTGTACATATACCACAGTTTTCTAATCCACTCATCTGCTGATTGGCACTTAGGCTGTTTCCAAATCTTAGCTATTGTAAATTGTGCTCCTATGAACATAGGTGTTAATATCTCCTTTCTGATTTCTTGGGATATATTCCTAGAAGTGTAATTACTGGGTCAAATGGGAGTTCCATTTTTAATTTTTTGAGGAAATGCCATACTGTTCTCCACAGTGGCTGCACCAGTCTGCATTCCCACCAGCAGTGCAAGAGGGTTCCTTTTTCTCCACATCCTCTCCAGCACTTGTTTGTTGATTTGATAGCCATTCTAACTGGTGTGAGATGGTACCTCATTTTGTTTTGATTTGCAACTCTCAGATGATTAGTGACTTTGAGCATGTTTTCATATATCTCTTGGCCTTCTGTGTGTCCTCTTTCAAAAAGTGTCTATTTAGGTGCTTTGCCCATTTTTTATTGGGTTGTTTATTTTCCTTTTGTTAAGTTGTATGAGTTCCCTGTAAACTTTGGAGATTAAACCCTTATCAGAGATAACATTGGCAAATATGTTCTCCCATGCAGTGGGCTTTCTTGTTGTTTTATTGATGGTGTCTTTTGCTGTGCAGGAGCTTTTTATTTTTATTTTTTTAAAATATATTTTATTGATTTTTTACAGAGAGAAAGGAAGAGGGATAGATAGTCAGAAACATCGATGAGAGAGAAACATCGATCAGCTGCCTCTTGCACACCCCCCACTGGGGTTGTGCCCGCAACCAAGCCACATGCCCTTGACCAGAATCGAACCTGGGACCTTTCAGTCTGCAGGCCAACGCTCTATCCACTGAGCCAAACCGGTTTTGGCAGGAACTTTTTATTTTGATGTAGTCCCATTTGTTTATTTTCTTCTTAGTTTCCATTGCCGTAGGAGCTGTTATCGGTAAAGATATTGCTACGACATATGTCTGCTATTTTGCTGCCTATGGAGTCTTCTAAGATTTTTATGTTTTCCCATCTTACGTTTAAGTCCTTTATTCATTTTGAATTAACTTTTGTGTATGGTGTAAGTTGGTTGTCTAGTTTCATTTTTTTGCAAGTATCTGTCCAATTTTCTCAACACCATTTATTGAAGAGACTGTCTCGACTCCATTGTATGCTCTTGCCTCCTTTGTCAAATATTAATTGAGCATAGTGGTTTGGGTTGATCTCTGGATTCTCTGTTCTGTTCCATTGGTCTATATGTCTGTTCTTCTGCCAGTACCAGGCAGTTTTGAGAACTGTGGCTTGATAATATAGCTTGATATCTGGTATTGTGATCCCTCCAATTTTGTTCTTCTTTCTGAGGATTGCTATGGCTATTAGGGGTCTTTTTTATTCCAGATGAATTTTTGGAGAGTTTGTTTTAGGTCTTTGAAATATGCTGTTGTATTTTAATGGGGATTACATTGAATCTATAGATTGTTTTGGGTAGCATGGACATTTTAACGGTGTTGATTCTACCAATCCATGAATACAATATATTCTTCCATTTGTTTATGTCTTCCTCTTTCTCTTTTTTCAGTGTCCTGTAATTTGCTGAGTACAAGTCTTTTACCTGCTTGGTTAAATTTATTCTTAGGTATCTTGATTTTTTTTGTTGCAATGGTAAATGGGATTTTTTATTTTTTATTTATTTAGTTTCTCTTTCTGTGAGTTCATTACTGGTGTATAAAAAAGCCATAGATTTCTGGGTGTTAATTTTGTATCCTGTACATTACCGAATTCATTTATTAAGTCTAGTAATTTTTTGATGCAGTCTTTGGGTTTTTTGATGTATAATATCATGTCATCTGTGAATAAGGACAGTTTCACTTCTTCTTTTCCAATTTAGATGCCTTTGATTGCTTCTTCTTGTCTGATAGCTATGGCTAGTACTTCCAGTACTATGTCGAACAGGAGTAGTGAGAGAGGGCATTCCTGTCTTGTTCCTGTTCTTAGGGGAAATGGTTTTAGTTTTTGCCCATTGAGTATGATGTTGGCTGTAGGTTTGTCATATAAGGCTTTTATTATGTTGAGGTATGACCCCTCTATTCCTACTTTGCTGAGAGTTTTTATCAAAAAAGGGTGTTGGATTTTGTCAAATGCCTTTTCCGCATCAATTGATATGATTATGTGATTTTTGCCTCTCAATTTGTCTATGTGATGTATCACGTTTATTGATTTGTGGATATCGTACCAGCCTTGCATCCCTGGAATAAATCCCACTTGGTCATGGTTTATAATCTTCTAATGTAATGCCGGATCTGATTTGCAGAATTTTGTTGAGGATTTTAACATCTATGTTCATCAGGGGTAAATCTCTTTCTTTGTAGTGTCTTTATCTGGTTGTGGGATTAGGGTAATGCCGGCTTTATAGAAAGAGCTTGGAAGTGTGCCTTCCTCTTGAATTTTTTGGAATAGTCTGAGAAGGATTGATTTTAGTTATTCTTTGAATATTTGGTAGAATTACCCTGTAAAGCCATCTGGTCCAGGGCTTTTGTTTGCTGGAAGCTTTTTGATTACTGTTTCAATTTTGTCAGTAGTTATTGGCCTATTCGGGTTTTTTTATTCTTCCTGATTGAGTTTTGGAAACTTGTATTTTTCTAGGAATATGTCCATTTCATCTAGGTTGTCCAGTTTGTTGGACCAGAGTTGTTCGTAGTGTTATTTACAATCCTTTGTATGTCTGTGGGGTCGGTTGTTACTTCACCTCTTTCATTTCTGATTTTGTTTATTTGGGTCCTCTCTCTTTGTTTCTTGGTGAGCCTGGCTAGAGGTTCATCAATCTTGTTTATCTTTTCAAAGAACCAGCTCTTGATTTCCTTGATCTTTTGTATTGTTTTTTGGTCTCTATGTCATTTATTTCTGCTCTGATCTTTATTATTACCTTCCTTCTGGAAACTCTGGGCTTTTTTTTTTCTGTTTATGAATCTGTTTTATTTTTAAAAAATTACTCAGAAACATGTATACACTCCAGTGAGATATTAGTACCATATTAAATTTTACATTTTGATTACCAATTAGGGAAATCACCTTCATGAATATATGCATTTTATAAAGCTGTTATTTTATTATAATTCTAGAGGCAAATAAAATGTAATTTCCTCATCATGTATCCAACTATTTCAAACATCAAGGGCTTTAAGCACAGATCTGCTGGATATTTTATACTTAAAAATAAATCACCAATGTAGAGAGGCAGCTTCTAATATATCAATATTTTGTTTTTGTTGTTGAAGTAATATTTAATTTTTATTTGCTTACAGATTTAAGTTTATTAGTTTGAGGCCAATTTTATTAATTAAAAATTATTTATCATCTTGAAGTCTTAAAAATACCATTTTGTCAATTTTTCTTTTCTGGTTAAGGCTACTTCAGATATAAAATGTATCAAACTGCCCAAAAATACTCTGGAGCTGTTGCTACATGGACAGACAGTGTGTCCTTTTACAGGATCATCTGCATTTTGACCTACATTATATGATCAAATATTAATTTTTAAAAATTATCAAAATTAGGTATTGCATTAAGAAAAGAATCCATCTCAAAATGTGAATCATGAAACTTGACAGTGATTCAAAGTAATAATTTCACGTATTTTAATATCCAGATTTGAATGTAAAAATATTTGCTAAATGTGATTAATGTCCTATTATTTAAGAAATATGATATTTCAAAATTTTTATTATGCTATGTGTATTAAAACATTACAGTTTTTTAAAATTTAGGTTAAACCAGTAATTCAAAAAAGGCAAACCTTTATTAAAAACTAAACTGAAACTTTACTTTTACAGGAAAATGTAGCATGTTGTTTGGGTTAATTGAAAAAAAAAAAAGATTTATCATTGAAACTGTTGAGTCTTTCACATTCAATAGCTAAATTATGACTGTGTTTCTTTAGCCAAACAATTTCTCGAACTGGAGATGTTAAATGCAAGGAGTCTTCCTTCTTTCCCGTTGCAGCTTCTGCATTTCAGCAACAGGAATGTGCAATCACAAATGAAATAAGGTATAACAATAGGTTATCTCAGTGATACAAATACAACTCATACTTCAGTAGAAACAGAAATATAGAGAACAAAAACACGTCCCTAAACAGAATAATTTGTATATTGATGATTTAAAGTTTTATAATTGTATACTAATTAAAAAGAAAGGGTAGGCCAACCACTTTACAGAACTGAAAGCATCCCAAGTAACCAACTGCCAATATTGTTTCATGAGTATCCTCCCTAAATGGCCTATTCACACTAGAATGCATTCTTAAACATACATGTGCATCACTCCTCAGTGGAATTCTTCCCAAGATATCTGCTTCCCAGATATGCTGTTTTTAAAAAGAGGCTAGGTAAGCATTAGATGACACTAAAATCTGCCTTTGTTAGAAGAAACATCAGCACAAAACAGCTGGCAGCATCTTCCTCTGACATAACAACTGGCAGACTTACTAAAATGATAACCAAATGAGAGAGACTTAAGAACACCATCTGTCAATCCACAAATGCAGAAACAAAACAAATTACAGAATGAAACAAATTTATGTTAAACCAATAAACACATGTAGCCAAAATATAGCCCATGATATATTTGATTACTGGCATAACAATAGTTGAAGACTTTTAAAAAAAGTGACATTTTTTCATAACAATAGTAATGGATTTATAAAAAGTTTCTGTTTCCAAAGATGTTATTGGGGTCCACATATTCCTTGACAGACTTCAGCATCCCAAAGCCGACATCAGAGATACTTTCTTTCAGCCATTGCTTCTGTAACTTGCCCACTCGGTGGTGATGTGACAGACTCCCTCCATTAGCGAGGATTTCTTCTCTAGCAGCTGCCTCGGTTTGGTCAAAAACAGTCATTGGATCACTTATTCCCCTGTAGTTAAAGGCATAGTAGAAATAGATACATGCACCCGCATCATAAGTCTGCATCACCCTGCATGTAGAAAGAGGAGCAAACTGAACACCCTTCTTTTTGCATTCTCTTATTATTCTTTCTTTCATATTTCTACAGAGATCTGCAACTCTGTCCCAAGGAGCAGAAGTCTCAAAAGATTCTCCTACTACATAGTATTCCAAACCCAAGTCTCGAATGTATGCAATGGCATAGGTCAGCAAATAACCTCTCTGTCCATTATCTTCTCCAGCTGCCAATCCACCAAATTTTGCAGCAATGTCATATACTTGTTTTTCATGTTGAAGAACCTTCTCACAGTCCCCCTAAAACAGTAATGTAGCAACACTTAGTTGATTTGGATCAAATCCTTTAAACTTTGTAATATAAAACTTTTTTAATCCATCCAAAAATGATGTAAAGATAGAGGAAACCTGATGTTTAAGAGCATGGCCAAACTGAAACTGCAGGTTGTCCATGAGGCGAATAGACGCAGGAGCACATCTCTGTTTTGCAATTTCTCTTAAACAGACTACTCCTTGTTCAAAATTAGGGAAAGCTACTGAACCATACTTTTGATATTCAGGGACTGGTCTGATTTTTATTGTAGCTTCTGTTATCACACCAAGAGTTCCTTCAGATCCCATGATGAAGTGATGGGTATCAGGGCCTGTTGACATACGAGGTCCTTGACAGCTTTTTTCTATTATACCTCTAGGTGTTACCATTTTATATGAACCACCAGGTCTTCAATATTGCCTTCAATATTGCCTAGATATTCGTCTTCATGCCTGATGCCCGAGTAGATACCCATCCTCCCACAGTGCTGAATTCCAGGGAATCTGGTTCATGACCTGTACAATAATCACTTTCTTTAAGCTGTCTTTCCAATTCTTGTCCTGTTATGCCAGCCTCTACATGAGCTGTCCGATTGTTCTCATCAACCCAGAGCATTTGATTCATCTGTGAAGTGTCCAAAGAAATAATTGTTCTTGTCTCATCTGCAGGACACTTCATGAGACACTTGTTCCTCTACCAAATGGTATGATACAAAGGTTATATTTGCATGCTAGATTCACAATCTTAACTACATCATCATGCCATGTTGGCCATAAAACTATATCAGGAATTCGATGAAAAATTCCTTCCCTGAGCAAAAATATCTCATGAAGACAATGACCATGAGCTCTAAATACCCGATCATCTGCTTCTTGTGAATATGAAATATTAGTTTCTTTAAGCTCATGAAGAAAATCTTCATTTACAATAGAAGGAGGTGTATCACTAGGACTTAAGGATGCTTTCGAGGTAGTTTTATGCTCCAAATTTACTCCAAGGGTATTTTCAATCCATTCTTTAAAAGTTGGTAAAATCATGCCACCAAGTGGGTACCTTTTCCCAGTCAACTCAACTTGGCCTTTCTTATTGAAGATGAACTTGGAATCATTATATCCCCATCCATTCCATTTCAAAACTTCTTGCTGCTTCTTGGGGATGGTGCCAGACTCCTGCGTGGTGGGAGTGGTCGTGGGCGCCGCCGTGGCAGCTGACGCTGCTCTCCACGCTTTGCACTCATTGGTACTCTAAGCCTCCTGGGGCCCGCCCAGCAGATGGCCCGAGAGAACCCGCAGCCCCTTCCCCGCGTGGTCCCTGTCCGGGTCCCGGTCCACTGCAGAACCAGAGCCTGCGCTGGTGCCCATCTCGCCTGCTGCAGCCGCTGCCTCCGCCATGGCTTCCGCCTTGTGCTGCCATCTGGGACCACTGGGCGTGGGTGAAAGCACTCTGGGCTTTTCTTGTTGCTCCCTTTCTAATTCTTTGAGTTGCAAGATTAGATAACTTATTACCTCTTTTTCTTGTGTTTTTTTTTTGAGGTAGGCCTGTAGAGCTATGAACTTCCCTCTCAGGACTGCTGTCATTGTGTCTCACAGATTTTGGATTGTTGTGTTTTCATTGTCATTTGTTTCCAGGATGCTTTTTATTTCTTCTTTGATCTCTTTGGTAACCCAATCATTGTTTAATAGCATGCTATTTACCCTCCAAGTGTTTGATTTTTTTTTCATTGTTTTTAATGTAGTTGATTTCTAATTTTATGCCTTTGTGATCTGAGAAGATACTTGGTATGATTCCTATCTCCTTGAATTTGAAGAGAATTTGCCTGTGTCTTAATATGTGGTCTATCTTTGAAAATGTCCTGTGTGCACTTGAGAAGAATGTATATTCTGGAGCTTTGGAGTGATTTGTTCTGAAGATGTCAATTAAGTCCATCTGATCTAGAGAGTCATTTAGGATTGATGTTTCTTTTCTGATTTTTTGTTTAGATGATTTATCCAGTGATGTCATTTGGATATTAAAGCCCCCTACTATTATTGTATTGCTGTCTTTCTCTCCCTTGATATTTTGCAGAAGTTTTTTTTTTTATGTATTTGTGTGTTCTTATATTGGGTTAATATATATTTATCAGAATTATATCTTCTTGTTGAATTGCTCCCTTTAGTATTATGAAGTGGTTCTCCTTATCTCTTATTATGGCCTTTTCTTTGAGGTCTATTTTGTCAGATATAAATATTGCCACCCAGATTTTTCTCATTTCCATTTGCCTGAAAAAAATTTTCCATACCTTCACTATCAGTCTGTGTGAATCCTTTGTTCTGACGTGGGTCTCTTGCAGACAGAAAATATATAGGTCATGTTTTCTTATCCATTCAGCTACCCTATGTCTTTTTATTGGAGCATTTAATCTGTTTACGTTTAATGTTATTATTGGTAAGTACTTGTTTGTCACCATTTTTATTCTTTCTTGCCTTTCTATTTCTTTTTACAGCATTTCTTGCATTGCTGGCTTGGTGGTAATAAACTCTTTTAGCCCTCTTCTGTCAGTGAAGCTCCTGATTTCACCTTCAATTTTGAATTATAGCCTTCAGGGTATAGTATTCTTGGATTCAGTCCCTTGCTTTGAATCATTTTGTATATTTCATTCCATTCCCTTCTGGCATGGTGTGTTTCTCTTGAGAAATCAGTTGATATTCTAATGGGAGATCCATTTTAGGTAACTTTCTGTCTCTCTCTGGCAGCCTTTAAGATTCTTACTTTGCCGTTGATGTTTGCCAATTTAATTATGATGTGTCTTGGTGTCGGTCTTTTGGAGTTCATCTTGTTTGGGATGCTATGTGCTTCCTGAACTTGTGTGGGGTTTTTTCTTGACTACATCAGGGAAGTTTTCTGTCATTATTTCTTCAAACAGGTTTCCTATTCCTTGCTCTGCTTCCTCTCCTTCTGGTACCCCTATTATGTGGATGTTGTTTCTTTTTGTGTTGTGCCAAAACTCGCTCGCTTAGGCTCTCCTCCTGCTTTTTAAGTTTTTTTTTTCTAGCTGCTGCTCTGCTTGGGTTTTTCTTTTTCTACCTTGTCTTCTAGTTCACTAATGCTGCCAAGGTTCTTGTTCCAGCATTAAGAAGGGTTCAGCAATCTGGAGAAAGGCTGTGCATAGATTAAGTAGGAGTCCAGAGACAAAATGTAATTTTGAAAGGCATTGGGGGTCAGAGGAGCCTAGCTGAAAGAGCTAAGTTCTCATTGTCTCAGGTCCCCTTGCTTTTTATTAACACAGTTTGTCCTAAGGCAAGGTGGAGGCATACACTTCAAAGGGTAGGGTTTGTACAGAAGCATTGTCAGAATGGGGAATAGCCTATGGCTGTTCAGATGTTTGGCCAACAGGAGGCAATACCATGTAGATCAAGATGCCCTGAGCTGTCTGGCAGCAAACAATCATCCTATTCAGGTTTGGGGAAAATGCCTTTAGCCATTCCCAACAGGTGATAACATATGTGACTCAGCCCTTGTTGAGTCCCCAAGTTCCATCAACCTTTTGATGAAACTCTTGCAATTAATACATGCTGGAATTGGCTTCTGGCAGATGTGGTCCTCTGCTTCTTCTAGTCTACTATTGATGCTTTCTATTGTGTTCTTTATTGCAGCAATGTCATTTTTCATTTCCTCTTGGTTCTTACACATATTGTTGAATTTGTCTTCCATCTTTTCCAGCATCCTTATGACCATTGCTCTGAATTCTTTCTCTGACATATTGTTTGCCTCCATTTCATTTACTTCATTTTCCGGTGATTCCTCCTTTTCTTTCTTATGTGGGCTGTTTATTCGTCTCCCATGATTGCTCCTCTCAGGGTGTCTGGTTATGTAGCTCTCTCTCTCCTACACTGACTTAAAGGCACAAAATACAACATGACAAGACAGTACGCACAGGACACCAAACACAAATGTATTCACAATACTAATAACCCCAAATAAAGGTGACCACCAGAGAAAATAGATTTGGGGGTAGAAAAGAGTGCAAAAATTATATTGAGAAAAGGAACAAAATGTAAGAGAGAAAAGAAAGAGAAGAAAAAAGAAGGGGGAAATATATGTTTTGGGGTAGAAAACTCAAAAAAACCAACAACTAATCCAAAAAATGCAAATAATAAACACCCAGAGATGAATGCAAACAACAAACAACAACTAATTAACAAAATGCAAACAACAAACACCCAAACAACAAGCACCCAGATGAATCTGAGGAGACAGAGCTAATTTCCAGAAGGTAAGGTCAAGGAATTGGATGAATGGGGAAATGACCACAATTCAGTATAGAGCAGGTAGAAAGAGAATGAGTGTATAAAAAGAAAATTAAAAAACAAAATACATAAAAAAGAAAAAAATATATACATATAAGAAAAAATGTATATTTTCCCCTTTCTTTAATCTATCTATGTATTCATCTATTATTGGAAAAAGAGAATGGAGAGTACATAGGCCTGAGTTGGTGGTTGGAATTAATGAAGCTATTATTAGAAGAAGACAACAAGCGAGGAGAGGAAAAACAGAAGAAAAAAACTAACAAACAAACAAGCAACAACAAGACAGAAAGAAAGAAAATGGAAAAAAGGAAGAACAAAAATTTGGATAGTGAAGAAAGAGAAGAGAGAAGTGTGCATGGACTTGGAGCAGGGGAGAGGAAATTAGATATATGAGTAAGATCAATTTTTAACAGGGAGTAAAAAGAAAGGCTAGAGAAAAACTAAAGCAGGAACAGGGTAAGAGAAACAGGATGAAAAGGGGAAAAGTGAGGAAGAGAGTGTTGGCATAAAGGAAAAATTGAAATAGAGTAAAATAATGCTAAAAGAAAAAGAAAAATAGAATGTAGAACACTAATTCCAAAATAAAATAAAATAAAGAGAAAATAAAATAAAACTTTAAAAATGTAAAATAATAGTAATAATAATTAAAAATATAAATGTAATAATAATAAAATAAAGTGAGAAAAAATTAGTTTCTTAAGTAAAATAAAAAAATAAAAAAGTGAAATAGTGAAGGTCATTCACTTCCTCTTGTTCTGCTTGGCACATCTGTTTCCTGTCAGGTAGTCAGCACAGTGTTGAAGTTCCCTGCGATCCAGCCCTCCTCTGTATCATAAGCTACAACCTGTTTTCAAGCAGGCGGGATCTCTCTGCTCACTTTGTTTCTCTGACTGCTTTCAGTTGTATTTACACAAGAGTCAATTTCTGACACAACCCTGGGTGGCAGTGTTTCTGCATTAATTTCTGGGACTAAATGGCTTCTCTACCCAGTGTTTAGATTCTTCTTTCCCTGCTGCACTTAATACTGGGTTGAAGGGATGGACTGACCCAGAGCTGGTTTCCTGCTTGTCTCTCCTTATTCTGATCCCCAGTTTCCACAAAAACAACTTTCCCCTGCAGTCTTGGTGAGTGTTTTTAATTAGAAGATCCTATGTACTGGACTTAGCAAGCAAAAGCAAGGAGGTAAAAAAAAAAAAAAAAAAAAAAAAAAAAAGACAAAGAAACCACGCCAACTTGCATCTTTTTCCCCTGGTACTGAGTGGCCAGTATAGAACTTCAGGCTGCCTTTCTGGGCACAGATTCCCACAGCTGTGGGCTTATATCTAGAGTCCCCCTCTGCCAGTAGCCCTGTGGACCCCCTTTCACTTTCAAGGGCTACACTGACCCCAAGGGCCATGGATTTGGTAGAGTGCAGTCTCCCTCTGACACTCTAGATCAGCCATGGGCAAACTACGACCCGCGGGCCGGATCCGGCCCGTTCAGCTGTTCTATCCAGCCCGCGGAGCCAAAAGAGCGGAGGGTTCTCTTGCTCTCCCCTCCACTCCTTTACTTTGAATTTATATTAGTTCACACAAACACTCCATCCATGCTTTTGTTCCAGCCCTCCGGTCCAGTTTAAGAACCCATTGTGGCCCTCGAGTCAAAAAGTTTCCCCACCCCTGCTCTAGATCCCACTGCACGCATTTCTTCCTCCAGGCTGGATCCCAGATCTCACCTCTTTCTAGGCGATCTCTGACCTTTCTGTCCATGGATTGCCTCACCAGCAATGTTTAATTTACCAATTCCAGGTGGATGTTATTCAATTAAGCTGTTCCTTCTATCTGCTCTGTGAGAAGGCTCAGGTCCCATCTGTGTATTCGGTGCCACTTTGTCTCCCCCTGGACAAACTTTTTAGGTGCCCGCAGTTGGGGAGGCTGGAGTCTCGGTGTTTGTGGGTCACAGCTGAGGCAGCTGGTCCCTGGGTATTGTGATTGTAGTGTCCCAGGAGGTATCTGAAGTCTCCCCGGTTGAAGGTGTGGCTGGGCTTCAGATCACAACTGCTCTCCTCTTCAAGATGGCATGGTCTCTGTGGCAGAGCCGGCTGCTCTGGGAGATAGTTCAGCAGTACTAGAGGCTGCTCGGCCAGGGGAACCTGGTCTGTCAGTCCCCATCAGTCCTGTGGAATATAGCTGTCCCTCACTCGCAAATACAGACACTCCCCACATGTCCATTCACTCTCCTTTCGCTCTCTCACTCATACACTATCTTGAAGCCTGCCATCCCATCGGCAGCCATCTTGGATTCCCTGTCTCCCTATTTTTTGCTGTAATTTTTTAATTGTTTCTATATCTTAGATCCAACTGCTTTGCTACCCAGGTTCTTTTGGGGGTGGTGCTATGTAGTTGGTAATTTTTGGGACCCAGTGGTGCAGTCTCTCAGGTCTCCTGGGCTTGGTGATCTAGCAGAGCTCCCTATTTGAACTATTTGGGTTCTCTTAATGTAGTGGGGTCTTGAGTGTTAGTTTCTCATTCATGAATGAAGTCTCGTCATGAATTTGCAATGTGACTCATCCCCAGCTTCATTGTGCAAGCTGTTTTGGATGTGATCGTGGTTCCGGCTCTTGTGAAAAGGTTTCCTGGTATGTGCTCACTGTGGGTTCCCAGAGTCCACAGCCTGGGAGGAAGGAGTCTCTCGACCTGAGGCTCAGGTACTGTGACTTTGGCCAGTTTTGTGTGACTCTTGCTGGAATAGCGTCGCCCTGCAACTCACTATGAAGGCCCTGGGGCCCTTGACAGTGGGGGGCGGGTGTCTCATAGTCTGTGGTTGAGGCAGTGGGGCTCTGGCCAAAGTGATTTCCCTCTCTGAATCACAAGGGGGTTCAGGTGCCAGCAGCTAGGGATGTATGTATCTCGGAGTCTGTGACTGAAACAATGTGACCTTGTCCAGGGAGGCAATTCCTCAGTAACTCACCAAGGTGTCCAGAGGTAGGCAGCCAGGAGGGGGATGTCCTGAATCCTGCTGAGGGAGCCGAGCGCCCTTGGTTGGAGAGGCACACTCCCAGTGGCAGCTCACAGAGGGGCCCAGGAGCCGTCTCCCAGAGGTGTGTGCTCATGGGGCCCACACGCTGGATTGGAGTGATTGTGGTGTGCCACCAGCCCCATGGAGGGAGAAGTCTCAGTTTCTGCTTCAGGGGATGTGCACCCTTGGTTGGATCCGTGCACCCAGCGGCTGCTTACAGAGGCACCCAGGAGATGTCTGCTGGGGCAGTGGTCTCAGGGGGTCCATGTGCTGGAGCAGTGCTACTGCAGGGACTGGATGCTGTCAGCCAGGGTTGTGCCTTGCAGCAGCTCAGAGCGGCACCCTGGGGCTGCCTGCCAGGGCAGCGGGTTCAGGGGGCTTGTGCACTGGATCAGTGTGACTGTGGTGACTGGAGGTAAGCAGCCAAGGAGGGGGAAGTCCGAGTTTCTGCTCCTGAGGCCTTGCGTCCTTGGTTGGATATGAGTGTGCCTAGTGGTGGCTCACAGAGGCACCTGGGAGTCACCTGCCAGGGCAGCAAACTCAAGGGGCCTGTGTGCTGGAAACTACGCAATCGTGGTGTCTGTGAGCAGGCAGCCAGGAAGGGGGAAGTCAGAATTTCTGCTGCCAGGGCCATGCTCCCTTGTTTGGATGCAAGCGCACCCAGTGGGGGCTCAAAGAGGCACCCAGGAGCTGCCTGTAGGGGCATCAGGCTCAGGAGGCCTGCGTGCTGGAAAGGTGCAACTGTGGTGTCTGGAGGTCAGCAGCCAAGGAGGGGGGAGTCCCAATTTTTGCTGCCTTGCGCCCTTGGTTAAATTCGCACATGCCCAGTGGGGGCTCACAGAGGCACCCAAGAGCCGCCTGTGGGGCAGTGGACTCAGGAGGCCTGTGCACTGGGAAGGCACAACTGAGGTGTCCGGAGGTCGGCAGCCAGGGAGAAGGAAGTCGCACTTACTGCTGCGGGAGCTGTGCACCCTTGGAGGTGGAAGTCCTAGGGTCTGCAGGTCTGCGGGCGGGCAGGGCAGCAGGATTTTGACTGGAGTGGCTGCAGGGTCTCGGGCAGTGTCCAAGGCCAGTCTGGGTGGTGGTGCTGATGAGTTCCTAAAAGAGGCTGCTCTCCCCTCCAAGATGGTGTGGGCTCCGTTCCCAAGCCTTGCAGCCCGGGGAGTGCCCACAATGGTGGTAGGTGCTCTCTGTCCAGGAAAGCCTGGTTTGCCAGTCTCCCATACTCCTGCCAGATTTAACTGTCCCTCACTCACTCACACACACCACACATACAACCACACACTCTCCTTTTACCCTCTCACTCACTCACACCCTCCCCCTCACCTCCGTCCTGCCAGCTGCCATCTTCTGACTCTACAATGTATGTTTTGATAGTAATGAACTCTGTTCAGGCAGCACTCACAGGGTTATTGCCTTAGAACCCTACATGTACCATGTAACTCTCATAGGAAAATTGGGTAAAATCAGTGGGAGTGATTTTGTAATGGCCAGCCTCCAAAAGTTACACTTAGAAGCTATTTTCTGAAAGTTGCTGTAAGATGGTTAAACCCTTTAAAATATATTTTGAATATGTAACTGATTAAAAATATTTACATTTGTATAATCTTTGGGAATAATAAGACATTTAAGCAGGAGAGAAATAGTTGTATTTTCTATTTAGTATGAGCCTGATTCCCTTGGTTCCTGTGCTAAATAGAGAGCAACATTTATCTCTTTAAGAAAGAAATTTCATAAATATTTCTAGTCATTTTCCCAAAAAAAGAAAAAGCAATTTTCTCTAACCAACCAATTAAGCCCACACAGCATAAAGGTCATTGGGGTCTCATTAGCAATTTGAAATCATTGACTCTTGGAACACTCAGGGACACATCTCTCAACACCCCTAAACTTACATGCAAGAAATGGAGGCCAGGAGAAGGGAAGTGGCCAGCCAGAGTCACAAAGGGCCCTGAGGGCAGATATAGAGAACAGGGGCTCCAGTACTGACCTGGAATCTTATATTCAATCAGCAAGCCTTTATACTATGTGCTGAGTGCTCAGAACCAACTCTCTGCCTTTCTCCCAGACCTTCTTCTAGCTGTGTCCCTCTTCATGGGATGAGGTGTCCACAGGGTCAAGAGGAGGTGCCTACCCAGAGCCCACTCCCTCACCCCATGCTCTGGGTCCCCCAGACCCTGAAGGACCCTGCACAAACATCCCAACCTTACTTGTAGGACCCAGTGCAGACCTCTTGCGTGGATGCATCCTAGAGGGTGGACCACATAACCAACAGGCCTCAGGGCTGACCAAGAAACATCTGTTTTCAGGGGTGGCTGGAGCCTGGGTGAGAAGAGAAAGGGTAATGACCTGCTTGCTGCAGGTGCCCTCTCCACCACTTTCCAGCATAGAACTAGGAGTCCAAGAATTCTAAATTTAATCTGCATTTCCAGGACATTTTAAAGGTATATTTTCCAAAGCTGGAGCCACAGAGTATTTTATTTATTAATTTATTAGCTTGATTTATAACTGTTAAATATAGAAACCAGCATTTCTCAAATTTTTGGTCTCAAGGCTCCTTTACACTCTTAAAAATTATTGAGAACCCCAAATAGTTTTTGTTTGTGTAAATTATATCCATCAATGTTTACTTTTTAAAGAGATTAAACTTTTAGAAAGAGATTTTAGTTTTAATGTTTTATTAATTGAATTTATTAGAATGATGATGGTTCACAAACCCATACATATTTCAAGTGTACAACTCAATAAAACATCATATGCACACTGCATCATGCATCCATTGCCCCAAGCAAAATCTCTTTCCATCACCATTTCCCCCATTTGCCCATCTCCACCTACCTCCTCTCCCCTTTCTTCTATCACCCCACTGTTGTCTGTGTCTATGGATTATGTGTATATGTTTTTTGGCTAATCCCTTCACCTTCTTTCATCCAGTCTCCCCTAACCCTCCTTCTCTCTGACAGCTGTCAGTCTGTTCCATGTATCCATGCCTCTGTTTCTATTTTGTTTGTCAGATTATTTTGTTCACTAGATTCCACATATAAATGAGATCATATGGTATTCGTCTTTCTCTGACTGGTTTATTTCACTTAGCATAATAATCTCCAGGTCTATCCATGCTATTGCAAAGGTAAGATTCCTACTTTTTTCCAGCTGTGTAGTATCCCATTGTATAAATGTTCCATAGCTTTTTTATCCACTCATCTCTACTAATGAGCAATTGAGTTGTTTCCAGATCATGACTATTGTAAATAACAAAGAAATGAACATAGTGGTGCATATATTCTTTCACATTAGTGTTTCGGGATTCTTAGGATATACTCCCAGAAGTGAGATTGCTAGGTCAAATGGCAGTTCCATTTAAATTTTTTATTTTTTTTAAATCTTTATTGTTGAAAGTATTACATATGTCCTCCGACCTGCCCCTATTGTCTGTGTCCATGGACTATGTATATATGCATACAAGTTCTTTGGTTGATCTCTTCCCACTCTCTCAACCCCCACCTTCCCTCTGAGATTCGACAGTCTGTTCCATGTTTCTATGTCTCTGGATCTATATTGTTCAACAGTTAATTTTGTTCATTAGATTCCACATATAAGTGAGATCATGTGATACTTATCTCACATATAATACTGTCTAGTTCCTCCATGCTGTCTCAAAGTGTAAGAGATTCTTCTTTTTTACTTCTGCATAGTATTCCATGGTATAAATGTACCACAGCTCTTTTATCCACTCATCTACTGATGGGCTGTTTCCAGATCCTAGCTATTGTAAATTGTTCTGCTGTGAACATAGGGGTGCATACATTTTTTCTGATTGGTGTTTTGGGTTACTTATGATATATTTCTAGAAGTGGATTCAGTGGGAATTCCGTTTTTAACTTTTTGAGGAAACTCCAAACTGTTTTCCATAATGACTGCACCAGTCTGCATTCTCACCAGCAGTGTAGTAGGGTTCCCTTTTCTCCATATCCTCACCAGCACTTGTGACTTGCTGATTTGTTGATGGTAGCCATTCTGACAGGTGTGAGGTGTTACCTCATTGTCATTTTAATTTGCATCTCTCCGATGATCAGTGACTTTGGATATTTTTTCATATGTCTCTTGGCCATCTGTATATCTGCTTTGGAGAAGTGTCTATTTATGTCCTTTGCCCATTTTTTAATTGGATTGTTTGTCTTCCTTTTGTTAAGTTGTATGAGCTCCTTATATATTTTGGAAATTAATCCTTTATCAGATGTATCATGGCAAAATATGTTCTCCCATACATATGTACTCCCCAAAATATGGGCTCCCTCTTCATTTTGTTGATGGTTTCTTTTGCTGTGCAGAAGCTTTTATTTTGATGTAGTCCCATTTGTTTATTTTCTCCTTAGTTTCCTTTGTCCTAGGAAATGTATCTGTAAACATATTGCTATGAGAGATGTATGAGCTTTTGCTGCTTATGGCTTCTTCTATGATTTTTATGGCTTCACATCTTGCATTTAACTCTTTTATCCATTTTTGAATTTATTCCTGAGTATGATGTAAGTTGGTGGTCTAGTTTCATTTTCTTGCATGTATATGTCCAATTTTCCCAATACCTTTTATTGAAGCGACTGTCTTGACTCCATTATATGCTCTTGCCTCCTTTGTCAAATATTAATTGAGCATAATGGCTTGGGTCAATTTCTGGGTTTTCTGTTCTGTTCCATTGGTCTGTATGCCTGTTCTTGTGCCAGTATTAGGTTGTTTTGATAATGGTGGCTTTGTAGTATAACTTGATATCTGGTACTGTAATTCCTCTAACTTTGTTCTTCTTTCTTAAGATTGCTATAGCTATTTGGGGTCTTTTTGGTTCAATATAAATTTTTGGAGTATTTGCTCTAGATCTGTGGAATATGCAATTGGTATTTTTATAGGGATTGCATTGAATCTATAGATTGCTTTGGGTAGTATGAACATCTTAATGATGTTAATTCTACTAATCCATGAACATAGTATATTCTTTCATTGTTCACATCTTCCTCTATCTCTTTTTTTCAAAGTCCTGTAGTTTTCTGAGTATAAGTCTTTTACCTCTGTGGTTAAGTTTATACCTAGGTATCTTAATTTTTTTGTTGTTGTTCTTGTTGTTTCTATGTACATGGGGATTGTTTGTTTGGTTTCTCTTTCTGAGAATTCATTAATGGTCTATAAAAATGTCATTTTATTGCTTCTCGGCTTTTCAGCTAAGATCAAGTGTAGTATAAAAATGTCATTTATTTCTGGGTGTTAATTTTGTATCTTGCTATCTTGTTGAATTCATTTATTAAATCTAGTAGTTTATTTTTTTTATGGAGTCTTTAGGGTTTTCTATGTACAATATGATGTCATCTGCGAATAGTGACAGTTTTACTTCTAGGTACTGCACCTTACGTTTCTGCCTCAGGGCACATGATGTTCCCTTCTGTTCTGACTGATCTTCCCATAGAATGCTTCCACCCCTAGGCAGTGAGGTATCCATTTTAAAAAGCACTTTCTCAGAGAATCCTGCTCTGCTTACCTGGCCTCTGGAAACTGTTCCTACACATTCACTGTATGCCCTCACCCTACTTTATTTTCTCCTTTGTGCATGTATATAATTTCTTGAAATTATATGATTTACTTCCCTGCTTATTTGCTATCTATGCTTTTCCAGCTAGCATCACCACTAGAATGCAGCTTCTATTGCGTGGCCATCCAGCACTTAGGAAAGAACCTAGGCTCAAGAACTATTTGCTAAAGCAGTTGGAGAACACCTGTCACAGGGTACCAGGCTCAAGGAGACTGAGATACATGACACACACAATTGCAACCTGTAAGACACTTGCAATTTAATTCATAAATTCAAAAGAGTCAAATGACAACGAACTGTGTATTCTATGAGAAATAGGTACAGAAAGGGAGAAATTAGTTGAAGAAATAAACTCAAAAACCCATCTACAAAGGCATGGGTAAAGAAATTGTGGAATCGAATGGGATACTATGGGAAGAGGAGGAAAGAAGAGCATTAGCGGGAGAAGGAGAGGGAGAAGGAGAGGGAGAGGGAGAGGGAGAGGGAGAGGGAGAGGGAGAGGGAGAGGGAGAGGGAGAGGGAGAGGGAGAGGGAGAGGGAGGGAGAAAGAGAGAGAGGGAAAAAGAGAGAGAGAGAAAGGTTATCCCTTGGGATGGAGGAGATACACAGTAGCAAGGGACATGAGGGGGGCTTCTTGAAATGGGATTTAATTTTAATCAGATCTGAAAAGGTGACAGACACAGAGACAACTGCTTTTGAAATAAAAGTTTGCTAGTTACAATTCCCAAGATAAATAGGCATACCAGGCCATACATGGCCACATGGGGAAGGACCAGGGTCAGTCAGAGGGCAGAAGGAGCCAAGGGAAAGCATGACTGGAATCCATACTGTAATTTCCAAGGGAAGAAACGACAGAGGCAGGGAGGCAAGTTTAGAATTACATAGCTTGAGTGATTTTGGCAGGATCTCTATGGCAGTGGTCTGTAGTTGTTTGGTGCCTGGCCCTGGAGTGATTTGACGCAGAGGGATGTTGTCCTGGTTTGAGAGTGAGATAAAGGAGACCACTGTGAGGGAAACTTTGAATTGGTTGGTTTGCATATAAAAGTTGCACTTTCTGGCAAATTGTTTTCAGTCTCTAGGAATTAGCTAACCCTGGGAGGGTCAGTCTCACCCAGACTGCAAAACATTTGAAGATGTCAAAGCATCATAAAATAAAGAAAATTAAAAAAAAAACCACATGATTAATAAAGGAGTCTTTTGGAGTGTGGCTGATAAACTTCTCTACAGATGTGTAGAGAATCACTGTAAATATTTGATTAATATCAGTGAACTTCATGCACTTGGTTATATAATATTCAATGTTTAAAAAATACAAACACAGAATTTGATTGGAAGAAAACACACAAGCAAAGTTCCTCACTAGCTCTCAGTAGTCACCACGCAGGCCCCTCACGCTCTTGTCAGCACCAGAATCTTCATTCTCATGCCCAGACTTCGGTCCCAGGGAGCCAAGCTCTGTTCCATGCCCTTCCAGCCTCAGGGCAGCTTGGCACATCCATGCCACCTTCAGTGTCTCTCCAGCTGCCAGCGTTGAACTTAGCAGATTCTCCTTTTGACCTATCATTTCTCCTGAGCCTTCCTGTAGTAAAGCAAAAAGGAGGGACAATGCAGTCCAAGACGCCTCACCTTCGGAGTCATTGTCCCCCCACCCATCTTTCCCTCCACCCTCCTGGGACACCTGAGGTCTCCATCATCCCTTCCTAGAAACTGCCCATTGAGCAGCATGGGTTTTTCCCTGTTACTTGAAATGAGGCTTCTTGAGGATAGAAATGCTCACTAAGCAGGAATTATTCATGGGTAAGAGTGAGACAGGAGAAGAGCCAGGAAGGGAGTGCTTATGTCCTCAGCCCCTACCCCCACCCCCACAGGTGGGAGCCCTCACCTCTTCTCCTGAGGCCAGTGCAGAGCCTGCTTGGCACAAAGGGGTTTACCTTTGTTGGTGGTTGAGGGGTTACTGTGGGGGTCATCAGAGTGACAACTGAGAGGTCAGGGCCCATTTTCTGGGATGTTACCTCTAACGTAGCCCAGCTAAGCACTGCTTAGAGATGAGGCTCCAGAAAATAGGTTCTATGACATTATATTACAAGATTTGAGTCTGTTCAGCCTGGGACAAGCTCAACCAAGTGGCCGCAGGACTGCTCCTGGCTTGATTTTACAGTTATTACCATGAACTACAAAGGACAGTCTGCGAGAGGTAGGGCTGGCCCAAACGGCCCACACAGATGGGTGGCAGATGAGAAGGCCAGCAGCCTGGGAGTTGGCTCTGGCCCACTGTGGAGAACTCTGGACCAGGGGCTGTTAGGAGCCTGTTCAGCCAGGCCTTCCTTGGCCCTGAAAGAAAACAGCCTAATAGGCTCTCAGCCAAGAGGAGAACTGCACTGCCAGATGGGCCTGCTCATTAGGATGGGAGTGTGGTATTTCTCATGCAAATGAGGGCAAATAAAACCATCTGAAAAATGTGAACAACAAACATGAACAAAAGAGTGGACTTTGAGGGTACTGGCTGACAGGAGAAAAGAAGGAGAGGGGCTGGGGAGACCACTACTCTGGGCACTTCCAGCCCAGGTGTTTTGACTTTGCCTGCCCATACTGTCCAAGAGGGAAACTGAGGCCTCTGGGGCCACCACATCCAAGGCCAAACACAGGGGCACCAGGAGTTAGACAGGCACAAGGCCTGGTCCACAATGGCCAAATCCACCTCCAGTAGCTCCAGCAATCCACCATACAGCTGGGCACTCGTCACACACGGCCACAACCAAGAGGCCAAGGATAGGACCACCAGGGCTAAGTCCATGCGACTGCCCACGGGAGGCAGGCCTATCCAGATATCCTAAAAATGGCTCTTGCCCCAGGAAAGGAGTTCCTACTCCATTCCTGCCCTTTATTACAACCAGTCCAGACCTAGGAGGTTTCTCAGACTCTCCCTGGCCCTCCTCCCAGTGTCCTGCCCACCACTCAGTCCTGCCAGCTCTACTCCTAGTTGTCCTCAGCACACCCACCCCTGCTCCATCACTACCACCTATTCTCTGCCTGAAGCAGCAGGCATATGCCAGTGAAGGACATCACATCCAACCTATCTCTGCCCAAAATTTACCTTCTCAACTAGGCCTAACCTGACCACCCTTTTTAATACCCAAACCTGCCTCTTCAGACCTTTGCCTTTCTTTTCCTTCTGGAGTACTGATCATAGTCTAGCATCTTACGTGATTTGCTCAGTAATCATGTCTAGTGGTTATTACCTGCCTTTCCCACTGAAATGTGAGTTCTGTGATGGCAGGATTACTGTCTGTGTTGACCCTGATGTATCCTGACAGCTGTTGTCCATTGCAGGTGCTCAGTACATATTTTAAGAATAGTAAACATGAAATGCCCCATGGCCATCCTGTTTTGAACACCAGGTGAGCACAGCTCTGGGTCTAACTAGCTTCTCAAGTTTGACTTAAGATGGAGATTAATAGGGTAGGTATTTTTCAAGTGTCTTTTAGTTGAAGGTGGCAAACTGATCTCAAGATGACTTAACCAAAAAGGTCTTTATTGGTTCGTATAACATAAAAATCTAAGAGTAGCTAGTTGTAGGCATGGCTAAATCTACATGAGCTGCCCTCATGACAGGCTATTCTTAAGTGACCCCAAACTTTCAAGCCAATTCCATCCCCACTCTTTAAAAAGAGTTCCAAAACAAATAAACAAACAAAACAGAAACAGTCCCATAGGTATAGAGAACAATTTGATGGTTGGCAAATGGGAGGGGGGAGGGGTTGGGTGAAAAAGATGACTGGATTAAGAAGCGCAAATTGGTAGTTACAAAATAATCATGAAGATGTAAAGTATAGCATAGGGAATATAGTCAATAATCTATAATAATAAATGGGTAATATGCTAATTAGACCGGACATCTTCCAGACATCATTCTGGGAGTCCTTCCTGATGAAGCCGGGGCCAGAGGGAAGCCAGCTGGGTCCCGGGTGCCTGCAGGCAGCCCGAGGAGGGAAGCAGTCTGGGTCCTGGGTGTCTCCCAGCGGCCGGAGGAGGGAAGCCTGGGTCCCAAGTGCCAGAGGGAAGCCGGTGCCGGCAGCCAGGGGAAGAAAGGCCTACTCTTGCATGAATTTTCATGCATCGGGCCTCTAGTATTGTAATAACTACATGTATGGAATCAAATGGGTACTAGACTTATCTGGGGGACCACTTCATAACATATAAATGTCTAACCACTAGGCTCCACACCTGAAACTAATATAAAATTGAATGTCAAATGTAATTGAAAAATGAAAATAAAGATTTCCAAAATTAGCTTGCCTGGGTTTGGCTTGAATTAAGTGCAAAACCTGAGCCTTGCCTCAAACCAACTGGCATTCCTAGGGAATGGAACCCAGTGACTATCCAGACCTGAAGAGCAGGTGTCAGGCTAAACTGTATGGACTCAGGTGGGAAGGAGTGAGGTCTGTTACCAAAGTAGGGGCCATGGATGCAGGGCAGGCATGAGCAGCTGTCCACCGGGTGCCTGCCAGGGCTGTAGAAACAGCTCCCAGGCAGCCTGTTGGATCCTGGCACTGACAGTGATTGACCTGGGGAGTGACTTGTCTCTTCCAGAAAACTTGAACTCTCCTCTTGCCACCATAGGGTCCATTTAGATGAGATGTAATGCAAGGGGGTCAACATGTATAACAAAATACCCCTTTAGCCAGTCCAGCCTCAGTTGTAAAGCAGGGGACTTCCTACACATTTTCCAGACTCCACTTTCCACCAGTCCCCCAAAACAGAAACCATTAAGTCAGGACTCAGAATGATGGCCACTATCATTATCATCATGTAATATTGTTCTAGAACTATGAGACCATAAAATTAGACATAAGAACAAAATATGAAGTTTATATGTTCAAAAACAGTTGGCAATAGTATTGTCATTTGCAGATGATATAATTACAAACCTGGAAAGCTCAAGAGAACTGACTGAAAGGTTTGAAAATAATAATTCAGTGAGTTATAAAATTTATATCCAAAAGAAAATTGATTTCCTATAATCCTATTTGTTTTCTAGGAAATCAAAATAATACCAGCTAGATTATGTAACAAAAGAAACTACTTCATTCACAAAAGAAAAAAAATAACCAGGACTAAACTTTATGAAAAAACTTATACATGACATTAAAATGACTTGAATAAATAGGCACACCTTGTTCTTGAATACAATATTAGTACAAATTTTAAAGGTCTACTGGGTTTGATAGTATCCCCACAGAATTCCTGTCATTCCCAAAACTTCATAATGTGACTTGATTGAAAATAGGGTCATTGCAGATGTAATTAGTTCAGATGGGTTCCTACTAGAATAGGTGAGTCCTTAATCTAAAATGACTGATATGTTTATAAAAGGAGGGCAAGAGACAGAGAGACACAGGGAGGATGCCATGTGATAATTGAGAGAGAGACTGGAATGATGTGTCCACAAGTCAAGAAATACCAAGGATTTACAGCAACATCAGAAGCTAAGAAGAGAAAGACATGAAGCAGGTTTCTTCCTAGAGCCTGCAGAAAGAACATGGCCTGGCAACATCTTAACCTTTGACTTCTGGCCTCCAAAACTATGAGATAATAAATTTCTGTTGTTCTAAGCCACATAATTTGTGGTCATTTGTTATTGCAATCTTAGGAACTAAAACAGATGTCAATTCTCTTCCACATCAACTATAACTTAATTCAATCAAAATAAAAATCCTAACAGGATTTGAGGTTTGGTTTGGTTTGGTGTTTTATTTTGGAGGGAAAGAGTAGGATAGTATTTTGTTTCATTTTTTCTTCTCGTTGTTTTTGGAAGGGGAAGATATTTAAAAGTCTGTCTATCAGAATGAAAATAAAGTTATAACCAGGAAATTTGTGAAAAGTAAGAGCAAGGCTAGCATTCTCTCCTAGGCATGACGAACTCTGTGGCATGACTGCCAAGAGTGAGGGGCCAGGGCAGGCAAGGGCATTCAGAAAGTCTAAGCATAGGCAGGGCTCAATGCATGACAGGGGAGAACTACCGAATCAGTGGGCAAACATAGATCATTCAGTAAAAGGAACTGAGACAACTGAGAAGCTGAGCAATTAAGATAATACTAACAAAAATTGATGCAGGTCACAGTTGTATCCTTCACTAAAATCAAACCCTGATGGATCAAAATTTTAAAGCCTAATGATTCAGAGATGTTCAATTCAAGATGGTAGGCCATGTTCATATTATATCCCCTATTCCAAAATAGCTAAGCAATGGCAAGATAAACCAGCATTTTCACATGAAGAAACCCACCCCCCAGGAGTATTGGGGGTGGGGAGGGTGATGCTCTTGATAGATCATATACTTTGAGGAATTTCTAGAAAATAGAAAGCAAATGAGATCTGACTTACAAGAGACATACAAGCAAAGAAATTTTCATGTTGGGGCAAGGGTTTATTTTTCTCTCTGAACCTCTTGGTGCTTCTTTGCAAAGGGATACCCAACACCCAGATGTCCCTGAGACTGGGGGATGTGCCGACACAGTTACACTTACAAGGATTCTCAATATGAGATGCAACATTCTAGCAAGGAAAGATATTACTGATCACGTGAAATTGTCTGTTCATCTTATAAACTGTCTTTCATCTGCAAAAAATTTAGAAAACTCAGGAATTCCTGAAATCCAAAGGCTTTTATTTGAGAAAAGCAATGTATAGGACATATCTCACATGTACAAGACACTGTAAACCAATATGAAACTCTCTGGTTTGTACTCCTGCCACACCCAGCATCATTTGCCATGTTTTGCTCAGAGCTCTGCCCAAAAGAGGGAAAAAACAACCAGAATGCAATCACTGCACAGACACCCCACAAAATAGGGATGTGAAAGACTCAGGCAAACCCAAATTCCCTTCTCCTTCTCTCCCCTTTCACAGATACCTTCCAGACAGTTCTTGGGCTTTTTGTAAGCCATCCTCAAAGGACCTCCTTCTGCTGAAATGGAATCGAGTCCTGCTGGTGTTCCAGAGCCCATTGTGTCCTTTGAGATGGTTCCAGAAGGTGTGATTGATTTTCATTTATCACTTCCTCATCCCTTCTCAGGCAGCCTGCAGGAACAGAGCGGTCCTGTGGCAGGAATGGAACACGATGGCCTTCGCTGCACAGTGGGAGACTGTGCTTGTTCTTAAACATGATGTGGAAGCCAAAGCCAGTGTCCCAATTCCCCACAGAATCAGGAAGCGGCCCCCCTGGGCAAGAGCTAAGGAATAAACATAGTCATCACCATGCAGCGGGGAAACAGTCTGCAAAAAACAAATCCATAGACATCTGCACCCCTTGCTATTAATTTTAAAGCAATATTAAAGTTTCACTTTACACCCACTAGATTAGCAAAGAATAGGAAAGTCCAAGGATGCTAGATGCTGGTGATAGAACAGTAAACTCTGCAGCTCACACACGGAACTACTGGGCAGGGACCTACCCCCCAGAAGCCTAGGGACCCTTTAGTTCTCCAATTTTCCTCAGCTACTCAAATTGTCTCTGTCCCCTGCAAACAGAATCCTGGCTAAAGTGAACACTGAACACAGAGATGCTTAATCTTTGAGAAATTACAGACAACTCCAGCTTATCACATAAGATTTACTTTAAAAAATGCTGAAACATAAGCACAATAGGACAGAATGTGGCCTTAAAAAGATATAGACTAAGTAGCACACATATCAAATAATTATGTTGTACAGCTAAAACTAGTACAGTGTCATATATCAATTATATCTTAATAAAAATAAACTTTAAAACCCTTTTGAATTATCAGAAAAATATACATAAAAAGACAAAATTAATAAAACAGATCTTATAGGGAGTTTTATTAAAGCCCTAAAAACTAAATTATATGACAATTATGACAAAATGTACCTGTCACATGAGCTAGTACATGGATTAAAAGGCAATAAAAAATGTTCCAAAAGACAACACCCACATTCAAGACATGTAATTAAAGCAGAGGAACTCAGAGGGATGAAATATAAAAGTATGAACAACTTGTATGGGGAAAATACAGCAAAGAGAATACACAGAGGGTTGGATTCAGGGTAAAAAACATTAATTAATACAAAGAATGACCCTTTGTTATAGTCAGAGGTGTAATTCTCAGCATACGTATTGAGATCTATATAACAAACTAGAGGCCCAGGGCACAAAATTCGTGCACTGGGTCGGGGGGGGTGTGGTTCCCCAGCCTGGCCTGTGTCCTCTCACAGTGCAGGAGCCCCGCGATCGATCGCCCCAAAGAGGTAGGCTGGAGCTGCGGGACTGGCTTCCGTGTTGCGTGGAGCCACAGGACCCCCAGCCTTGCCGGGTAGAGCCACGGGACCTACCTCCACTCTATGCACACAGCGTCAAACTACCACCCACCCACGCGCACATGCAACCCCGCCCACCCGCAGCCTCCTGGTGATCGCTCGTTAAGGCATGAGGGCATCACGGTGTGAGGGCGTCATGACTACATAGGCTTTTATTAATAGGATAAGATAGCATCAATGCTCATAATGCAAAAATTGAAGAAGATATCTATATATATATAAAAGCCTATTATGCAAATTGTCCCCTCGGGAGTTCAACATGGAGACAAGGAGTTTGATTGCCCACTATGACGTGCTCTGACCACCAGGGGGTGGCACAGAAGAAAGGAAGGCTGCAGCCAGCAGCTGGGGAAGGGAAGCCCTGGCCAGCAGCTGGGAGGAAGGCCCAAGCCGGCAGCTGGAAGGCCCTGATCGGCCCTGATCACCGGCCAGGCCTAGGGACCCTACCCATGCACGAATTTCATGAACCAGGTCTCTAGTACATAATAATAGACATTAATATTAAAAGTTAGATTTACAGAGGCGCAGCTCCACCACTGTCACCACTGTCGGTGCTGGAGAACGCGGCTCCGCTCCCCAGCCAGCCGTGTGCCTGTCTGCCCACCAGGCCGCCTCCTGCCTCCCACCTCCAGCCCCTTCAACCGCACACTCAGCGGCATGGCCCCTAGCCTTCCAGGATCATACATTTATTGCACAGAATATTTCTTGAGCATGTACTACATATTCCAGGCTCTGCTTTGAAGTCAGAAAAGGACATGCTCTTAGAGAACTAACTTTCTAATGAATGGAGACAACCAGTAAAAAGCACATTGTGTGTTTCAGGAGAGAGAGAACTACATAACCAGACACCCCAAGAAGAGAGACCATGGGGAGACAAAGAAACAGCCCACATGTGAAAGAAAAGCAGGCATCACCAGAAAAGGAAGTAAACGAAATGGAAGCAAGCAACCTGTCAGAGAAAGAATTCAGAGAAATGGTCATAAGGTGGCTGAAAAGAATGGAAGACAAATTCGAAAATATGAGTAAGAACCAAGAGGAAATGAAGAACCAAGAAGAAATGAAAAAATGGCATCACTGTTGTAAAAACTCAATAGAAAGCATCAAGAGTAGACTAGAAGAAGCAGAGGACCGCATCAGTGAGCTAGAAGACAAGGTAGGAAAAAATACCCAAGTAGAGCAGCTTCTAGAAAAAAAATTAAAAAGCAGGAGGAGAGCCTAAGGGAACTTTGGGACAACATGAAACAAAACAACATCTGCATAATAGGGGTTCCAGAAGGAGAAGGAACTGAGAAAGGAATAGAAAACCTGTTTGAAGAAATAATGACAGAAAACTTCCCTGATATAGGGAAGAAAAAACCCACATAAATCCAAGAAGCTCACAGAGTCCCAAGCAAAATGAACCCCCAAAGACCGACGTTAAGGCACATTATATTTAAATTGGTGAATACCAACGACAAAGTAAGAATCTTAAAAGCGGCCACAGAGAGACAGAAAGTTACCTACAAAGAAACCCCCATCAGACTAGTGACTGATTTCTCAACAGAAACACATCAGGCCAGAAGGGAATGGAATGAAATATATAAAGTCATGCAAAGGAAGGGGTCTGAATCCAAGAATACTATACCCAGCAAGACTATCAATCAAAATTGAAGGTGAAATCAGGAGCTTCACAGACAAAAAAGGACAAAGGGAGTTTATTACCACCAAACCAGCAATGCAAGAAATACTAAAGGGTCTGCTGTAAAAAAAAGAAATAGGAAGCAAAGAAGAAACACAGGGGTAAAGAAAAAATATGGCAACAAACAAGTACCTATCAATATAACTATAAATGTAAATGTATTAAATGCCCCAATCAAAAGACATAGGGTAACGTATTGGATAAGAAAACATGACCCATATATCTGCTGTCTACAAGAAACCCACATCAGAAAAAAAGACGCACACAGACTGAGGGTGAAGGAATGGAAAAAGGTTTTCCAAGAAAATGGAAATGAAAAAAAAACTGGGGTAGCAATACTTATATCTGACAAATTAGATCTCAAACTGAAGGACATAACAAGAGATAAGGAAGGCCACTTCATAATACTAAAGGGAGCAATCCAAAAAGAAGAAATAACTCTGGTAAACATATACGCACCCAATACAGAAGCACCCAAATAAATAAAAAAACTCCTGGAGGATATCAAAGGAGAGATTGACAACAATACAATCATAGTGGGAGACTTTAATATCCCACTATCACCATTGGACAAATCCTCTAAACAAAAAATCAGCAAAGAAACATCAATCCTAAATGTCTCACTAGACCAGATGGAATTAATTGACATCTTCAGAACATTTCACCCCAAAGCCACAGAATATACATTCTTCTCAAGTGCACATGGGTCATTTTCAAAGATAGACCATATACTGGTCACAGGCAAAGTCTCTTAAAATTCAAGAAGATAGAAATCATATCAAGCATTTTCTCAGATCACAGTGGCATAAAACTGGAAATCAACTACAATAAAAACAATCCAAAAAAATCAAACACATGGAGACTAAACAGCATGCTATTAAACAATGACTGGGTTACCAGAGAGATCAAAGAAGAAATAAAAAACATCATGGCAACAAATGACAATGAAAACACAACAATCCAGAATCTATGGGACACTGCGAAAGCAGTCTTGAGAGGGAAGTTCATAGCTCTACAAGCCTACTGCAAAAAAGAAGAAACAATGGTAATAAATTACCTAATTCTACAACTCAAAGAGTTAGAAAAAGAGCAACAAGAAAAGCCCAGTGTAAGCAGACGGAAGGAAATAATAGAGATCAGGGCTAAGATAAACGTCATAGAGACCAAAAAAAAAAAAAAAAATACAAAATATCAACAAAACCAAGAGCTGGTTCTTTGAAAGGATAAACAAGATTGATGAACCTCTAGCCAGGCTCACCAAGAAGCAAAGAGACAGGACCCAAATTAACAAAATCAGAAATAAAAGAGGTGAAATAACAACAGACCCCAATGAAATACAAAGGATTGTTAAAAAATACTATGAACAACTCTATTCCAACAAACTGGACAACCTGGAGGAAATGGACATATTACTAGAAAAATATAACCTTCCAAAATTCAATCAGGAGGAATCTAAACATCTCAACAGGCCAATAACTATGGAAGAAATTGAAGCAGTCATCAAAAAGCTTCCAGCAAACAAAAGCCCAGGGCCAACAGCTTCACAGGGAAATTTTACCAAACATTCAAGGAAGAACTAAAACCTATCCTCAGAATATTCCAAAAAATTCAAGAGGAAGGAACACTTCCAAGCTCATTCTATGAAGCCAGCATTACCCTAATACCAAAACCAGATAAAGATAACACAATGAAAGAGAATTACAGGCCAATATCCCTCATGAACGTAGATGCCAAAATCCTCAACAAAATTCTAGCAAATCGGATCCAGTACTACATCAGAAAGAGTATACACCATTACCAAGTAGGATTTATCCCAGGAATGCAAGGATGGTACAATATCTGCAAATCAATAAATGTGATACATTACATAACCAAATTGAGAGATAAAAATCACATAGTCATATCAATTGATGCAGAAAAAGCATTTGACAAAATCCAACACCCTTCCCTGATAAAAACTCTCAACAAGGTGGTAATAGAAGGATCATACCTCAACATAATAAAAGCTATATATGATAAACCCACAGCTAACATCATGCTCAATGGGCTAAAACTAAAACCATTTCCCCTAAGAACAGGAACAAGACAGAGATGCCCACTCTCACCACTCCTGTTCAACATAGTACTGGAAGTATTAGCCATTGCAATTAGACAACAAGAAGAAATAAAAGGCATCCAAATTGGAAAAGAAGAAGTAAAGCTGTCCTTATTTGCAGATGACATGATATTGTACATAAAAAACCTGAAAGACTCCATAAAAAAAAACTAATAGACTTAATAAATAAATCCGGCAATGTAGCAGGAAACAAAATTATTGCCAAGAAATCTATGGCATTTCTATACACCAATAGTGAACTTACAGAGAGACTAAAAAAGCAATCCCATTTTCCATTGCACCAAAAGAATTAAGATACATAGGAATAAACTTAACTAAGGAGGTAAAAGACCTGTATGTGGAAAACTACAAGACACTGAAAAAAGGGATAGAGGAAGATGTAAACAGATGGAAGAACATACCATGTTCATGGATTGGTAGAATCAACATCATTAAAATGTCCATACTACCCAAAGCAATCTATAGATTCAATGCACTCCCCATTAAAATACCAACGGCATATTTGACAGACCTAGAAAGAACTCTGCAAAAATTCATCTGGAATAAAAAAAGACCCTGAATAGCCACAGCAATCCTGAGAAAGAAGAATAAAGTAGGTGGGATCTCAATACCAGAATTCAAGTTGTATTACAAGGCCACTGTTCTCAAAACTGCCTGGTACTGGCACAAGAACAGACATATAGACCAATGGAATAGAATAGAGAACCCAGAAATTGACCCAAATCACTATGCTCAATTAATATTTGACAAAGGAGGCATGAACATACAATGGAGTCAAGACAGTCTCTTCAAAAAATGGTATTGGGAAAATTGGACAGATACATGCAAAAATATGAAACTAGACCACCAACTTATACCATACACAAAAATAAACTCAAAATGGATAAAGGACTTAAACATAAGATGGGAAACCATAAAAATACTATAGGAATCCACAGCCAGAAAAATCTCTGACATATGCCAAAGCAATTTCTTCACTGATACTGCTCCTAGGGCGATGGAAACTAAAGAGAAAATAAACAAATGGGGCTACATCAAAATAAAAAGCTTTTGCACAGCAAAGGAGACCACCAATAAAACAACAAGAAAGCCCACTGCATGGGAGAACATATTTGCCAATGATATCAACGATAAGGGTTTAATCTCCAACATTTACAGGGAACTCATGCAGCTTAACAACAAGAAGATAAACAACCCAATCAAAAAATGGGCAACTGATCTAAATAGACACTTTTCTAAAGAAGACAGAAGGAAGGCCAAGAGACACATGAAAACATGCTCAAAGTCACTAATCATCAGAGAGATGCAAATCAAAACAACAATGCGGTACCATCTCACACCTGTCAGAATGGCTATTATCAACAAATCAACAAATGACAAGTGCTGGTGAGGATGCGGAGAAAAAGAAACCCTCATGCACTGCTGGTGGGAATGCAGACTGGTGCAGCCACTGTGGAGAACATTATGGAGTTTCCTCAAAAAACTAAAAATGGAACTCCCATTTGACCCAGTGATTACACTTCTAGGAATATATCCCAAGAATCTAGAAACACCAATCAAAAAGGATATATGCACCCCTATGTTCATTAGCAGCACAATTCACCATAGCTAAGATTTGGAAACAGCCTAAATGCCCATCAGCAGATGAGTGGATTAAAAAACTGTGGTACATCTACACAATGGAATACTACGCTGCGGTAGAAAAGAAGTTCTTACCATTTGCAACAACATGGATGGAGCTGGAGAGCATTATGCTAAGTGAAATAAGCCAGGCAGAGAAAGATAAATATCACATGATCTCACTCATTTGTGGAATATAATGAACAACATAAACTGATGAGCAAAAATAGATCCAGAGACAGAGAAACATCAATCAGAACGTCAAACCTCAGGGAAGGTAGGGGAGGGTTGGGGTAAGGGGGAGAGATCAACCAAAGGACTTATATGCATGCATATAAGCCTAATCAATGGACACAGACAACAGGGGGAGGGGTCATGAATGGGAGGTGGGAGGTAATAGGGGAATAAGGACACATATGTAATACCTTAATCAATAAAAGAAATTAAAAATAAATAAATAAAAAGTTAGATTTACATCTTTTTTTATGACAATGCAAAGAAACAAAAATAAGACTAAGTAAACAAGTGAATGTAAACACTTAAACAAATAATAGTCTCTTTTGTATATCTTCCCACTAATAAAAGCCCCCTGGAGATTTCAACACACACAAAGTAGCAATATGAAAAAATAAAAAAGAATTCAGAATGAGACCCATCTCATCCTTCCAAATATATAAGAAGTGACCACATGTGTGGGCAAAAATTAGACTTCTGGCTGGTCTTTATTCAGCCCTCACTCTAGGCCAGGTCTGGTGCTAAATTACTTCCCTGCATTATTACATTTAATATTTCATGGCTCTCAGGTCAGTAGGTTTTGCAAATGAGGACACTGAGGCATCAACAAGTTGAGTAGTTTGACCATGACCCCTAGGCACAGCTATCAAAAAAAAGGAGTGGTGAGGACTCCTCAGAGGCATTGCATTTGTTGCTTTGTTTTCTAATTCCATTTTGAGTTTTTTCATTGTCTTTTCCAATGGAAATAAAATCAATGAGAAATCTGTCAGAGAACTAGCACCTGACTTCCCCTCTGGGGAATCATTCCCATTCTTCCTACCACCCTTGAGCTCATCACTGTCCCCTGTCCTGTCCAAGACAGTGCATCCCCAGCAGCAGGCATGAAGCTAGGCCATACAGGTTGGATTCATTGATTAGGTAATCAGCAACCCCAGGTTGGGGACCAAAGCCCATTCTCATTAAAGGACCTCACTTCTTCTTCAGGGTTCCCCAGGGGTCTGTCCTTGGCCCTTCTCCCCACCCCCCAACATGGATCCTTCAAATCCAATCCCTCTTTCCCTTCTGTGAATGGCATCTACTGCCCTGTCCATCCCTGGCTTCAGCCACACATTCCCCATTCTGGAACCAACTCTTTTCTGCTTGCTATTCTTCTGTTCATGTTTTTCACTGGCTTACAATGGCCTTCAAAGAAAATCCAGGCACCCAGCCTGTGTTTCCCAACTTGCATCCACTGCACACACTGCTGCCACCATCACAGCAAAAGTTCCAAGTTCCCCAAAACACCCTTTCCAATGCTGTTCCCTACCTAGCATGCCCTTCCCACTGGCCAGTGAATTCTTTTTCTTTTAATATGTTTTTATTGATTTCAGAGAGTGGAAGGGAGAAGGAGAGAGATAGAAACATCAATGATGAGAGAGAATCATCGACTGACTGCCTCATGCACGCTCCCTACAGGGGATTGAGCCCGCAGCCTGGGCATGTGCCTGACTGGGAATTGAACCAGCTACCTCTCAATGCATAGTCCAACACTCAAACACTGAGCCACACCAGTTGGGCTGCATTCTTTTTCTTTAACAACAGCTTTATTGAGATATAATTCATATATAATAAAATTCACCCTTTTAAGGTGTAAAATCCAATGGTTTTTAGTATATCCAGAGAATTGTGCAACCATCACCACAGTCAATTTTAGAAGATTTTAATTTACCCTCACTGCCCCCAAATCCATGCCCATTAGCTTTCATCCCTTTTTCCCCATCCCTGACCCAGTATCTATTTTCTGTTACTATAAACATGCATCTTGTGGACATTCATAACAATGGAATCATATAAGTGGTCTTTTCTTACTGACCTCTTTTACTTTGTAGTTTTCAAGGTTTAGCCTTGTGGTGCCATGTATCAGTACTTTATGTTTCGTTAATGACAAATATATTCTAATATATGAATAAACCACATTGTAGTCCATTCATTAGTCCATAGATTTGGGTTTGTTTGCACTTATGACTTATTATGAAGAATGCTGCTATGAATATTTATATACAAATTTCCGTATGAATATATGTTTTCATTTTGGGGAGGTACATCCCTAGGAGTGAAATTGCTGGGTCATAAGGTAACTCCATGTTTAATCATTTGAGGAACTGCCAGAGTGTTTTCCTAAATGTCTGCACCATTTTACATTCCCACCAGAAGTGTATGAGGGCTCTAATGTCTCCACGTTCTTACCAACACTTGTTATTTAACTTTTTTATTCTTTCCATTCTACTAAGTATGAAGCGGTTCTCCTTGAGGTTGTAATTTGCATTTCCATGATAGCTAATGATGTTGAGCATCTTTTTATGGGCATATTAGTCGTTCATTTGTATACCTTTATTGAAAGAATGTGCACTCCAATCACTTGTCCACTTTTTAGTTGAATTATTTTTGTCAATGAATTATAAAACTCCTTTGATATTCTCAATTCAAATCTCTTTTCAGATATGTAAATATTTTTGTTTTGTTTTTTAATCCTTACCAAGGATATTTTTTATTGACTTGAGAGAAAGGGGAAGGGGGGGAGAGAGAGACACACACAGAGAGTAGGGAGAGTAAGAGGTAGACATAGAGAAACATCAATGTGAGAGAGAAACATTGTACGGTTGCCTACCATTCATATCCCAACCAGATATCAAACCCACAATCTAGGTATATGCCCTGATCTACAACTGAACCTGCAACCTTTTGGTGTATGGGACAATGCTGCAGTTGACTTAGCCACCTGCCAGGGCAATATTTTTACTATTCATTTATTTATTTATTTATTTGTTTTGTTTGTTTGTTTGTTTTTATGGTATGAGGATTGCTTTTTCTAAATTTAATAAATATTGTTCAGATTATTACAATTGTTCCTCTTTTTCCCCCCATAGCTCCCCTCCACCCAGTTCCCACACCACCCTCTGCCCTTACCCCCCCGCACTGTCCTCATCCATAGGTGTACGATTTTTGTCCAGTCTCTTCCCGCACCCCCCGCACCCCTTTCCCCCCAAGAATTGTCAGTCCACTCCCTTTCTATGCCCCTGATTCTATTATATTCACCAGTTTATTCTGTTCATCAGATTTTTTTATTCACTTGATTTTTAGATTCACTTGTTGATAGATATGTATTTGTTGTTCATAATTTTTATCTTTACCTTTTTCTTCTTCTTCCTCTTCTTAAAGAATACCTTTCAGCATTTCATATAATACTGGTTTGGCAGTGATGAACCCCTTTAGCTTTTTCTTATCTGTGAAGCTCTTTATCTGACCTTCAATTCTGAGTGATAGCTTTGCTGGGTAGAGTAATCTTGGTTGTAGGTCCTTGCTATTCATCACTTTGAATATTTCTTGCCACTCCCTTCTAGCCTGCATAGTTCATGTTGAGAAATCTGCTGACAGTCGTATGGGTGCTCCCTTGTAGGTAACTAGCTGTTTTTTCTCTTGCTGCTTTTAATATTCTCTCTTTGTCTTTTGCTCTTGGCATTTTAATTATGATGTGTCTTGGTGTGGTCCTCTTTGGATTCCTTTGGTTTGGGGTTCTGTGCGCTTCCTGGACTTGTAAGTCTATTTCTTTCACCAGGTGGGGGAAGTTTTCTGTCATTATTTCTTCAAATAGGTTTTCAGTATCTTGCTCTCTCTCTTCTTCTGGCACCCCCATAATTCTGATGTTGGTACACTTGAAGTTGTCCCAGAGGCTCCTTACACTATCTTCATATTTTTGGATTCTTTTTTCTTTTTGCTTTTCCAGTTGAGTGTTTTTTGCTTCTTTGTATTTCAAATCTTTGACTTGATTCTTGCGATCCTCTAGTCGGCTGTTAGATCTCTGTATAATATTTTTTATTTCAGTCAGTGTATGCTTAATTTCTAGTTGGTCCTTTTTCATATCCTCAAGGGTCTCACTAAATTTATCAGCCTTTTCTAGAAAATTCTTGAAAAACCTTATAACCGTGGTTTTGAACTCTATATCCAGTCGTTTGCTTTCCTCCATTTCTTTCTTTTGTGACCTGTTTCTTTGTCTCCGCATGTTGGCCGCTTCCCTGAGTTGATAAAGTGGCTTTGTGTGCTAGGTGTCCTATAGGACCCAGTGGCTCGGCCTCCCCAATTACCTGAGGTGGACACCCTTGGTGTACCCCTTTGTGGGCTGTGTGCACAGTCTTGTTGTAGTTAAGTCTTGATTGTTGTTGGTATCACTCGGAGGAATTGACCTCCAGGCCAATTGGCTGTGAGGATCAGCTGTGTCTATGCTGGGAGAACTTCTGGGCTGGAGACACCCTTATGGGAGAAGACTTGCAAAAGCCTCTGTGCACAGTTTGAATGGAGCGGAGTCTCAGGGTGGAGCAGACAGCATTGGTTTCCTGTCAGCCCTGCCCTAATAGGCCCCTGTGTCTAAGTGTCCCGTGGTAATTGCTGCAAGCACTTCTGAGAGAAAGCCACCCTCGAGTTCCGCCCACTGCCAGACAGTCCAGTTTCTCCCCGAATGAGTCTGGGTCCCCAGAGTCTCGCCCGGAACTGGAGTTCAGTGCAGTCAGGAGCTTTTGTCTCCCTCCCGCTTGAGAAAGCCAGCCGCGCACTCAGTTGCCAGTCCTCTCTGCGCCTGCGTCTCAGTACCTCTGCCTCCTGCAGCTCCTCTGAGTCTCAGTGTGCTTTTCTCTTTCCTCCTAGTTGTAGAATATCCATTCAGCCAGCCTTCCTGTGGTTCTGGATGATGTCCGTTTTTTCTTTTAGTTGTAGTTTTGAAATTGTTGTGCAAGGCAGCAGTTTAGGTGTTTACCTATGCCGCCATCTTGGTTTCTCCTCTCCAATATTTTTACTTTTTAGATGGTGTCCGTCACAACACAAAAGTTCTTAATCTTGACCAAATCCAATGTATCTATTTTTCCCTTTGCTGCCTTATGCTTTTAGTTTCAATCTGTCTGTAGCTATAAGTCTATTCAGATTTTCTATTTCTTCTTAAGTCAGTTTCAGCAGTTGGTTTCCTAGGAATTGGTCCATTTCATTTAATTTATCTAATTTGTTGGCAAATAATTGTTCATAGTATTTGTTTATAATCTTTTTTATATCTGTAATGTTGATAGTAATCGCCCCTCTTTTGCCTAATAAAGTCTTATTCATCTTCTGAAATCCAGCTATTACTTAATGCGTTCACCACCTTCACACACACACACACACACACACACACACACACACACACACACACACACACCTTCCTCCAGTGTTCTGTGTTCCCTGCCTACCTCAGTTATGCTGTAACCGGGGAACCTTGTCACTCTGTATCATAGCCTACTTGTTCACATATCAGGAGGCTGTGAGCTCATCGAAGGTCAAGACCTTCCCACTCATTTCTGAGTGCCCAGCCTCCAGGGCATGGCTAGCTGGATGAGTCTGCTGGCATCAATGAAGGTGGTACCCTTGGCTTTCTCTGGCAGAGCCTAGGAGGCAGAGAGTGGGAGTAGAGAAAGCAGAAATGAGAGAAAGTAAGGTAATAACTGATAAGGGGTTCCTTTCCAATGTGAGTGGCCTCCTGAGCTTTCCTATAGAGTAATGATTCTTTCTAGACCATGTGAAATAACTGGTAAGGAAGCACAGTGCATGGAAGGCTCTGGGAGCAACACTATACTATTAGCTACACATAAACTGCCCTTATGTAGTCCTCTTTCTTTACCCAGAGGTATTTGGCATCAGGCACTTAACAGATACAGTTTGAAAGTTAAAACCAGTTCCCACTAACGCAGTCTTGAGGGCTTTTGAACACTATCGCCAGCCATCTGAATCTGTAATAAACACCAGGGCTGAACAAAGGGCTAGGGAGGTTTTATGGGATCCTTTTGCTAATTAAAATTCACTTTCCAGACAGCTGTGATCTTTGGTGTCTTGCGCACCTAAAAAATATATCTTGACATTTAAGCCACAGTGAAGCATTGGGATGGTGCGAGAAGCAATAATAAGCCACAAAATCCAATCAGAATGGAAATGCTAAATTCTATGTTGGGGCTTGATTTGAAGGGCAAGGACATCCAAACTCCTAAGGTTTGTCTTTAATCCATCAACACCCAGAGGAACCATCTTTCTCCCTGTTCTAGGAATGACAGGGCCATCAATCCAAGAACATTGTCCACTCCTGAACTTGGAAGCTGTGATAACAACAAACCACCTTTTTGCTCTGGACTATTTGTGGGCCAGTTGGCATCTGCACAGCATATGTTAATGAATCGTAATGTAAATATCTGTTTTCCAATGGTCTTAGGCTCTACAGTCGCGACCCACAGGTTGAGAGCCGCTAGCAGGGTCGCCTAAGACCATCAGAAAACACAGATATTTACATTATTATTCATAATAGTAGCAAAATTACAGTTATGAAGTAGCAATGAAAATAATTTTATGGTTGGGGATCACCACAAGATGAGGAACTGTATTAAAGGGTCGCGGCATTAGAAAGGTTGAGAACCACTGCTCTGGAAGATCACCAATAAACAGAGTCAGGGCAGGCCCAGGAATAGGGCAGGAGGTGACAGCAAAGGAAAGGGATGCTAGAATAGGGCTCGGAGACACTGGTAATACTGGTCCAATTATGCTGCTTCCTGCTCTATGCAGTCACCTGTCACCCACCAGCAAGCATTTTTGTTTGTTTTGTTATTAATTCAAATTTATTGCCTAATGACAAAATAAAATTTATCTTAAAAATATGTGCCAAAGAATGTGGTGGGAGCATCTCAACCGGCCACCAAGGCCTATTATAACCCTGGGACCCAACAGGTATGACCAGAGAGGATGTGTGGGCAGGTGAGTGTTCTGAGAGACAGGCAGGGGTGGTCAGAGGCACCAGGGCTGGGTCAAGGCCACTGATTTACTAGGTTTACTGGTTAACAATGCAGATTTTTTTCAATAGATGGAGTTACACATAAGTTGATATATATGCCATTTGATATGTATGCTATTTTGTTGTAATGACAACAAGTTTCAAAACTTCATATGTCAAATTTGCTGAAGGTGTTAACATAATAGATATTTTTATACTTAAAAATGACGAATTTCGTGCCAAAAAAAGAGCATTTGCAGGAAATTATAATTCATTACTTTATTTTGAAGAAAAGTGCTGCTGAATACTTCAAGAAGCTTATGGTGAACATGATCCATCTCAAGATACTTTGTTTGTTTGTTTGCTTTATTATTTTTTTATTGTTTAAAGTATTACATATAGTAGTACATATATCTCCTTTTTTTCCCCATTGACCTTCCCCCAGCCTCCCCTACCCCCTGTCGCATGCCCTCATCCCCCCCTCATTGTCTTGTGTCCATTGGTTGTGCTTATATGCATGCATGCAAGTCCTTTGGTTGATCTCTCCCCCCCACCCTTCCCAACACTCCCCAGCTTTCCCACTGTAATTTGACAGTCTGTTTGGTGCTTTACTTCCTCTGTATCTATCTTTTTGTTCATCAGGTTTTAATGTTCTTTATTTTCCATAAATGAGTGAGATCATGTGGTATTTTTCTTTCATTGCCTGGCTTATTTCACTTAACATAATGCTCTCCAGGTCTATTCATGCTGCTGCAAATGGTAAGAGTTCCTTTTTTATAGCAGCGTAGTATTCCATTGTGTAGATGTACCACAGTTTTCTAATCCACTCATCTGCTGATGGGCATTTAGGCGGTTTCTAAATCTTAGCTATAGTGAATTGTTTTGCTAATGAACATAGGGGTGCATATATCTCTTCTGGTTGGTGTTTCTAGTTTCTTGGGATATATTCCTAGAAGTGGGATTACTGGGTCAAATGGGAGTTCCATTTTTAGTTTTTTGAGGAAACTCCATACTGTTCTCCACAGTGGCTGCACCAGTCTGCATTCCCACCAGCAGTGCACGAGGGTTCCTTTTTCTCCGCATCCTCTCCAGCACTTGTGTTTTGTTGATTTGTTGATGATTGCCATTCTGACAGGTGTGAGATGGTACCGCATTGTCGTTTTGATTGGCATCTCTCGGATAATTAGTGACTTTGAGCATGTTTTCATATGTCTCTTGGCCTTCCTTCTGTCTTCTTTTGAAAAGATTCTATTTAGGTCCGTTGCCCATTTTTTTATTGGATCATTTATCTTCTTTTTATTAAGTTGTATAAGTTCCCTGTAGATGTTGGAGATTAAACCATTATCAGTGATAACATTTGCAAATATGTTCTCCCATACAGTGGGATTTCTTGTTTTGTTGATGGTTTCTTTTGCTGTGCAAAAGCTTTTTATTTTGATGTAGACCCATTTGTTTATTTTCCCTTAGCTTCCATTGCCCTAGGAGCGGTATTGGTGAAGAAATTGCTTCGGCATATGTCTGAGATTTCTCTGCCTGTGGATTCCTCTAGTAATTTTATGGTTTCCCGTCTTATGTTTAAGTCCTGTATCCATTTTGAGTTTATTTTTATGTATGGTGTAAGTTGGTGGTCTAGTTTCATTTTTTTGCATGTATCTGTCCAATTTTCCCAACACCATTTATTGAAGAGACTGTCTTGATTCCATTTTATGTTCATGCCTCCTTTGTCAAATATTAATTGAGCATAGTGGTTTGGGTTCTCTCTTCTATTCCATTAGTCTATGGATATCTGTGTTCTCTATTCTATTCCATTGGTCTATATGTCTGTTCTTGTGCCAGTATCAGGCTGTTTTGAGAACAGTGGCCTTGTAATACAGCTTGAAATCTGATATTGAGATCCCACCTACGTTGTTCTTCTTTCTCAGGATTTCTGTGGCTATTCAGGGTCTTTTTTTATTCCAGATGAATTTTTGGAGAGTTCTTTCTAGGTCTGTCAAATATGCCATTGGTATTTTAATGGGGAGTGTATTGAATCTATAGATTGCTTTGGGTAGCATGGACATTTTAATGATGTTGATTCCACCAATCCATGAACATGGTATGTTCTTCCATCTGTTTACGTCTTCCTCTATCTCTTTTTTCAGTGTCATGTAGTTTTCCGCGAATAGGTCTTTTACTTCCTTAGTTAAGTTTATTCCTAGGTATCTTAATTTTTTTGGTGCGATGGTAAATGGGATTGCTTTTTTAGTCTCTCTTTCTGTAAGTTCACTATTGGTGTATAGAAATGCCATAGATTTCTTGGAGTTAATTTTGTATCCTGTTACATTGCTGAGTTCATTTATTAAGTCTAATAGTTTTTTGATGGAGTCTTTCCGGGTTTTTATGTACAATATCATGTCATCTGCAAATAAAGATAGCTTTACTTCTTCTTTTCCAATTTGGATGCCTTTTATTTCTTCTTGTTGTCTAATTGCAGTGGCTAATACTTCCAGTACTATGTCAAACAGGAGTAGTGAGAGTGGGCATCCCTGTCTTGTTCCTGTTCTTAGGGGAAATGGTTTTAGTTTTTGCCCATTGAGTATGATGTTGGCTATGGGTTTATCATACATGGCTTTTATTATGTTTAGGTATGATCCTTCTATTCCCACCTTGCTGAGAGTTTTTATCAATAAAGGTGTTGGATTTTGTCAAATGCTTTTTCTGCATCAATTGATATGACTCTGATTTTTGTCTCTCAATTGGTTTATGTGATGTATCACGTTTATTGATTTGCGGATATTGTACCATCCTTGCATCCCTGGGATAAATCCTACTTGGTCATAGTGTATGATCTTTCTGATGTAGTGCTGGATCCGATTTGCTAGAATTTTGTTGAGGATTTTGGCATCTATGTTCATGAGGGATATTGGCCTGTAATTCTCTTTCATTGTGTTGTCTTTATCTCCATTTGGTATTAGGGTGAAGCTGGCTTCATAGAAGGAGCTTGGAAGCGTTCCTTCCTCTTGAATTTTTTGGAATAGTCTGAGGGGTATAGGTTTTAGTTCTTCTTTGAATGTTTGGGAAAACTGTCCTGTGAAGCTATCTGGCCCTGGGCTTTTGTTTGCTGGAAGCTTTTTGATGACTGCTTCAATTTCTGCCATAGTTATTGGCCTGTTGAGATGTTTAGATTTTTCCTGATTGAGTTTTGGAAGGTTGTATTTTTCTAGTAATATGTCCATTTCCTCCAGGTTGTCCAGTTTGTTGGACTAGAGTTGTTCATAGTATTTTTTAACAATCCTTTATATTTCGGTAGGGTCTGTTGTTATTTCTCCTCTTTCATTTCTGATTTTGTTAATTTGGGTCCTGTCTCTTTGCTTCTTGGTGAGCCTGGCTAGAGGTTCATCAATCTTGTTTATCCTTTCAAAGAACCAGCTCTTGGTTTTGTTGATCTTTTGTATTGTTTCTTTGGTCTCTATGTCGTTTATCTTAGCCCTGATCTCTATTATTTCCTTCCTTCTGCTTACACTGGGCTTTTCTTGTTGCTCTTTTTCTAACTCTTTGAGTTATAGGGTTAGGTAATTTATTACCATTGTTTCTTGTTTTTTGCAGTAGGCTTGTAGAGCTATGAACTTCCCTCTCAAGACTGCTTTTGCAGTGTCCCATACATTTTTGATTGTTGTGTTTTCATTGTCGTTTGTTGCCATAATGCTTTTTATTTCTTCTTTGGTCTCTCTGGTAACCCAGTCATTGTTTAATAGCATGCTGTTTAGTCTCCATGTGTTTGATTTTTTTGGATTGTTTTTATTGTAGTTGATTTCCAGTTTTATGCCACTGTGATCTGAGAAGATGCTTGATATGATTTCTCTCTTCTTGAATTTGAAGAGACTTTGCCTGTGACCAGTATATGGTCTATCTTTGAAAATGACCCATGTGCACTTGAGAAGAATGTATATTCTGTAGGTTTGGGGTGAAATGTTCTGAAGATGTCAATTAATTTCATCTGGTCTAGTGAGTCATTTAGGATTGATGTTTCTTTGCTGATTTTCTGTTTAGAGTATATGTCCAATGGTGATAGTGGGGTATTAAAGTCCACTACTATGATTGTATTGCTGTCAATCTCTCCCTTGATATCCTCCAGGAGTCTTTTTATGTATTTGGGTGCTCCTGTATTGGGTGCATATATGTTTGCCAGAGTTATTTCTTCTTGTTGGATTGCTCCCTTTAGTATTATGAAGTGGCCTTCCTTATCTCTTGTTATGTCCTTAACTTTGAGATCTAATTTGTCAGATATAAGTATTGCTACCCCAGATTATTTTTCATTTCTATTCGCCTGAAAAACCTTTTTCCATCCCTTCACCCTCAGTCTGTGTGCATCTTTTTTCTGAGGTGGGTTTCTTGTAGACAGCAGATATATGGGTCATGTTTTCTTATCCAATCCGTTACCCTATGTCTTTTGATTGGGGCATTTAATCCATTTACATTTAAAGTTATTATTGATAGGTACTTGTTTGTTGCCATTTTTATTCTTTACCCCTGTGTTTCTTCTTTGCTTCCTATTTCTTTTTTTACAGCAGACCCTTTAGTATTTCTTGCATGGTGGTTGGTGGTAATTAATTTTCTTAGTCCTTTTTTGTCTGTGAAACTCCTGATTTCACCTTCAATTTTGATTGATAGTCTTGCTGGGTACAGTATTCTTGGATTCAGACCCTTCCTTTGCATGGCTTTGTATATTTTATTCCATTCCCTTCTGGCCTGATGTGTTTCTGTTGAGAAATCAGTTGCTAATCTGATGAGGGACCCTTTGTAGGTAACTTTCTGTCTCTCTCTCTGGCTGCTTTTAAGATTCTTACTTTGTCATTGGTGTTTGCCAATTTAATTATAATGTGCCTTGGTGTTGGTCTTTTGGGGTTCATTTTGCTTGGGACTCTGTGAGCTTCTTGGATTTGTGTGGGGTTTTTCTTCCCTATATCAGGGAAGTTTTCTGTCATTATTTCTTCAAACAGGTTTTCTATTCCTTGCTCAGTTCCTTCTCCTTCTGGAACCCCTATTATGCAGATGTTGTTTTGTTTCATGTTGTCCCAAAGTTCCCTTAGGCTCTCCTCCTGCTTTTTAATTTTTTTTCTAGAAGCTGCTCTACTTGGGTATTTTTTCCTACCTTGTCTTCTAGCTCACTGATGTGGTCCTCTGCTTCTTCTAGTCTACTCTTGATGCTTTCTATTGAATTCCTTACAGCAGCAATGTCATTTTTCATTTCTTCTTTATTGGTTCTTACACATATTGTCAAATTTGTCTTCCATTCTTTTCATCCACCTTATGACCATTTCTCTGAATTCTTTCTCTGACAGGTTGCTTGCCTCCATTTTGTTTACTTCCTTTCCTGGTGATGCTTGCTTTTCTTTCATATGCGAGCTGTTTCTTTGTCTCCTCATGGTCTCTCTTCTCTCTGTGTCTGGTTATGTAGTTCTCTCTCTCCTTCTCCCAGGTGAAATCTGACCTTTCCGTGGTTGAGTGTAGAGCTCCTCTGAATCTGCGTGCTTGTGCCACTTGGGAACCAGTGTTCTCGGGTTCGCAGCTGTTCGGTGGGTGCCGTAGTTGTAGATTCCCTGGGCTTTTCAGGCTCCCAATGACATCCACTTTTCCTTCAACATGGCGCAGTCTCCGTGTCCGACTGGTCACTCCAGAAGGGAACCCAGCAGCAGTGGGGGCTGCCTGGTCAGGGGAGCCCCATCCGACAGTCCCCCACAGTCTCCTGGAGTATAGCTGTCCCTCAACTCACCAACAAACACTTCCCTGCGACCACACACTCTCCCTTTGTTTTCCTACACATACACCATCTTGCAGTGCCTTCCTGTCAGCAGCCATCTTCTTCACCCAAATCTCACGATACTTTAAAAGTGATAATTTTGATGTGAAAGACAAAGAACGTCCAGGTCAACCAAAAAAGTTTGAAGACCAACAATTACAAGCATTATTGGATGAAGATGCCTGTCAAACTCAAAAACAACTTGCAGAAATATTAAACATTGCTCAGCAAACAATTTCCGGTTGTTTACAAGCAATGGGAAAGATTTTAAAGGAAGGAAAATGGGTGCCACATCAACTGAACAAAAGACAAATAGAAAACCGAAAAGTCACCAGTAAAATGTTGCTTCAACGGCACGAAAGAAAGTCTTTTTTGCATTGAATTGTCACTGGCAATGAAAAGTGGATTAATTTTGAGAATCCCAAATGCATAAAATCATGGATTGATCAAGGTCAGCCATCAACATCAACTGCAAGGTCAAATCGCTTCAGAAAGAAGACAATGCTCTGCGTTTGGTGGGATCAGGAAGGTGTGGTGTATTATGAGCTTCTAAAACCATTTGAAACCGTTAATACTGATCGCTACCGACAACAAATAATCAATTTGAACCATGCTTTGATCGAGAAACAATCAAAATGTGCCAGAAGACACGGCAAAGTAATTTTGCTTCACGATTACGCACCATCACACACTTCAAAACCAGTTAAAGACACGTTAAAAGATCTTGCCTGGGAAGTATTAACCCACCCACCGTATTCACCAGACCTTGCTCCTTCAGATTACTACTTGCTCTGATAGATGGCATACGCACTTTTTGAGCAGCACTTCAAAACATACAAAGAAGTGGAAAATTGGGTCTCTGAATGGTTTGCCTCAAAACAAGAAAAGTTCTATTGGGACAGTATCCACAAATTACCTGAAAGATGGGGGAAATGTGTAGCTAGTGATGGACATTACTTTGAATAAGAACTTTTGATGTTTCTCTTGAAATTATTGTTTTTACTTTTATTACAAAATCCGCATTGTTAACCGATACACCTAGTAACTCGTTTGGATGGAATCCACACAGAGCATTTTCATTTCCCAGACATAGTCTTTGTCCCCCAACCACAGCCTTTGTCTCCATCCCTGTCATGGAATTCTTCTGAGCATTTACTCCTCAGATAAATCACTGGTCCACCAGAATCACTCCAAGGGCAGAGCCCATGGAGTCTCATGTCTGTGAAGTTGGCCAGTTCTAGCACTACAGTGCTGTAAACACAGTAGCCCTATCCTGCTGACATGGAAATCAGAAGAACTTGCTGAACAAACAAAGATGGCATGGATATGACTTTGACATCCTTCTCCATTTCAGATCTTTAATTTCCCTCCCATGACTCTGAACTCCTAGTAATCCAGTGGTAAGGTGTCCTCACTGGAACACTATTGACAATGGTTACACTGACATTTCTGGGCTGTAGCAATTAGAAATTGCTACACATACAGTTTTATGGAATTAATTAAATAAGGAGATCAGATGAAACAAAGATGGCCAGACCATGAATTCTAACAGCTGGGTGCCAATGACATCTGTGAAAGGAATCCTGTGGCCTTTTGAGGGGGCAAGCCTCTCTTTCAACTGTGGAAGGCATCCTCCCACTGCCTTTTGCAGGAAGCTCAGCAGTGGGAGTGGGCCTTACCTCTGAGTCCTAGCTGCGCTCCAGAGAGACCAGCTATCTCCTGGTACTTTTCCACCCTTGCATTCTGCATTCCTGACATTCAGTCATTTAGAGATAAAGTATGCGTTTTTTTTCTAAGCACCGAACTTTAAGGTTCTCTAACACAGAGATCATACTTATTAAGGGAGTAATGAAAGACATTCTAAAGCTCCAGGAACTAAAAAGAGCAAAGGAATGGCTGCCAACAGCAGAGCATGTAAGCCCGCACTGATCCAAGCCACCTGGCTGCTTTTCCAGTGGGCCCCAGAGCTACTCGTGGAAACTGCATGCAGCACTGTGGCCCCTGTACTTTCAAGGATTCAGACAACAGTGTTGGCAAGGCTACTTAATGGTGAGTACGAAACAACTAAACAAAATCTCAGGAAGCTGGCTTAAGATTATGGGTCTGCTATTTGCGCTTCACAGTGTCTGGGATAAGGGATTACCCTAAGGACCACCAAGATTAGAGACTAAGAAACCTTGCTCAAAGGAACCAGCCAGTTGGTGAGCTTGAAGTGACTCAGTCTCACTTCCTGTGCTTTAAATAACAATGTTTAGTACAATTCTTGAGGGGCCAAGCAGGAAAATGGCTCCTTGTCCCTTCCAGTAAGAAAGCATAACAGAGAAATTAACCCTGACTGACAGGCCAGCAGAGGACTTTGGTTCAAGAGGACTAGAAAGTGGCCCCAGCCTCATTTTGTGGAACAGCCAGTGGTCACCCTATCTAGCACAACAGGAGGCAGCTGCACGGAGAGCGAGACAGCAGGCCAATGATAATGACGGCCCCTTACAGCCCACAGCCTCAATGGCCAGCACTAATAGATCTAAAGGACAACGAACTCCATCTAACCAGGTTAGAACACTTACTAGTATATCCCCCAGCCTCCTCCCCTTGAGGTTTTGTTGCATTAAATTCAACCCCAAGGACAGTGGAAATTGAGTCCAACTTCCTAGGTTGTGGGTCCATCCCCATTCCCTCTAATAAACTCCCCTCTTGCTCGCTGCATCCGCCTAAATCCTTGAATGACTCCAACCTTACACTGACTGTGAAATTCCTCCCCAGACCCCTTTCATGCAATGCCACAGACAACTGCTAAATAGCAATGTTATACTTCTTATCACCATAGGAAGCCACAGCAAGTACGTGTAAGAATTAAAAAGTACAGTCTCTAGCCTGGTCTGTGTGGCTCCATTGGTCAAGTGTCATCCTGTACATCAAGAGGTCGCCATCCCTGTCATGGCACATGCCTGGGTTTCGGGCTCAATCCCCAATCGTTGTTTCTATCTCTCTCTCCCTCTTCATTCTCTCTCTGAAAAAAAAATTAATAAAAACATATTTTTTAAAAAGTGTTGTCTCTAGACTGTTCCCCATTTGGCACAAGCATTTGAATTAAAATCTGCCTTGACGTGGCTCTAAAACCATCTCCTCACTCCACCATGAAACCTGGTGGCTACTTACTGCCTGCAGGAAAAATCTTAGTGATTGGCCGCCCAAATTCTCCACAATCTGTTCCTGACCTTTCCTCCCACTGCTCAGCAGCTTGAGCTTAGACCCCAGCCACCCTTCATTCCACGTTGTTCCTTAAACATTCTGGATTCTTTTCAATAACCCCTTATCTAGCACACCCCAAAGCAAGTGTGACCCATTGTCTACTTACAAAGAATTTCACTTGTGCTGATACCCAAGAACAAACACAACACTGCAAGGAAAAGATACAGCAGTATTTGGTATGAGGAGATAAGAAAGGGTTGGAAATATTCTCCTCAAGGAGAGAGAGGTTTTTCAGACATTGCTGGGAGAGGACAAGATGGTTTAATGCCTAGAAAGGAGAACTGGCAGAACATACCAAAATTATGAATGCACATCCCCTTTCCTGCAGCCATCCAATTTCTGGAAATAAATTCTGCAAATACCTCTGCATGCTCACAAATGGCATACGTATAAGAGTAGTCATTGAGGCAGTCCTTGTAATAGCAATTATTAGAACCATCCCAACTGTCCCTTGCCAGGGACTGGGTGATGAATGCTACACCCACCCCTTAGACTACTAAGACTGTGGATAGCAACAAGGGTCATCTCTGTGGATGGTATGAAAAGATCTCCAGGATGTATTGGTAAGTATATAGCATGCCATCCTTTTTAGAAAGGGAAAATTAAAATACATATCTATATGTATAAAAGCCTAAGTGACCAAATGACCCAACGGCCAGTCGACCTGTCGCTATGACGCACACTGACCACCAGGGGGCAGATGCTCAATGCATGAGCTTCCCCCTGGTGGTCAATGCACTCCCACAGTGGGAGTGCCGCTTAGCTGACCGAGCCATCCCAGTGGCCCACCAGCCCGGCGGCAGCCACTCACTCCCTCAGTAGTCCTGCAGGTCCAATCTCTGGAGAATGGGCCAGGCACAGATGGACCGGTGCTGCCAGCACAATCCCAACAGCACTGACCTCCTTCTGGAAGTCAGTCTTGGGCACCGCAGCTGCTTCCCCTTCCTAGAAGCTCCGCGAGGAAGAAAGGATATAACAGTGGCCGCCAGGTGGCTCCCAACAACCAGCATGAACATCAGGGGGATGGATGGATTCCAGGCCAGCAAGGGCATTCACCGCCTGCCTGGAGGGCCGATTGTGTTCTGCCCCCTCGCCCCAACCCTCCTCGTGATGGGCGCCAGATGCAGGGCTCATGGCTGATGACCGCTGCTATGGTGGCATGAGCCTTTCCCGATCAGGACTGACTAGGCACGAGCCCATGGCAGGCACAGTGGGGTCGGAATGAGTGGGAGCAGCAGGCAGGAGTGGCAGGTGGCATTGGACTGCCGGTTTCGGCCCAGTCCCCGCAGGCCACACCAAGGTATACCACCTGTGCATGAATTCGTGCACCGGGCCTCTAGTTCATGTATAATGCATAAAGAAACACTAGAAGGAGAGACAAGAATCTAATAGAAATGGCTCTTTAGAGGGGGAGGGAGTGGAAGAAAGCGTGAATGAGGATAAATTTTCGTATCATTTTATATTTGAACCTTGTAATGTATCTCCCATTTGAAAATTAAAAATCATTTTAAAACAAACATAAAACACAAACATAAAACATTTTAAAATTCAGTAACCTTCACAAACATAAAGCATCTTAAAATTCAGTAACCACAAGACCATGGAAAGTAGGGCTCCATTTTGATCCATGGTATCTCTGTATTTGCCTTTACTCCCCTGTGGGAAGCTTCATTGAGGGAATGCATTTCATCCTATTGATCTTTGTGTTTCTAGAACCAAGCACATAGTAGGCAGTCAACATCTAATATTTACTGATTAGATGGCTGATGTTTTATGGAAACTGACAGCCACTGATAAAATGCCAACTAAGGCGCCAGTGCATATGGTTAGGACTGTTCACTTTCTTTAATGAGAATCACCATAGTGATGAGAGATGAGGGAGAGAACTGGCTCTGTGGTTGCTAACAGCAGCAGCCTGAGGCTGTCTGGCCTTCTGAGGCAAAGCCTGGACCCTATCTAAATGAGGGGTTCATGACAGTCTTGAACTTTATGTTTAGGGGGATTTTATTGTAAAGTTTTATTCATTTTAACAGCAAATGATGGAAACATTTAAATGTGCTTTATACTTTAGAATGTGCAGCTAAAATATGAGATGTGGTTTTCTTGACACTTTTTTCTTTGCTGATTAAAAAAAGGAAATGAAATCTGTTTATATATAATTTGTCACATATGTAATATATCCAACTTTGTAAGTACTCCAAGTCTTCATTAATTCTGCTAAAATATATTTACTTAAGAAATCTCTCAGCCCTAATGTTGTTGGTTTCAAACTTCTAAACTTGGTTGCTTGCTGAAAATGCAGACCAAAGCCAGATGGAGGACTAAGCACCCCTATTCAACTTCCCTCCTAACCAAATTCCCACAAGTGACAGAAAATAATTCTTTAATTAGGAGAAGCAAAAATGGAAAAGAGAAAAGAAACCTATAATGGTATGGTAAAATCAGGAAGATCACCATCACTGGACCACAGTATGTGTCCCCAAGCTAAATCTGAGCATGTGAATACTTGGTCCAGAGAGGCAAGGCTGTGCCCCAGTATCCTAGGAAGGACAGGGAACTTCTACATCTCTGAAGAATAGAGCTCACCCTACCCAAAGAATCATCATAGGGAGGTATGAAATAGAATAAGAACCAATAGGAATTCTGAGATATAAAGATGGATAGAAGGTCAAGAATCTCCAAACATTTGTGAAAAACCAACATCATGATTAAAAAGACATCAAACATAGGAGAACTATGGAAACAAAAGGAAACCAAGAGAGAAAAAAACAAAGAAGACATTATCCTATATAATAATCCTATATAATAAAGAGGTAATATGCAAATTGACCATCACTCCAACACACAAGATGGCCACCCCCATGTGGACAAAAGATGGCCTCCACAAGATGGCCAGCAGGGGAGGGCAGTTGTGGGCAATCAGGCCAGCAGGGAAGGGCAGTTGGGGGCGACCAGGCCTGCAGGGTAGGACAGTTGGGGGTTGGGGGACCCAGGCCTGCAGGGGAGGGCAGTTGGGGGGGGACCAGGCCTGCAGGGGAGGGCAGTTGGGGGGGACCAGGCCTGCAGGGGAGGGCAGTTAGGGGCAACCAGGCCTGCAGGGGAGGGCAGTTGGGGAGGACCAGGCCTGCAGGGGAGGGCAGTTGGGGGGGACCAGGCCTGCAGAGGAGGGCAGTTGGGGGTGACCAGGCCTGCAGGGGAGCAGTCTATACAGGTAGTCAGACATCCCTCAAGGGGTCCCAGTTTGGAGAAGGTGCAGGCTAGGCTGAGGGACACACACATCCCCCCCTGCACAAATTTTGTGCACTGGGCCTCTAGTATATAATAAAAGGGTAATATGCAAATTGACACTAATGGCAGAACTACCAGAATGACCGCTTGACCAGTCACTATGAGGTGCACTGATCACCTCTCAGCTGGCAGGCTCCCATCCCCCGATGGTGAATGGCAAACCAAGGGTGCATGATGGGGGACACAGGTGGTGCTAGGCCAAGGCCCCCACCCCACTGGTTGCCCCACACACAGAGGGCGACCTGCAGTGGGGGTGAGGCTGGCAAGTGGGAGGGAATGGCCAACCTCTTGGTCCTTTCCCCCCACCCGTGTGGCAGGCTTAGATGAACAGGGAACTGGTGTGGGGGGGGGGGGGGTGGCGGCTGCTGGCAGCCAGGAAGATGGCCCTGATTGCAGGCCAGGCCTAGGGACCGTACCCTCACATGAATTTTGTGCGCCAGGCCTCTAGTTTTTTATAAAAACTGTCAACAAAGTGGGAATAGAGGGATCATACCTCAACAAAATAAAAGCCTTATATGACAAACCTACAGCCAACATTATACTCAATGGGCAAAAACTAAAACCATTTCCCCTAAGAACAGGAACAAGAGAGGGGTGCCCACTTTCACCACTCCTGTTCAACTTAGTACTAGAATTGTTAACCATAGTGATCAGACAAGAAGAAGAAATAAAAGGCACCCAAATTGGAATGGAGGAAGTAAAACTGTCATTATTTGCAGATGACATGATACAGTACATGGAAAACCCTAAAGACTCCATAAAAAAACTACTAGATTTAATAAATGAATTCGGCAACATAGCAGGATATAAAATTAATACTCAGACATCTACGGCATTTTTATACACCAATAATGAACTCTCAGAAAGGGAAAGTAAACAAACAATCTCATTTACCATTGCAAAAAAAAATTAAGATACTTAGAAATAAACTTAACCAAGGAGAAAAAGAAGACCTGTACTCAGAAAACTATAGGACATTGAAAAAAGAGATAGAGGAAGATATATACAAGTGGAAGAATATGCCATGTTCATGGATGGGTATAATCAACATCATTAAAATAGCCATACTACCCAAATCAATCAAAAGATTCAATGCAATTTCTATCAAAATACCAACATATTATTTTACAGACCTAGAGCAAATATACCAAAAATTTATATAGAATAATAATTTTTAAAAAAAGACCCTGAATAACTGCAGCAATCCTGAGAAAGGAGAACAAAATTAGAGGGATCATAATACCAGATATCAAGTTATACTACAAAGCCACTGTACTCAAAACAGCCTGGTACTGGCACAAGAACAGTCATACAGACTAATGGAACAGAACAGAGAACCCTGAAATCGACCCAAGCCATTATGCTCAATTAATATTTGACAAAAGAGGCGAGAGCATACAATGGAGTCAAGACACTCTCTTAAATAAATGGTGCTGGGAAAATTGGACAGATACATGCAAAAAATGAAATTAGACCAGCAACTTACATCATACACAAAAATAAACTCAAAATGGATAAAAGACTTAAATGTAAAATGTGAAACCATTGGCAGCAAAATCTCCAACATCTCTCATAACAATATGTTTATGGATACATCTCCTAGGACAAAGGAAACTAAGGAGAAAATAAACAAATGGGACTACATCAAAATAAAAAGCTTCTGCACAGGAAAAGAAGCCATCAACAAAATAACAAGAGAGCCCACTGCATGGGAGAACATATTTGCCAATGATACATCCGATAAGGGATTAACCTCCTAAATGTATAGGGAACTCATACAACTCAACAAAAGGAAGATAATCCAATTTAAAAATGGGCAAAGGACCTAAATAGATACTTCTCCGAAGTGGACATACAGAAGAACAAAAGGCATATGAAAAAATGCTCAAAGTCAATAATCATCTTAGAGATGCAAATCAAACAACAATGAGGTACCACCTTCCTCCTGTTGGAATGGCTATCATCAGAAAATCAACAAAGAGGTGCTGGCGAGGATGCAAAGTAAAGGGAACACTAGTGCACTGCTGGTCAGAATGCAAACTGGTTCAGCCTCTGGGGAAAACAGTTTGGAGTTTCCTCAAAAAACTAAAAATGGAACTACCATTTGACCCACTGATTCCACTTCTAGGAATATATCCCAAGAATTCAGAAACCCTCATCAGAAAGAATGTTCATAGCAGCACAATTACAATAGCTAAGATTTGGAAACAGTCTAAGTGCCCATCAGCAGATGAATGGATTAAAAAATGGTGGTACATGCCCTAGCCAGTTTGGCTCCATGGATAGAGCATTGGCCCACAGACTAACGGGTCCAGCATTCAATTCTGTCAAGGGCACATGCCTGGGTTGCAGGCTCGATTCCTAGTGTGGGGCATGCAGGAGGTGAATCTATGATTCTATCTTATCATTGATGTTTCTCTCTCAGTCTCCCTTCCTCTCTGGAGTCAATAAAAATTTTTTTAAAAAAACAATTATGGTACATCTATACAATGAAATACTACTCAGCTGTAAAAAAGAAAGAACTCTTACCATTTGCAATAGCATGAATGGACCTAGAGAGCATTGTGCTAAGCTAAATAAGCCAGTCAGAGAAAGATAAGTATCACATGATCTCACTCATATGTGGAATCTAATGAACAATATAAACTGATGAACAAAAATAGATCCAGAGACATCGCACCGACTGTCAAACCCCAGAGTTAAAGTAGGGGAGGTTGGGGGGGCCGGGGGAGGGGGGGTAGAGAGATCAACCAATGAACTCATGAGTATATACATAACCCATAGACACAGACAATAGGGTGGTAAAGGCCTGGGAGGGAAAGGGGGAGAGGGGGAAGTGGGGGAAATGGGGACAGATGTAATACTTTCAAAAATAAAGATTTTTTTAAAACTTGTTTAAAAAATATAAAATTCAGAGCCTATTTAAAAAAACAACAAGATGTGGTACATATATAAAATGGAATATTACTCAGCCATAAAAAGAAATGAAATAATACCATTTGAGACAACATGGATGAACCTAGAAAATATTATGCTAAGTGAAATAAGTCAGACAGAGAAAGACAAATACCATATGATTTCACTTACATGTGGAATCTAAAGAACAAAATAAATAAACAAGCAAAACAGAAGCAGACTCATGGATACAGATAACATATTCATGGTTGCCAGGTGGGAGGGAGGATGAGGGATGGATGAAAATGGTAAAGGGATTAAGAAGTACACTGGCAGTTACAAAACTATCATAGGGAATAGAGTTAATAATATATAATAATAAAAGCATAATATGCTAATTAGACAAGACAGCTGAACAACTTTCTGGATGACCTTCTGGACAAAGCCAGGGCTGCAAGCTGCAGTGGCTGCGAGGGCTGATCCCTTTGCACAAATTTTGTGCATCGGGCTCTAGTCCTATATAATAAAATCCCAGTGACCAGATGGCAGAAAGACTGGAACGACTGTGGTCTCTTGCCCTGGCTGGCCTCACCCAATGCATGAATTCGCACACTGGGCCTCTAGTATTGTAATAACTATGCATGGTTCCAGGTAGGTACTAGATTTATTGGGGGAATCACTTCATAAGTTATATAAATGTCTAACCACTACTTTGTATACCTGAAATTAATCCTATATAATAAAAGCCTAATATGCTAAGTGTCCAGTCGTCTGGTCGTCCATTCAACCAATCAAAGCATAATATGCTAATGATATGCTAAGGCCACTCAACTGATCACTATGATGTTCACTGACCAGGGGGCAGACACTCCAACAGGTAGGTTAGCTTGCTGCAGGGGTCTGGCCAATCAGGACTGAGCAAGACAGGCTGGACATGACCTAGAGCCCTCCCATGCCGGAAATCGATCATTGTCCCACTAATAGAGAGATGTGGAAAGGGAATCAGGAAGGCTGGTCAACCTTAAACGCTCTGAAAGGTCGGAGCTAATCACTCATTGTTTAGTTGAGATATTGGTAGTTGAAGCAGCCTCCACCTGTTACTCTTATGTAAATTCTTGCTGATTGGCTATTATTGGAATTTCCTGCCTAAAGGATATGAGTGTATCCCATAACCTTAATAAAAGGGATAGCAAAGCCAGAGCGGGGTGGTAGTCCTTCCCCTAGAGGTGGGCTCCCTCCTGGCCCCCAATATTCCCAAATTAATACTTTTCTAGTCTCTTTTCATTTGTGTGCGGCCTTCTCCAGAACCCGAACCCTGAACTGGAACCCTGAACCACGCGGGACGTGAAAGGGGTTCCCACATCTGGCGCCTGACCGCGGGACGTATGGAGGAGATGATATTTTTCGCCTAAGAGCGAAGGAGAAAAAATACACCGAGAAAAGGTGTGGAAAAAAATTCACCGAGAAAAAGGTGAGGGAGGTTCACCGCACGCAAAGCCCACGGACTAACTGCAGAGTCGCGATCTGTAAGCAGGGTGGGAACGTCTTTTTCAGCCAGGCTAATGGGGAAGAATTAGATTATAAAATAATGTGGTTTCTTGTTCAAATTAAAATCTTAATTGATATTTGGAATTTAAAATCTGTAATAAGAAATGAAACTCCACTGCTGAAACCGCCTCTGGTGCGGAGAAATTCAAAGGTGGCAGGAGAGGGCAAGGCTATCTGCTCTCCCGCAATGAGATTACTTAAGGTTTTGTTTAAAAATTATAAAAGAACTAACAGAGAAATGCAAATCTTGGCCAAATTGGGTGCTAGTTATTACTTCGGAAAGCGGGAAAAAAAAAGAAAATATTTAACATCTGTCTATCTTTTAAGCATGAAAAGAAATTCGGCCAGATCTATTGCTGAAACTTCTCCCAAAGTAAGCAGGATGTGGGGAAAGGGAGACACGTGAAGATCCGGTATGGAAGCCCACTCTCCCAGTATGCTAATTTAAAGTTTCCTTTCTCGCCATGAAAAAGTAAAGATGGCGTAAAGGAACCAAAAGGAGAAGACACAGGCTAGGTTCTAGCAGCAGGATTGGCATTTCCATAATAAAGAGTAGTTTTTAAAATGCTAATGAACCTTGTTAAAAAGTTAACTTTTAAGGCCTTCAAGAAAAAAAAAAGTAAATTTGTCTCTTCTAGAATTTATCCAAAGTAAATGCCTTAAAATAATTGGAATTGGATCTGAATCTCAAAAAATTGTTGAAATATAGATAAATAATGTATTAATTATAAAGTTCTAAATAGCCCAGGTAACTGGCTACGCCCTCTGTTAATGGAGGAAGGGGTAGACGTCCTTCCCCCAGCAGGACAGGTAGACCAGTTCCTGCCAGTAGTCGTTACTCAATTTCCCCAGGCAAAGGAAAACCATGGCCGTTTTAAAAGGTCAAGCGGCTAGGCTTGGCCTGTTAATAAGAACCCTTCCGTGGGCTGATCCCCCGCCTAATGTAGTCACCAATAATACCAAACACCTTGGTCATCCAGGAGGACCATGGGTGGTGCAAGGAAGTATAATGACACAGGTGTTGCACCCAGCTTCCCTTTTGTATGACACAAAATCAAACCACAGCTCCTTTGTGTGTAAAATTAGAGAGAGGCTTCTGGCTTGCGTGGACACCAAAGGAGGAGAGGTAAAAGAAAAAAAAATGTAACTAAGACCTTGTCTATACAAAAAGAAATTGCCAGCCAGTTTGAAATTGAATTGCCATGGCCTAGAGCAAAGAATATCCTTACATGATAATATTCTACAATGTCATTATAATTTTTGATATTTTACAACAATATATTGTACAATTATCCCAAACAAACTTACAAACTAATTCTTTGCATGTTTGGCAGCATTTTAAAAAAGGACATGAAAGGATTTAATCCTTTCCAGAAAGGAATTAAGGCACTGGGAAGACACTTGAGCAGGAGTGGGCAAACTTTTTGACTCGAGGGCCACAATGGGTTCTTAAACTGGACCGGAGGGCCGGAACAAAAGCATGGATGGAGTGTTTGTGTGAACTAATATAAATTCAAAGTAAACATCATTACATAAAAGGGTACGGTCTTTTTTTTTATTTCAATAGTTTTATTCATTTCAAACATTTTAACAAGAAGAATGTAAACACTAATTATTATAATTTGAAACTTCAAAAAATGGAGGAATCATAGCACAATAACATACCTTATATTGAAGATGGCAAAGGCAAAATAAAATTGCCTAACAAAGGAAAGGTACAAAAGCCTTTCAAATTAAACTTAAATATAATAAAATAATTTAAAACTAAAACAAATAGAAGAGAACAAAATGTGTAAACAGTAAATTAAACATTTTCTTTAGTGCAACTTCCAAATTATGCCCGGGACGTAGATGTAGATGGCAATGTAGACTGGGTTGAAAGGTTTTTGGTCTTTAAAACATCAACTTCAGTGGGAACAGTGTTGTTGGTCTCCTTTTTAGCTAATGCTCTGATACTGTGCTCTCCAGGGGCGTGTCTCCCTACATCACCACGATAACATGTCTACGCATTCCCAGGGTGATGTCGGGGGACGCGTCCGCAGGCATTACAAGGAGCCTCTGGAAGATTGAGAGGTTGTTCCTTCTACTGAATGGGCGGATATAAATCAGCCCACTCAGAAGAAGGAGCTGCAGCCATGTTTCCCGACGTTGCCATGTTAACACTGCTGCTGGTGAAGGAGCTGAGGGGAGAGCAAGAGAACCCTCCGCTCTTTCGGCTCCGCGGGCTGTAGTTTGCTCACAGCTGCACTTGAGCATTCTATGTTGGCCTCTCTTGCCAAGAGGGACCCTCCCACAGCTGTTGCCTGAGCTTTCTGTTCATCCTGAGGTTGAAGCCTCGTGGTGGCTGGTGCCATGGATCTGTCTCTTGCCCAATGGTGTGAGCTGGGCCCTCCCTGGAGAAGAAACCTGGGTTCCCCAAGGTATGTGATCAGTACCGGGGGCCCTGCCAGCAGGCGAGGGGATCCCAAGGCAGGTGCTGGGCGTGGAGGCCACGGGGTCATAGGCTACCAAGGAGACAGAACTGAACCTCACATCACCCTGCTTGGCCCCGGAGGATGGCTGGTTAGCCAGAGACGGGTAAGATTCCTCAGGGAAGGAACAACCTAAGACAGGCACAGTCGCAGAGGGGCCATCAGGAGAGAACTTGGGGGTCAACAGAGGTGGGGCACAGATCCTCACCCCCCCAACATTGCAGGGGCTTGAACCCTAGCCCCTTCTGAGGGAGGTCTCCTGCCCTCATGGCTGCTTCACTTCCCACGCCCAGATCAGATCGGGACCCAGGTAACAAACAGAGACTTGTCCCAGCTCAGATCGGGACCCAGACAGAGACTTGGCAGACAGCAGCTGCCCTATATCTAAATCCAGCCTAGCACCAGGAATGCTCAGAGCCTACTCAAGAATGCAAATAATACTTTCCACTAATATTTACAGGGTAAACTAAGATTGTTGTTAGAGTATTAAATTTGACAGTAAAATAATAGTCAAGTTTTCAGATTAATTTAAATTGGCTAAATGAAATAAGTGAATATTCAAGAAAATTTAATTGTACTGGACAAAAAGCTGTTCCTAAAGTATTAACTAAAATTTCTATTGGTAGTTCATCTCATGGTAAAATTGCTTAACATGCAAAGAACCTAAAGCAGTCATATTTTTGTGCAAAAAATTAAAATTTAAAGTTATCAAGACTGCATTATAAAATTTCCAAAGCCTCCATTAATCAAAAAGGGGGGGGGGGAGATAGTGGAAAAATAGCATGTAAGGAAAAAATATCCTGTAAGTAAATTACATCTAGAAAATTTTTACTTTAAAAAATTAATTTTCATTTGTAATGCTAACAGCAAGACACCCAATGAAAAACATACATGGTGTCGAAATAGGCCAAAGGAAAATTGTTTCTGCAAAAATAAAAAGGATCCCAAGTAAAATTTATAGAAAAGATTCCTTTATTAACTTTTGGTCGAGAATATGTTTGTATATTTCAGAAAACAACTCCAAGACCATGTGGATTCCTGCAACAGAGAGGAATTGACAGGTCTGCTCCAACCACGAAGACAAGAGGAGAAACAGCCCAGAGATGGAAGATGCTGATGACACCTTGCCATGCTAGCAGTCAGCAGCTGTGCGTCACTGCAGGTTACCCAGGACCAAACCAGAGAGGGTCGGACCTGCATTGCCACCATCCAGATATCATTGCTGACATGTACACATAAGAAACTGTTTGACATTGAAACTGGGACTCAGAACTGTTTGACACTGAAACTGGGACTCAGAACTGTTGAAACTCAAACATTTTTGTTCTTATGTGTTTATTTCTGGTCTGCAGATGCAAGATTTTTTTTTTAAAGGAAAGAAACGGGGGAGATGCCGGAAACCGATCATTGTCCCACTAATAGAGAGATGTGGAAAGGGAATCAGGAAGGCTGGTCAACCTTAAACGCTCTGAAAGGTCGGAGCTAATCACTCATTGTTTAGTTGAGATATTGGTAGTTGAAGCAGCCTCCACCTGTTACTCTTATGTAAATTCTTGCTGATTGGCTATTATTGGAATTTCCTGCCTAAAGGATATGAGTGTATCCCATAACCTTAATAAAAGGGATAGCAAAGCCAGAGCAGGGTGGTAGTCCTTCCCCTAGAGGTGGGCTCCCTCCTGGCCCCCAATATTCCCAAATTAATACTTTTCTAGTCTTTTTTCATTTGTGTGCAGCCTTCTCCAGAACCCAAACCGTGAACCGGAACCCTGAACCACACGGGACGTGAAAAGGGGTTTCCACACTCCCACATCCCTCCCCGGCCCTGATCGTGCACTGGTGGGGTCCCTCAACCTGGCTTGTGCCCTCTCACAATCCAGGACCCCTCGGGGGATGTCAGAGAGCCGGTTTTGGCTTGATCCTGCAGGCCAGGCTGAGGGACCCCACTGGTGCACCAGACCTCTAGTACAAAAATAATATTAAATGTCAACTGTAATTTTATAAAAGTGTTTATAGATTTTGAGTTTCTTAACTCACTCAAGGATAGGGGTAAGGTGGAGGGCACATCAAAGAGATTCATTTAAATTATCCATATTATTTTTACTAAATCAGATCATGCCAGGCAGAGAGCTGCCTGGGATGAGAGAGATCATATATAATCAGAAACTAGACAGAAAAAGGGGTATCTTGATGGGTTCCCTTAAGAAAGTGCTGACTTGCTTAAGTATGCAATACCAAAATTATTAATATGTATATATACTATATGTGTTATATTATGTCTAATATTATCTCCTTTATCCCTACAAATAAAATAAAGAAACTTTTTTAAACTATGACAACAGGAAGCAGAAGTGGTAGATTGGATCATTGGCCCCAATTCTTCAGCCCATCCTGCACCCTTGCCACAGACTGTAGTTGACATGCCCTTTCTTACCCCTTGACTTTAGACTTGGCCAATGGGATATTAGCACATAGGACACAAGCAAACACTTATAATGTGTTTGTGTGATCGGGTCCCTGCCATCACCCAGAGATGACTCAGCAGGTCTGGGCAGACCAAGCTTGGCACTCATGGAGAGTCTGCACACTGCAGGAGGCTCAGGGTCTGGCCATATCTTATATTTTCTCAGGGCCCAGACCCATCACATGAAAGAACTTAAACTGGGCTCACAGTCACAATGAAACCTGTTTGCCAGACAGAAATGAAGGAGACCGAGGAAGGCACATGAGCAGAGGGAACACAGGGTGTGTGCTGGACAGTGAAGCAGCAGGAAAGTGACCCTGAACCCACCTGAGCAGCCCTGCCTAGAGTCCTCCTTCCCTGTCTGCTCTGCTCAAGCACTCCCATTTCCTGCTTGGTTTACCAATGGTCTTCCATAGCTCTGCAGTTCCAAGCATCCATTCCCCGTGAGAAGTGAATGTGGACCAGGCTGGGATAGCTCAGCTCTCTCATAGGAGAGATATGCTTGGGGAGTCCTGGGTCACAAAGACAGAGCTGGTCCCACCACTCATGCTAAAGAAGTGGACTCCATGGGGGCCCATACACATCCTGAAAATAGTGTCACTAGGGTGGCAAGACCTTTGACAGAAAAGAGCGGAGCAAGCAGAGGTCAGCCAGGAGAGCAGGAGCAGGGAGTCTCAAGAACAGGACCATCTCATAGGAGACAGGAGTTTCCCTCCATACCCCATGGAGGCCAGGAGGGATGAAGGCATGAAGACTGCGGGCTGCAGTGTGCCAGGAAAAGACACCTGGGGATACACCTTGGCCAGACCCCACAAGGCAATAACCTAGAAGCAAGGGATTACTCAAGTAAGGCTACGTGAAGGCCCTAGAAGTATGGAGGGAGATGGCCACACCAGAGCCGGGGCTGTAGCACCAGCAAGTGAAGGAGCCAAGCTCCAAGACTTCCAAGTTCATACGTCAACATCAGTGGTACTTGGACAGCCGGCTAGTGCAAGCTGGGACTCTGAGCTTATATTCAGAGCACACTAACCATGGAGAAAGATGTGAACAAACACAACTGGGAGAAAGCATGGCAAAATATTGATAGCAATGGTCTCTCATCTCTTGGCAATAGGATGACAAATGGTATTCCACTTTTCTGTACATGTTAATTCTTTTAAAATTTATAATAAAAGTTAAACCTTGACATGTGTCTATGGGTATATGGTTACCTATAGAATAGTGATTGTCAAACATTTATGCTTCAGGATACCTTTATATTAAAAAATTTTCACAGCCCCAGTGCTCTCCCTATTGGGAGCATGCCCACACCTTTCTCCCTTCTCAGACATGCATCTCCAAAACTCTAAGGGACCACATGAGACTGGGGGAACAATGGACAGCAGCAGCTCATCCCAGGCTAACCTTCTGAACCTGTGTCCAAGGCTCCCTTTTTTCTGACTTCCCAATGAGCCAAAGCAGCCCCAGCTTGGCCCTCTGCTGTGGCTTCTTCTATCCTAAGCCCTTCTTTGTTTCACTGTCCCCAGCTTTAACAAACATACACAAAAAAATTATCGCAGCCCCTAAAAAACTTTTGTCTATCAATTTTAACCATATTAGGTATTAATACTGAGGCAGCTGAATCAATGTTTCTCCCTCATCGATGTTTCTAACTCTCTATCCATCCCTCTCATTCTCCCTTCCTCTCTGTAAAAAATCAATAAAATATATTGTTTTTTAAAAAGATACTTTCACGTTCAAATATAAACATAAGTACAAAGTGTAGTCTTAAAAGTCATATGTTTATTAATTTAAAACAGAATAATAAATCCATTGCATATTAATATAAATAACATTTTAATGAAAAATAATGATACCTTTGAAAAACTCAGGGAGAAAGATGTCATTGTTGTACATTTGCAAATACCTTTAGTGTCTGGCTTAGTAGAAGAGAGCTGGGTTCTCCGGTCTGCTTCAGCCTCCAGTCTGTTGCACTGCCACCATTGTGCACTCTCTGGAAAATTCAACTATATAATAACAGCAGAAAAAGTGAAAAGGTGCAACTGATATCTTAAATTATGAAAATAGTCTTGGCCACACTTTGAGAAATACTAATATAGAGTATAATCACAACTATATAAAAATAGACAAGTAAAGTTTCTGAATAAACATGTCATGATGCCACTTAGTGGTGTCTCCAATTATTGCAATTCCTGGTCACCAAACTCATGTGTGCATCTGTGTGCTGTGTACATGAACATGGGGGAAGGGTTCGCATGAGTCTCATGTTTGATGTGGTATGTTGTGTGTACACATAGTACATGTGTGTTTGTGTTCATGAGGTGTGCATGCATGTTACAGTTGTTCCCCGCATGCATGCAGTGCTGCAATGCATATGATGTGAGCGTGCATGTGTTTGAGTTCACCTGGGTCACATGTGTGATGTGGTATATTGTGTTACATGTGGTACATGTGTCTTTTGGGGTGATGTGGACTGTGTGCATGTGTTGCATGTATGTGGTGTTGTATGCATATGGTTGTGTAGTGCATGTGGGTGAATGTGTTCAACTGTATGTGGTTTTTGTTCTTATTTGTATACCTGGGGAGTGTATGCATGTGGGGATGTGCTGTGTGTCTAGGTATGTGTGTGCATGTGTGCTTGTGTGTAGTGTGTGTTTAGGACTTATCTTTGGGAGAATGGAATTATTACTTCCCTGCCTTCTGCATATCTGTTTGGCCCTGTGCAAGGTATTTCCTGTTAAGAAAACATCTATTAAATTGTCCAGCAGAGAAACAGGCAGGTGCAAGTCCTGCAGAGACTCATTCTTCTCCACCAGCTTCATGAATCAGGCATTGCCTCCCCTGACAAGGAGGACTTTAGCGGTGGAGTCCCTTGTTCAAGATTCCACGGCTAGAAAGTGTTGTGTCCAGGATCCAGTCCAGGATCCTCTGGTCAATGAGGAATTTAACATCTTGTACTAATAATTACCTCTAAGCTATAAAAAATCATCATATATGGTATGATCAAAAAAGGTAAAAAAATTTCTGAATAAAAATAATATGATAGCATCGCCTGGTCATTCTCTCTGCTCCATTACCCTTTCCACCAGTGTGTGTACACATATTGAGCACATAATTGGAAAGAGATGAACTAGTACCTATTGGGCACCAACTAAATGCCAGGCCCTGTTCAAGATACTTTCACGTTCAGCCCTAACCGGTTTGGCTCAGTGGATAGGCGTTGGTCTGCAGATTGAAGGGTTGTTATGCCCAGATTTCGAGATTCCCAAAGACCACCAGGGAGCCGAGTCTCACACACACACACACACACACACACACACACACACACACACACACACACACACACACCCCGGCGCAGCGGCGAGGTGGAGAGAGAGAGAGCCCCAGGCCCCAAACACACTGATTTATAGGGGGCCTGGGAGAGGTAGGAGGGGTAAGGTAGTGTGGCCTCCGCTGGTTGGTTGGGGTCAGGTTGCACATGGGGGCAGGGCGCGGCTTACTTTCCTCTTGCATTTCTATTGGCTAATTCAAAAGTGTGGGTTAGGCTCTTGGAGAGGTTCTAGGGCAGGAACCTGACTCCACCAGGTGGAGGACATGGAACAAAGGGAACATGGAGTCGGTCTCTCCCCGCCCTTTCAGGGTCCCAGGTTTGATTCCGGTCAAGGGCATGTACCTTGGTTGCGGGCACATCCCCAGTAGGGAGTGTGCAGGAGGCAGCTGAATCAATGTTTCTCCCTCATCGATGTTTCTAACTCTCTATCCATCCCTCTCATTCTCCCTTCCTCTCTGTAAAAAATCAATAAAATATATTGTTTTTTAAAAAGATACTTTCACGTTCAAATATAAACATAAGTACAAAGTGTAGTCTTAAAAGTCATATGTACAAAACATAACTCTCATTTTCTCAGCACTCAGCTTTAATTTCTGATTCCAGTTTCTGTAAACGTAATTTAGTCCCTTGCAGGAAATCTCAGCCCCATCTATGATCAGACACTTCAGGCAGATTCATTCCACCCTGTCTTCCCCTTTTCCTGTGTTGGAGCCCAGCCTCAGGGGAATTGACACCTGCTGCTCATTTCCCCACCCTCCCACACAGTTGTGGGAGTCTGTGCCCACCAGAATCCACTGAAGATCCCCTGCAGCCATGGCTGCCTGCTGAAAGGGAAGCCTTCTGTGTGATTTGTCACCTCTGTGAACACCCGCAGGTGCCCCAGTCCTCTCTTAAGAGACTCAGGGCATGCAGCTGCTAACCCAGCTCCCACCCCTGGGGTGTTTGGACCCCATGGCCAGCAGGCTATCCAGGCCTGCAGCCCTTCTCAGCCCCACACAGCCCTACACACAGCCCAGCCTGGGGGCTCCCCCAGCCAGTGGATTTATTCCCCAGCTCCTACATCAACTTGCATTCTTCCTCACTCAATTCTTCATGCAGGAAAATGTTTAGCTAGAGTCCTTCAGGATTTGTCTCTTTATATCCAAAGCAAATAAAAATATCTTGATTCTCAAACTAGACTTTTCTCCACTGCGAGTTCTTAAAATTGATTTAGATGCTCAGCTGACATTTGTGTTCTCTTTTGGGTCTAAGATCTCAGTGTCTTCCCTTCACTGGGCCCGAAAAGCCCTGAGACAGCCCACAGGGACCACACGAAGCTAAGAACAGTAATTAACATGCACAGGGCTTGCTGGTTCAAATTCAACCCCAGACATATACATGGAGAACCTGAGAAATGGGAGCCACTGTCTTCACCCTGAGAGAAGGAAGAACTTGCTTCCATGTCTCAAACCAGCGCCCCAGTGCAACCAACACAGATCTGAAGGGCCAGTATCCCTGGCAAAAGCGGGAAAGTAAAGGCCACAGGTAATATAAGCAGCTGTCCTCAGCAGAGCCCTGGGGAGCTGGTGAAGATGCACATGCCTGGGTTCCACCCCAGAGATTTGGTTCAGGGGTCCCAGGTGGAGCCTGAGAATCCGCATTCCCAAGAAGCTCCCAAGCAATGCCAATGAGCAGCACTGCTGTGAGGACCCAGTGGTTGAAGGGAGGCAGACAGAGGCCCAGCAGAGCAGGTGGCTCCAGGAGAGGAAACAAAGTTAGCATTTAGAAAAGTAGCTCTAATGAGAACCCATAGGCTATATATATATTTAATCTTTATCTCTAACATGTATATTTTTATCTTTATCTCTAATATCTATATTTTATCTTTATCTCTAATATCTATATTTGTATCTAATTTATATCTAATCTGTATATATTTAATCTTTATCTCTAGAGATTAAATATATACAGATTAGATATAAATTAGATACAAATATAGATACATATTAAATCTAGATACAGATCTAGATCTAGACACAGTTTTGTAATAGATATCTGTGTATTCTTATTGTTTCTTTGTAATATCTTCTGGGCTCTCCTGTAGAGTTATCAGTACAATCATTTTTAAAACTTATTATAATTTTTAACTTATTTTTACTTATTTATGCATTTTATATATTTGTCTAATTTATATTACTATAACTATATTCCATTTTATTAGTTGTTTAGTTTCTACACATTCATATATTATATGCATAAACATATATTTAGATTATAAAATTCAGTAGAGGTAGTAACAAACAAAATGGATGCTGCTGACAACATAATTCATGATCCAAAAGGTCAGAAAGAAGAGCTAACACTATAATTATCATCACCCCCTTGCACACACTCCAAACTTCTATCTCCTCACTTTGTTGAACTTTCCTGATGAAACTCAACCAAGTGAAATCCAACTCTCCAACAGAAGGTGATAGGAAAATCACAAGCCTCATGGACCTTTAATTCCTTGAAGCATTTCACCCTGCCCAGGTCACACTGTGCTTTCCTTGCCTGACCACTCTCCCTGTCTCCAGAAGACTGTTTTTCACTTTTTCCTCTCTCCCCATCCCCTTCACTAGAATCTTCCCCACCTTCTCTACCTTCCAGCCTCTCACTTAGATGGGCCGTCCAAGATTCTGACCACAACCTGTCCCTCCTCACCTATCAAGGGCACAGCTCCAACAACCCACTTCTCTCTCTCCTGCTTCATCATTTTTCACTCTACTAGATCTTCTTCAGCAGCATATAAAAATCTGTTACCTATCCCAGCTGGAAGAACAAACAAAAACACCCTTGTCTTGAATTTACTTCTCCTGCTGGCATTAGCCCCATTTCTTGTCTCTACTTGTCTCTTATTCCCCTATCCACCATCTCTCTTTCATTCTCTTTAAACAGGCTTTTGCACACAGCTCTGATAAATTGCTCTTCCCAAGATCATTTCTACCTAGATCTCATGGCCTGTCCTTAGTCATCATCTTACTGCCCCATTTAAGTCTCTCCCTCCTCCTTGTAACATTTTCCTACTTGGGTTCCTGGATACCATCCCCTGGTCCTCCTGCCGCCTCTCTGGATGTTCCTTCTCTGTCTCCTTTGCTGACACATCCTCTTCTCTATGACCTCCTTTTCTCCTCTCTCTACCCTGGCTTCCTTGCTGACTTTGCTTATTCATATCTTCTCCCACCACTTCCCAGCAAGTGGAAAAACATGTGTGACTGGCTCTGGCCAATGGGTGGTCAGCATAAGGTCACTTTCCAGCAAAGCCTGGCACAGGACTCTCCAGCTGTCTTTCCTCCTGCTGGAGCTATTTAAATTAGTCCTCCTGTCGATGTGCAGGACCAAAACACTAAAGCAGCCTGATCACTGAGTCACTCTGTAAAAGATAGACGTCCTGGAAATGAGTCCAGACTTACATCAGGCTTTATATGACTGAGCAATAAACTTTTGTGTTTCTAGTCACTGGGATTTGGGAGCTATTTGTTACCAAGACAGACACCTAGCCTATCTTGACTAATAAAGTTACTCATCTAGTCTTATAGTTTACTAGAGGCCTGGTGCATGAAATTCATGCACGGGGGTGTGTGTCCTTCAGCCCAGCCTGCGCCCTCTCCAATATGGGACCCCTCGAGGGATGTCCAACTGCCCGTTTAGGCCCGATCCTACTGGATCCTACAATCCAGGACTGCTGGCTCCCAACTGCTCACCTGCCTGCCTTCCTGATTGCCCCTAACCGCTCCTGCCTGCCAGCATGATCACCCCCTAACCACTCCTCTGCAAGCCTGATTGATGCCTAACTGTTCCCCTGCCAGCCTGTTTTCCCCTAACTGCCCTCCCCTGCACGCCTGGTCACCCCTAACTGCCCTCCCCTGCAGGCCTGGTCCCCCTCAACTGCTCTCCCCTGCAGGCCTGGGTCTCCCCTAATTGCCCTCCCCTGCAGGCTTGATCGCCCCCAACTGCCCTCCCTTGCAGGCCTGGTCCCTCCCAAATGCCCTCCCCTGCTGGCCATCTTGTGTCCACATGGGGGCAGCCATCTTTGACCACATGGGGGCAGCCATCTTGTGTGTTGGAGTGATGGTCAATTTGCATATTACTCTTTTATTATATAGGACAGAGGCCTGGTGCATGGGTGGGGCCAGCTGGTTTGCCCTGAAGGGTGTCCCAGATCAGGGTGGGGGTTCCCTTGGGGCATGGGACGGCCTGGGCGAGGGGCCTGTGGTGGTTTTCAGGATGGCCATGCTCCCTGGCGACCCAAGTGGAGGCCCTGGGATCTGGGATTTATTTATCTTCTATAATTGAAACTTTGTAGCCTTGAGTGGAGGCCTAGGCCGGCCAGGGTGTGCGTAAAGCTTGGCTTCCTCTATTACTGGGGAAACCCAAGCATCCTGCTCGCTCCGTGGCCGTAGCCATCTTGATTGGATTAATTTGCATACTCGCTCCTGATTGGCTGGTGGGCGTGGCTTGTTGATATAGCAGAGTGATGGTTAATTTGCATATTACTCTTTTATTAGATAGGATAATACTATCTGTATGCCAATAACTCCCAAATTTATAGTTTCAGCCAAATTTGTCTCCTAGATTCAAATATCCAACTGCCTATTCAACATTTTTTATTTGTATGTTAGACATCTCAAACTCAGCATGTTCAAAACTGAATTCCTGATATCACCCCCATAGATATTGGCACCATAGCATTTCTCATTTCAGCTGGAGACAACTGTATTAACCACTATAGTCCCTCTGCTACCAACCTCCACTGGTACCAACTTGATCCCATCCAACATCACCTGTTGCTAAAGAAGAAGCTCCAGTTAGCTTCTACCTGTACACTCTATTCCTATACAATCTATACCTGGACAATCTATTCCTAACAGGTTAACCACAAAGATCCTTGTATAACCTAAGTCATATCAAGTAATTATTTTGTATGAAACTCCTACAATTGATTCCTATTTAAGGCAGAGTAAACCCAACATGTTTACTGTGGCTTACAAGACCCTACAGGATCTAGATCCGTTACTCATCAGAACCCTTCTACCTATCTGTAACAGTCACACCAGCTTCCTGCTCTGCATCCAACAAACCAGGTGCACTCCATTCTTAGAGTCTTTGCACTAGCTGCTTCCTAGAATATTTCTCTTCCATCTCCTGCAAGGCTCACTTTCTTACCTTGTTTCTGTAATTTCACCTTCTCGAGAGTTCTACCCTGAACACCCTATTTAAAATGGCAGATCAGGAGAAACCAAGATGGTGGCATAAGTAAACACCTAAACTGCTGCCTCGCACAACAATTTCAAAACTACAACTAAAAGACAAAACGGACATCATCCAGAATCACAGGAAGGCTGGCTGAGTGGAAATTCTACAACTAGCAGGAAAGAGAAAAGCCCACTGAGACTCAGAGGAGCTGCAGAAGGCAGAGATATGGAGGTGCACACACAGAGAGGGCTGGCAACTGAGTACCCAGCTAGCTTTCTCAATTGGGAGGGAGACAAAAGCTCCTGACTGCTCTGAACTCCAGTTCCGGGCGAGACTCTGGGGACCCAGACTCATTCGGGGAGAAACTGAACTGTCTGGCAGTGGGCCGAACTCAAGGGCAGCTTCCTCTCAGAAGTGCTTGCAGCGATTACCACGGGACACTGAGACACAGGACACTGACAGGAAGCCATTGCTGTCTGCTCCGTCCTGAAACTCCGCCCCATCCAAGCTGAGCACAGAGGCTTTTGCAAGTCTTCTCCCATAAGGGTGTCTCCAGCCAGAAGTTCTCCCAGTGTATACACAGCTGATCCTCACAGCCAATTGGCCTGGAGGTCAATTCCTCCCAGTGATACCAACAACAATCAAGACTTAACTACAACAAGACTGTGCACACAGCCCACAAAGGGGTACACCAAGAGTGTCCACCTCAGGTAACTGGGGAGGCCGAGCCACTGGGTCCTATAGGACACCTAGCACACAAAGCCACTCTATCAACTCAGGGAAGCATCCAAAATGTGGAGACAAAGAAACAGGTCACAAATGAAAGAAATGGAGGAAAGCAAATGACTGGATATAGAGTTTAAAACCACGGTTATAAGGTTTTTCAAGAATTTTCTAGAAAAGGCTGATAAATTTAGTGAGACCCTTGAGGATATGAAAAAGGACCAACTAGAAATTAAGCATACACTGACTGAAATAAATAATAATATACAGAGATCCAACAGCAGACTAGAGAATCACAAGAATCAAGTCAAAGATTTGAAATACAAAGGAGCAAAATACACCCAACCGGAAAAGAAAAAAGAAAAAAGAATCCAAAAATATGAAGATAGTGTAAGGAGCCTCTGGGACAACTTCAAGCATACCAACATCAGAATTATGGGGGTGCCAGAAGAAGAGAGAGAGCAAGATACTGAAAACCTATTTGAAGAAATAATGACAGAAAACTTCCCCCACCTGGTGAAAGAAATAGACTTACAAGTCCAGGAAGCCCACAGAACCCCAAACCAAAGGAATCCAAAGAGGACCACACCAAGACACATCATAATTAAAATGCCAAGAGCAAAAGACAAAGAGAGAATATTAAAAGCAGCAAGAGAAAAACAGTTAGTTACCTACAAGAGAGCACCCATACGATTGTCAGCTGATTTCTCAACAGAAACTATGCAAGCTAGAGGGGAGTGGCAAGAAATATTCAAAGTGATGAATAGCAAGAACCTACAACCAAGATTACTCTACCCAGCAAAGCTATCATTCAGAATTGAAGGTCAGATAAAGAGCTTCAAGATAAGAAAAAGCTAAAGGAGTTCATCACTGCCAAGCCAGTATTATATGAAATGCTGAAAGGTATTCTTTAAGAAGAGGAAGAAGAAGAAAAAGGTAAAGATAAAAATTATGAACAACAAATACATATCTATCAACAAGTGAATCTGAAAATCAAGTGAATAAAAAATCTGATGAACAGAATAAACTGGTGAATATAATAGAATCAGGGGCATAGAAAGGGAGTGGACTGACAATTCTTGGGGGGAAAGGGGTGCGGGGGGTGCGGGAAGAGACTGGACAAAAATCGTACACCTATGGATGAGGGCAGTGCAGGGGGGTAAGGGCAGAGGGTGGTGTGGGAACTGGGTGGAGGGGAGCTATGGAGGGAAAAAGAGGAACAATTGTAATAATCTGAACAATAAAGATTTATTTAAAAAAATAAAATAAAATAAAAAATAACAAAATAAAATGACAGATCATCCCCATTCACCACTCCCAACCCTCCTTACCCTACCCTACTTGTGTCTTTCTCACTTAGGAATCATCACCTTCAAATTGATTATAGAATCAATTTCTTTATTATTATGTCTCCTCTCACTAAAATTTAAATTCCATGAAGGCAGAGTTCTTTGTATTGTTCTCAGCTACCTAATTTTAGGCACAGAGAAGGTACTCAAAAATGTATGTTCAATAAAAACATAAGTAAGTAACTTCACAAACATAATAAAAGATAAAGAAATCATTCATGAAACTAAAAGCAACATGGAGAATAAGCAATGAATAATAATAGCTTCAAAACAAAAGAAAGACACTGTAAAGAAAAGTAATAATACAAGATACAATACATGAAAACTTCCCTTATCTGAAAAAAAGACTTGAATTTTCTGATTGAAAATGACAAGCTATGTAACAGGGAGAATTAGTTTCTAAAGTCATAAATAAAGACATTATGAAATTGTGAACTACAATGATCAAAAGAAAATCTTACAAGTTTACAGAAAGAAAAAACAGGATAGTCATCAAAGAAAATCACACTTTCAACATATTTCTCAGAAAGTTCACCATTAATATGCTATTTCTGGGGAAATTATTCAAGGATATTCTCAACAATAGTAAAATTAAATCAGAATAATGACCCCAAGATAGGAGAAAGCAAAGTACAAGAAAATCATAGATTTAATAAAATTGTGGCCTGCTTTATGAAATAATTACTACAAACTCCCCATTAGGAACTGGTTTCTACCTAATCCACTGGATCACAAATTAGGCATGCCCAGAAGCTTTCTATTATAATATGGAAATGTCATATATGAGATGGGCCTGATCAGATCCCATAGGACCTGCCCCTGCTGCTTTACTGCCATTCCTGTAGCCCACACTCATGGTCTCATTGAGGATCCCCTATAACCATGAAATGAAGAGAATAAAAGCACAATATGCCAGAACCAGCCTGATATGGTCAGCCACTCAGCGAAAGCCCTGAAATAAAGTGGTAAAGGGAGATCTTCCCAAAGCCAAGACTTCAGATGACATGTCATGTGGTCCACACTGTGAAAGGAAAGATGGCCTGTGATATGAAACATCAGAAGTTCATGGGTAATGGCTAACAGATTGGCCAGTTGGTCAGGGACTTGGAAGGAAGTAGAATTCCCAGAAGATGGCATGGCATCCATCCCCTACAGAAAATGTGCTCATAACCTTCTGTGTACATCAGTCAGCATCCTCCCCAGCTGCCCCAGCACTTGTTCATTAGGTCAAGGTACATGGAAGCAAGATGGATGCTCTTGTGTGGCCTTTCCTTCATTGAGGTTTGCTCAATGCTTTGCTCATAGCCACTACTGAGTGCCCAGTCTGCCAAAGGCAAATGCAATCAAGGCATTACCTCCTGATGAGACCATCCAGCCCATTCAAAGTGATTATACTCAGTATTTCTGTCATGGAAAGGATAGCAACTTGTCCTTACAGGGACACATATTTGGGGTATGAATTTTCATTCCTGCCTGGACCACAACATATGTGGAGGCTGCCATAATCATAATACCAAAACTAGACAAACAAGGACATATTCTTTATTTTTGTAAAAAAAAAAAAAAAAAAAAGACAGGAGGA